>NW_006408805.1:1866120-1903888 GCF_000296735.1 Chrysochloris asiatica
CCCTTTGGTTGGTTGATGATGCATGGATGGGATTGTAACTATGGCAATGAAACGATATATGATAGAATGAATGTAAAACCAATGGTCTCCCATGTATGTAAACTATCACATAATTCACAATAAAACATTTATTAAAAAATAATAATGAAAATTTATAAAGGTTTATATTTCAAGCATAAGCATAGAAAAAGGTTAACTTTATTTTTTAAGAGAAGAGAAGTTATAGCAATAAATGACTCACAGTTGTAGGCGTGGGAGAGTCCCAAGTCTGGGTCAAAAGATTGGCAGGCAAATCCGACAGTTCCATTAGGCAGGCAAAAGTTGGAGAACAAGTCAGATGCAAGATCCAGACCCAGCAGAAAGCAAGCAAGCTTTGTCTGAGTGTCCATTGTATTGGAAGCAGGCCACACCACTGAGTAAACATCCTTTCAATTGATTGCCTAATTATAGTCAGTCATCATAGAGTTAATTACACCTGCTCATAGCCAATTGTCATATAATTAATTGTTAACATTATTCATCACCAAAAATCATGTAATTAACTACACTGTATTAGATCTCAACTGCCTAACCACTGGGAATCCTGGTCCAGTCAAGGTGATACAAAACTTCTACTGTCACAGTCCACTCCTTTTCAATTTGGCACCTAAAAGCCATATGCCTAATCTCTAAATAAAGACAATTATAAAGTCATTCTTGTGCCTAACATGATACAACTAAAACGCACACAATCGAAAACCCACTGGCCCCATTTATAGCTTATATTTGACAAATGAACAAAGCAAAAATATTTGATGCACACATAGAACACAAAACATGTGTTTTGTATACATATATGTGTACATACTTGTTATTAAGTGCTGTAGAGTGTGTTCCAACCCATAGCTACCCTGTATGGGGTTTCCTAGGAGCAAATGGTGAGCTTGACCCTCCTACCTTGTGGTTCAAACTGACTTTGCAATCCAGCATATTAACCCACGGTGCCACAACAGGACACCATATACATGCATGCATACATATAAATACATGTGAGCTCTGGTAGCATAGTGGTTACGAATTGGTGTGTGAACCGCAAGGTCAGCAGTTCGAAACTACCAGCTGTTCTGTGGGAGAAAGATGAGGCTTTCTGCTCCCGTAAAGATTTACAGCCTCAGAAACCCTGTTCAGGGTCGCTATGGGTCAGAACCAACTCAGTGGCACTTAACAACAACAACAACATGTGCTATTGAGTCAGTTCCAACTCATAGTGAGCCTGTATAGGATTTCCAAGGAGTGGTTGGTGAACTTGAACCACAGACATTGCAGTTCAAACTGACCTTGCAGTCCAGTGATTAACCCTCAGTGCCATACCAGGACTAACTCTCTCTCTGTGTCTCTGTCTATTTATGTATATGTGTGTCTGTGTGTGTGTGTGTGGTTGTTGTGTGCCATGGAGTTGGTTCCAACTCATAGCAACCCTGCACGTAGTTTCCGAGGCTGTAAATCTTTACAGGAGCAGAAAACCTCATCTTTCTCCCGCGGAACAGCTGGTAGTTTCAAACTGTTGACTGCTACACTACCAGAGCTCTGACTCATAGTGACCCTGCACAGGGTTTCTGAGGCTGTAAATCTTTACGGGAGCAGAACTGCCTCATCTTTCTCCCGCAGAACCACTGGTAGTTTCAAACTGCCGACCTTAAGGTTAGCAGTCTGATTCGTAACTACTATGCTACCAGATTTTTGTGTGTGTGTGTGTGTGTGTGTGTGTATACACACACAAATACAAATGTATCTATCTGGAGTCCTGTTGTGGCTGTGGGCTAATGTGCTGAACTGCAAGGTCAGTTTGAACTGTAAAGTTGGTAGTTCAAGCTCACCAGCTGCTCCTCGGAAACCCTATACAGGGTCTTATGAGTCAGAACTGACTCAATGGCACTTAACAACGAAACAACAACATCTGTCTATCTGTATTTATTTATTTAGGAGTTGATTGAGAGACGATGACTCTCTATTCTGCGGATTCAAGTTAGACTGCAAATTAGACTGCTATTCATTTATCTTACAGTTCTTCATGTACAAATCAAATAAATATTTAGTAGGTTTCACATCTGTTTCACTCCTTGGGGACACGCTGCATAATTAGCCACACAGGTCAGACTATTCTGATTTCTGCTTTGATTCTGCTGTCCTTTAAGGTAATCACACCCACCTTGTCATTGTCAATTAAGTGCTGCTACGTGGCCCCTATCACCATGGGGTCCAGTGAGCTTCCATTATGGTTAGGTTCTTTCTGCCATGGAGAAGCTGGTGGGTTCTACCTCTTGTTTAACAGCTAACCTCTGTACCACTGGAGTTTAACCAGGTATGTTAATTGCCATTCAGTCAGTTCCAACTCATAGCAGCCCTATGGAGTGTTTCCAAGGAGAGACTGGTGGGTTTGAACGACCAACTTTGCAGTTAGTAGTCCAGTGCTTATCCTACTGTGCCACACATTTACAGCACATATTTTAAGGAAAATAGTTCACTGCATAATACCAACAGAATCAAAGAGTTGAATAGAAAAGTAATCTACCTCCTATCTCTTTGCTGTGACTGACACCCATGAACCATTCAGTTCCATATGATGCAGTATGGGGATAGAGGTTCACTGAGCCTCCTGTTTACAAGAAAAAAAGCATTCCACAAACTTTAAAAATAGTTCATAATGAATAAAGCTATATAGTAAAACAGTAAACTTCCAAAAATTATTAGTAATTCAATTCAGTTCTTTCTAAGTATTGTAAATGAAACATAAAACTCTGGTAGTATATATTATCTTCTATATTGTGTGTGTATATGTACTTAAAGGTTTTTTTGGGTTTTTTTTTTTTTTAAGTTTAATTGTGAATTATGTGTTCGTTTACATGGGAGAACATTAGCTTTACATTCAGCCTATCGTATATCGTATATTGTTTCATTGCCATGGTTACAGTCCCCTCCATGCATCATCAACCAACCAAAGGGTATATTCTGCAAGCCTGCCCCCCGGTCATCAGCACACAGCCCCTCTCCCATTTCATTTCTCCACGTCATTGTCTCTGCCTCCATCTCTGGCATCACTGGGTAGGGTCCCGCTCTCTGCTCTTCTCCCTTGATGGTCCCAGGGACCTCTCTTCCTGGACTGCAAAGTCAACCACCCCCCTCCTTTTGCTACAAAATGTCTACCTTTACATTTCCAACCCTCACAGTCAGTCCTGATAACAATTATTCACTATTGTACCACACGAGTGCTATCTACATCTCCTTTCATCAGCCCACCCAGACAGATTGGATACTACTCAGTGGAGATTCTACCTTCCTCTGCACCCTCTGGATATAGGCTCCCTCTTGAAAGCTTGTAAGCCTCTTGCCTTTGTAGCCCCCCGCCCCCATTTTGAATAGCCATTGTCCAAGTTGCCTATCCCTGTCCACTCTGTGTATGGAGGAGTTGGGAATGATCCTCGCTGTAAAGATTTGTTCCCTCTTTTAAGCTACTCCATCCATAGGTATAGGTCAAGTTCATCAAATTGTATCAGATTACTGTTTTTTACCTCTTCTTTCTTCTTCTAGTTGAACTCGGATCGTCTAGTCATTGAAGCCAGGTCAAGTGGATATTATCTGCAAGTGTGGGTTCTTATGCATATGCCCTCTCTTATCAGCTGGGCGCTTCATGTACTTACAGTATTTTTGCCATTTTAAAATCAACAGTCATTAGATTTAGGAAGCTTATTGGTGTCCTGGTGTGGCAGTGTAGAATAAGCACTGGCCTACTACTAACCATAGGTTGTCAGTTCAGACTCACCAGCTGTTCCTCAGAAACCATATATGGAGTCGCTATGAATTGTACTGACTCAACAACACTTAATAACAATGAAGTTTTGAACAAATAAAATTCTCTTTATAATTCAATTTCCATAGTAAATTGTACTTTTGCTAGGTATCACCTGAAGATAATTAATCAATTTCCATATATCTTTGCTTGATAATATGGTTTTCCTTATCCCAGTATCTTTAAAATCAAGTCCACTCTAATTAGCTAGAGTGGCATGCCCACTGCCTCTGAGGACCGGAACCTCTTAACAATCAGCAAATTATTATTGATTATTCTACTCTTGACCAAGTGATTTCCCTGGTGACACTGTAGGATAAGCACTGGACTGCTAACTGCAAGGTCCACAGTGGAAACCCACCAACTGATTTGTGGGGAAAAGATGAGGTTTTCTGCTCTGTAAAAGATTTATCACCTCAGAAACCCTATGTTGTTGTTGCTGTCAGGTGCCATCGAGTCGGAACTGACTCATAGCAACCCCATGCACAGCAGAACGAAACAATGTCCGATCCTGGGCCAACCTCACTACCGCCGCCACACTTGATGCCATCAATGATGTCACCTGGCTGATCCATCTCGTTGGGGTCTTCCTCTTTTTCTCTGACCCTCCACCTTACCGAGCATGACATCCTTCTCCAGTGACTGTTCTCTCCGGACAATGTGTCCAAAGTAGGAGAGATGAAGCTTAGCCATCTTGGCCTCCAAGGAGCACTCTGGTTGTACTTCTTCCAAAACAGATCTATTGGTTCTTTTGGCAGTCCATGGCACTTTCAATATTCTCCTCCAATACCACAACTCAAAGGCATCAATTCTTCTACGATCTTCCTTATTCACTGTCCAGCTTTTGCATCCCTGTACAAGGTCGTTATGAGTCGGAATCGACTCCATGGCAGTGGATTGGGGGAGGGGGGGGCGGGGTTTGGTTGTTAAAGGGCTATTGAAGTCCTGGTGTGGTGTCATAGGATAAGCATTGAGCTGCTAACCACAAGGTCAGCAGTTCAAACCCACCAGTCACTCCATGGAAACCCTATATAGGGCCACTATGAGTCAGAGCCAACTTGAAGACACTTAACAACAACAAAAGCACACTTATTCTTGGGTTGTTTTATCCTGTAAGTCCTCCCCAAGTCTTTCTCAGGTAGGAGAATGGCAGGTATTTCTGAGATGCCACAATGTGATGATGAATAATTGACGTAAGTTGGCATTGGGTTGAGAAGGCAATCCAGACGCAAAAGCAAGATCTCAGTATAGAGCACCAAAATGCTATAATTCCAGAGGGTACTTATTTTTAAGTGAGTTTAATACTTTAAGTTTAGAACTCTGGGTAATTAATGAATTTCTGTTAAAGCAGGTGATATCTCCAAAGCACCTTTGTTGTAGTTAAATGCTGTCAAATCAGTTCCAGCTGATAGCCACCCTATACAGCATTTCCAAGTAGCTGCTGGTGGGTTTGAACCAATGACCTTGTGGTTAGCAGTTTAGTATTTATCCTACAATGCCACACCAGGACTTGTTTATTAAAAATATACTAAAATATTACTATTACTAAAATAGAACTTACAAAAATATTTACTGTATGTACTATTTTGAATGCTATACATTAAATATCTAATCATCCATGGTTTTTAATCTATTGTAGAAACTGGATGGCTTCTACAGGGAGCCAGGCCTCTGATATAGATGAACTTTTTGGATTCTTCAATGATGGCACACCCCCCAACCAAAAAGCCCAGGTAAACAATGGAAGGGAATCTGAGGGACTTAGTAAATTAGCATTAATGTTAGATAAAGAAACATAATTTGCCCTGTGTTACAACTGTTTTCATTAATATTGATCTTTATTTAAAAAACTGAACTGTTTTTGTTTCAGATTTAATTTTTTTTATCAAGGTAATATATATCATTATGCCCGCCCACCCCCCCCCATCCCCCCAGACCAACACTGGTAAATTTTTTTTTTTTCATCTCCTTTGTCTAGTATTTACATTGTATTCCTAAATATTGTATGTGTACTACTAAATTTTTTCAAAGGGCAACTCAAGAAGATAAAGTCAAATACTGTAATACTTTATGGACAACACAAAGGCTTTTGATTGTGTGGATCATGACACAGTATGGATAACATTGCAAAGAATGAATATTCTGGAACACTTAATTGTGCTCATGAGGAACCTGTCCATAGACCAAGAGGCAATTGTTCAAACAGAACAAGGGAACACTGAATGGTTGAAAATAAGGAAAGTGTGCACCAGGGTTGTATTCTTTCACCATACTTATTCAGTTTGTATGCTGAACAAATAATTCCAGAAGTTGAGTTATGTGAAGAAAAATGCATCAGGATTAGAGGAAGATTCATTAACAACCTCCAATATGCAGATGATACAATCTTACTTGCTGAAAGCAAAGAGGGTTTAAAATACTTATTGATGAAGATCAAAGATCACAGCCTTTGGTATGGGTGACATCTCAATGTAAAGAAAACAAAAATCCTCACCACTGGACCAATAAACAACATCCACATAAATGGAGTAAAAATAGAAGTTGTCAAAGACTTCATTTTGTTCAAATCAACTGTCAACACTCATGGAAGCAGTAATCACAAATCATAGGACGCATTCTATTAGGCAGATGTGCTGCACAAGACCTCTTTGAAGTGATCAGTTTGAGGACTAAGGTGTACCCAACCCAAGCCATTGTATTTTCAGTAACCTCATATGCATATGCATATGCAAGTTGGACACTGAATAAGAAAGACCATAGAAGAATTGATGCATTTGAGTTAGGGTGTTGGAAGAGAATATTGAAAGTACCATGGACTGCCCAAAGAACAAACCAATCTGTCTTGGAAGAAGTATAGCCAGAATGCTCCTTGGAAGCCATGATGGCCAGACTTCATATCTTATACTTCAGACATAATATCAGGAAGGACTAGTCCCTGGAGAAAAGATAATCTTGTATGGTAAAGTGAAGGGTGTTAAAAAGGAGGAAGACCCCTTATGAGATGGACTGGCACAGTGGCAGCAGCATTGGGCTCAGACATAGCAATGATTGTGAGGTTGGTGCAGAACTGGACAGTGTTTCATTCTGTTGTACATAAAGTTGCTATGAGTTAGTACCTACTGGATGTCACCTAACATTACTAAATTTTAGTTTTACTTATTCCTAATTATAGCGTAGTGGTTACGAATCGGGCTGCGAACCTTAAGGTCAGCGGTTCGAAACTACCAGCCGCTCCGCGGGAGAAAGATGAGGCTTTCTACTCCCGTAAAGATTTACACCCTCAAAAACCCTGTACAGGGTCGCTATGGGACGGAACCGACTCGATGGCACTTAACAACAACAACAATTATAGACTATAAAAGATTCAGCTTGCTTTTATAGGTCTCCCCAAATTGCATACATTCACCACAACTTTACAGAATGTTTTATTTTGTTTTGTTTTGTTTTACAGTATGTTTTAAATTGTAATTTTTGGTTAAATCAGATTTTTATATTTACATTATTTTGTTTAAATATAATTCATAGCTGAGCCTAATAATGTGCTATGATCACATTTCCTTATACAGTTATTTTTCACCATTTTGTTAAAGATGTGTTCATTTTTTGTTTGCTTTGTTTTCTCTGTTATTGTTGTTGTTAACTGCCATCAAGTCGATTTCAACTCATAATGACCCTTTATAGGGTTTCTGAGGAGCAGTTGGTGGGTTTGAGCTGCCGACCTGTGGTTTGCAGTCCAGTGCTGATCCTACAGTGCAACAGCATGAGTTATTAATTTTTACACTTTGTCTGTTACAGAAAATTGAATCTCCCAGATATACTTAAAACACAGTAGATTAGCAGATTAATTTGTTTTTTGAATCCTTCCCTCGGGGCAAGTGGTCTGCAGGATTGCTGACATTGCACTTTCCCTTTCCCATCCTCCTGAGAACTCTTGACATCACTCTTATATCAGATCCTGTTTCCTGATTCTGAAGCCTTTTTGTCTTTAACTTTTTATTGTTAATTGAGTGAATGTTTACAGAACAGGTCTTCAGTCCCACATTCAACAATCCATATACTTGTGTCACTATAATGCTTGTTCTCCCTTCCATGTACCATCAGTTAACAGTATTTACCTCTATTCACTTTAACTTTTACACTCCTCCCTGTGTCTTCCACTATCTTACTCTTACCTGTGCCAACCTCCCTTTTATTTTTATATTGCTTTCCCCGTCATCCAAGTTAACAGTGAATAATTTTCCCTTCCCTCCTACCTCTGGTAACCACCACAGAACGTTTCTGTTAGCAAACTAATCTTTTCTTAACATTTTCTACAGTGGTCTTCTGTAATGTTTGACCTTTTGTGATTGACTAATTTCACTATGGTAGCATAGTGGTTACGAATCGGGCTGCGAACCTCAGGGTCAACAGTTTGACACTACCAGCTGTTCCGTGGGAGAAAGATGAGGCTTTCTGCTTCCGTAAAGATTTACAGCCTCAGAAACCCTGTACAGGGTCGCTATGAGTCGGAACCGACTCCACAACACATAACAACAACAACAACTTCACTCAGCATAATGTCCTCCAGATTCATCCATGTTTTGAGGTGTTTCACAGACTCATTATTATTCTTTGACATTGCATATTATTCATATTGCTCATTAGTGTGTATGCACCAGTTTCTTTAAACCATCCTTTTGTTGATGATGAGCATTTAGGCTGTCCCCATCTTTTTTGCTGTTGTGAATAGTGCTGCATTGAACATGAATGTGTATGTGTCTTTTGGTGTCACAGCTCATTTCTTGAAAATATAAACGAGCTAGTAGGAGTGCTGGATTATACAGTATTTCTATTTTCAACTCTCTGAGTAAATGTCATACTGTTTTCCACATGTTTGCACCATTTTAAAGTCCCTCCAGCAATTTAGGAGTGTCCCAGTCTCCCACACCCTCACGAGCATTTTTTGGTCTATGTGTTTTTTTTAACTTTGTTATCAGTGCTGGGGTAAGATGATATCTGATTGTTGTTTTGATTTATAACTCAAGCTCTGGTAGCATAGTGGTTACGAATTGAGCTGCTAACCTCAAGGTCAGCAGTTCAAAACTACCAGCTGTTCCATAGGAGAAAGATGAGGGTTTCTGCTCCCATAAAGATTTACAGCCTCAGAAACGCTGTACAGGGTCACTGTGAGTTGGAACCAACTCCATGGCATACCACCACCACCACCAAGGACTCCTAGTATGGTGCTATAGTATGTTAACAGCAAGGTTCAAACCCACCTGCTGCTACTTGGAAACCCTATACAGGGTCACGGAGTCAAAACCACTTAACATCAACAATGGCTAATGAACTTGAGCATTTTTTTTCATATGTTGTTAGCCACCTGAATGTCATCTTTAGTGACATTTCTATTCATGTCCTCTGTCCATTTTTTAATAGATTATTTGTCTTCTTGTTGAGATGCTGAAATATTCTATAAATTTTAGAGACTATGGACAACTTTGTGGTGAATGAGTATTTCAGAACACTTAATTGTGCTCATGAGGAACCTGTACATAGACCAAGGGGCATTCATTCAACCAGAACAAGGGAACAGTGAGTGAATGGTTTAAAATCAGGAAAGGTGTGCACCAAAGTTGTATTCTTTCCGTATATTTATTCAAACTGCATATTTAGCAAATAATTGGATTATATGGATTATATGAAGAAGAATGTGGCATCAGGATTGGAGGAAGACTCATTAACAGTCTGTGACACAGCCTTGCTTGCTGACAACAAAGAGGATTTAAAACACTTAGGATCAAAGACAACAGCCTTCAGTATGGGTTTTTACCTCAATGTAAAGAAAACAGAAATCCTCACAACTGGACCAATAAATAACATGAAGTTAAGTGGAGAAAAGATTGAAGTTGTCAAAGACTTCATTTTGTTCAGATCAACCATCAAACACTCATGGAAGCAGCAGCCAAGAAAATCAAATGACATTGCATTAGGCATATGTGCTGCACACAACTTCTTTAAAATGTTCTAGAGCAAAGATATCAGTTTGAGGACTAAGGTGTGCCCAGCGCAAACCAATATCCTCCTATGCATGCAAAAGTTGAACAATGAATAAAGAAGACGGTAGAAGAATTGGTGCATTTGAATTATGGTGTTAGAGAATACTAAAAATGCCATGGACTGCCAAAAGAACAAACAAATCTGTGTTTGAAGAAGTACCGCCAGAATGCTCCTTAGAAACCAGGATGGCCAGACTTTGTCTCTCATTGTTAGAACATATCAGGAGGGATCAGTCCTTGGAGAAGGACATCATGCTTGGTAAAGTCGAGGGTCAGTGAAAAAGAGGAAGACACTCAACGTTATGGATTGACACAGTTACAGCAGCAATGGGTTCAAGCATAGCAACAATTATTAGATTGGCGCAGGACTGGGCCGTGTTTCATTCTGTTGTGCGATAGGGCCACAATGACTTGGAACTGATTCGACAGCATCTAATAACAATAACAACTTTTCTTTTAGCTTACTAATATTCAGAGATTTATCTTCCAGGTCACTGATTTGGATTTCTGTTTATTTAAATCTACTCCTTTGCTCTTTCAGTATAGTGTACTTTGTGAGCTCTTAATATCAATCTTCTGGATTTCTTTTTGCACATGTTATATTGTTTTAAGCTTTGCATTTATTTTGCTGTTTGTTCTTGTACTGCTTTTCTAAATTCTTAAGTTTTTTCATGTTCTCCTTGCTTTCCTCAGTCCTTCAGTCAGTATGTTCAGGGTATCTAAATAGCATTATGCTTAGGTTTTTCATCTTTAATAAATGGTTGAATTCAATGATTGGGAATAAGGATTGCAATCTAGAAGTTGTTTACCCTAAACAGGTTTCCCAAACTAAAAGCAAACTAAAAATTAAATTCTCTTAGGATTTTTAATACTAAAATTCAGTTACTGATTTTATCCATTTTATTATTATTTTGACAGACTATTCAGGAAGGTAGTTTCTTTACTAACAGTATATCAGCAATAGTAATTAAAGTGAAGAAACAGTTCAAACAGGGATTTTAATACAGTCTCTGGAATGCAGGGAAGGTGGGACAAAAAAGCCAACAAAAGCTTATACCCATGCTATTTCACATGTAAGCTTCAGGACAGACCTCTGCCTGTGCTTTGTCATGGTGAGAAAGGAATGGTTTTCCCTTTTTGCTATGTCCTTTGGCTCTTTATTTTTTTTGTTTATTCAGGTGTGTGAGGTTCCTGTGTTTTTAGAATTCTGATGGTCATTTTCTTTTTCTTTTCTTTCCTGGGGAAGTGTAGAAATGTGAGAGTAGATTTGTTCCCAAACTGACTAGCTCATGTCCAATTTTATCATAACAATGTCAAAAATCTGGGTTAAAATTTTTATTGACTTTCATTTATACTTATGTTTACCAACAGTATTTAATTTTGGCCATTTTTCTTCTCTTTCTGAAATCCAAATCAAACATATTCTTTTGAAATTTAATATCAGCTTAAAATATAGTTTCATTCTTAGAATTCTACTGAGCTATACTTGTATCTTTTTATAATACTAATAGTTTTCATAGGCTGAGAGCAGTAGAAAGGAGAAAACTGATTTCAAGCTTACTTTTTAGGATTCCTGAAATCATTTTTTTCCTTTGCAACACTAGCACAATAATCTGGTCCTTTTGCTTACGCAAGTTTGGAGAACTGTCAGAAATGTATTTGCCATCTTTGCTGCTACAGACTTTATAGCTAAACTCATGGTTTTAGTCAGATTTTCTTTCCATGTGCCTCATATATATTGGATGCTCCCCATCATCTTGTTTCACTTTTTCAGGAAGCTGCTTCCAAGTTTAAAAACTAAGAAGCCTAGGGAGCTCGTGCTGGTGATTGGAACAGGCATCAGTGCTGCAGTTGCTCCTCAGGTTCCAGCCCTAAAATCCTGGAAGGGATTAATTCAGGCCTTACTAGATGCTGCCATTGATTTTGATCTACTAGAAGATGAGGAGAGCAAAAAATTTCAGAAGTGTCTCCATGAAGACAAGAACCTTGTTCATGTTGCCCATGACCTCATCCAGAAACTCTCTCCTGTAAGTAACCTCCTATGTGCCATGACATTTAAGATTTCTTAACACCATGACTAGCATGCTAAATGTAACAGGGATTTTCATTTTTACATTGTGAGTTTGCATCACATTTGACTCTTCTACAAAATGTCTATTATGGACCCTACTTTACTAACCCTACTGTGACTCCATTTCAATTTAGATGTCTCTGTGTGTGTGAGAGAGAGACAGAAGTGAATATAGATGTGGAAGACTTTATATGTACAAAAATGCAACCAGTGTCCTATTATGTGTGCTTTGTATTATTTTAGTTGGTTTGCATTTACTTTTTCCACACTTACTGTTATAAAAGCTGCATTTCTCAGCATGTGTTCTTTTTAGGGAACCTCAGAAAGAGTGTAGATCTTACCATTTTATGGATAAAGCAGGCCAGTTTTTTGTTTTGTTTTGTTTTTCCTTTAATGGAAATTTTGTTTCTGGTGAAAGTTTATATAGTGAATTAAGTTCCTGTTTAACAATTTCTGCACAATTTGTTCAGTGTCATTGGTTACATTTTTCACAATGTGTCCATTTTTCTCATTAATTCTACTCTGGTTACTCCATTTCCAGTACTCCAGTTTCCCTGCCCCCTTGCCTTCTTCTCTTTGCTTTTGAGTAAATATTGATAATTTGGTCTCATAACTATGATTTTTTACATAAAAACATTTTTAAAAAAAGATACAAAATGAGCCAGTCTGTTATTTCGCTAAGAGATGTTCTCTTGGAGTAATTTAGGTTCTTAAAGATTACCTCAGGGTGATAGTCACAAGAAACTTTGGTTTCAACTGGTTCAGCAAATCTAGACTTTTTTTTTTTTTTTAATGTAGACTTTTTAAGGATTTGAGTTCTGTTCCACATTTTGCTCCCATTCTATTCGGATTTATCTGCACCATAAAGATGTTTACTTGTGCTTTTTTGACTAGGGCAGAGGCTTTTGACTAGATCATGCCAAACTATGGATAACATTACCAAGAATAGATATTCCAGAACCTTTCATTGTGGTCATGAGGAATCTATACATGAACCAAGAGGCAGTCATTCGAACAAAACAAGGAGATACGGAATGGTTCAAAATGAGGAAAGGTGTTTGCCAGGGTTGTATCCTTCCACCATACTTAAATCAATCTGTATGCTGAGCAATAATATGAAAGGCTGGATTATACAAAGAAGAACATGGTATCAGGATTGGAGGAAGATTAATTAACCTGCAATATACAGATGATACAATCTTGTTTGCTGGAAGCCAAGAGGACTTGCAATATTGATGATCAAAGACTATAGCTTTCAGTGTGGATTGCATCATAAAGTAAATGAAACTCCTCTCACAACTGAACAATTAAATAACATCATAATAATTGGAGAAAAGATTGAAGTTGTCAAAGACTTCATTTTGCTTGGATCCACCATCAAGAGTCATGGAAGCAGCAGTAAAGAAATCAAACAGTGTGTTGCATTAGACAAATCTGCTGCACAAGACTTCTTTAAAGTGTTCAAGAGCAAAGATACCAGTTTGAAGACTAAGGTGCGCCGTAGTATTTTCAGTTTCCTAGTATGCATATAAAAGTTGGAATCGTTTTTCATCTTGTTAGATGGGTCTAGTTAAAGGAGATAGGAATAGGATTCTTTTGATTCAATAGTGAGTAATTGTTATCATGAATAATTGCAATTGTCACAACTGTAAAGGTAGAAGTTAGATAACAAAAAGGGGCAAGTAGTTAATCTTACAATCCAGGAACAGAGGACCCTTGGACCATCAAAAGAGCATGAGCAGAGGAAGGCAGAATCACCAGTGAGTACTATCCAATTTGTCTAGGTGGAGCTGATGAAATGAAATACAGATGGGTAACGTGCGATACTGTAGTGAATAATGGTTATCAAGACCAATTGTGAGTGTTGGAAATGCAAGGGTTGATATTTTGTAGCAAGGAAGAGAGTGATTATTTCTCCAGTCTAAGAGCGGAGGTCTCTGGGACCACCAACGGATAAGAGCCGAGAACGGGACCCCACCCAAAGAACCGGGGATGCCTGAGATGGAGACAGAGATGATGACAAGGAGGTATGAAGCGGCTGGGGACTTTGGATCCAGAGAGGGAAAGGAACTGTGGGCCGAAGACTGAGGGGGAAGGGTAGAGCACGGGCTTCTAGGATATGCCCTTTGGTTGGAAGACGAGGCATGGAGGGGATTGGAACCATGGCAATGTAATGATATACCATGGAATGAATATGGAACTGAGGTTCTCTCATCTAAACTATCATATAATTCACAAGAAAACATTAAAAAAAAAAAAAAAGAGCATGAGCAGAACCTAACCAGAGAAGCAGCAATGCCAGAGATGGAGGCAGAGGTGAGCACATGGAGAGAGAGAGCAGCTGAGGACTCTAGACTCATGGAAAGAGAAAATCTGTATTCTGGTGGCCAGGAGGCTGGCTTGCAGAATGTGCCTTTGGAGGGGATTGTAATCATTGCAATGAAACAAAATACAATAGATTGGATGTTCTCCTGTGTAAACTTATCACTCAATTCACAATAAAAGCTTTAAAAAAAAAAAAAAAAAGTTGGACAGTTAATAAGGCAGATCATGGAAGAATTGATACATGTGAATTATGGTGTTGGAGAATAATATTAAAAGTACCATGGACTGCCAGAAAACAAACACATCTGTGTTGGAAGAAGTACAACCAGAACGTTCTGGCAAGACTTCATCTCTCATATACTTTGGACATGTTATCAGGAGGGACCAGTCCCTGGAGAAGGACATCATGCTTGGTAAAGTGGAGGGTCAGAGAAACAGAGAAAGATCCTCAGTGAGGTGGATTGACACAGTGATCGCAGCAATGGCATTGTTCTGTTGTGCATTTGGTTGCTATGAGTCAGAACCAACTTCACAGCGCCTGTCAACAATTGTGTTCCTGTTCAGAATGGTCAGTGGTGATAGTTGTTGTTATTGTTATTGTTAAGAGCCGTCGAGTCGGTTCAGTGGTGATAGTTGAGTACCATTTAATTCTTTGGTCTCAAGGTAAATGAGGCTGTTGGTTGTGTAGACTATTAGTTCTGTGGATTCTTCTCTTTTCATGCAGATACAATGAAATCAGTAGTTGTATCTTAGATAGCTGCTTGCAAGCTTTTAGAACCCTAGACACTACTCACTAAACTAGGATGTAGAACGTAAACTTTGCATACTATGGACCTAAGCTTTCAGACCCTGTAAACCAATCCCATGAGGTATTTGGTTAAGTCTAAGAAATGTGTGTCTGTGCCTATGTGCTTTATTGTATATATGAATTTGTATGGATGTATTCTTGTTTTTAAGTGTTGGCGACTTGGTTCCTACTCATTGATACCCTGTATAGGGTTCCCAAGGAGCAACTGAGGTGTCTGAACCACTGATATTTTGGTTTGAACCACTGATATTTTGATATTTTAGAGCTTATCCTATAGTGCCGAATCCATGTATGGATGTATATATAAATATATGTGTACATGTCCACATACTCACATACATATGTAACCACACTACTATTTTTTAGTAATATGGTTACACTAATGTATGTCATAGCACTTACCAAAAACTTTTTCTATTGTACTTCTTAGTGACATCATTTACCTTGGTCAAGCTGTGCTTATTTCACCATTATTTGGTGTTTTTCATGTTCTTATTAAGGCAGTCACTGAAAATAAGTGCTTATGCGCTGTGGAGTCAGTTCCGACTCATGGCGACCCTGTACAGGGTTTCTGAGGCTTTAAATCTTTACGGGAGCAGAACGCCTCATCTTTCTCCCACAGAACAGCTGGTAGTTTCGAACTGCTGACCTTGCAGTTCACAGCCCGATTCGTAACCTCTAGGCTACCAGAGCTCCTTAAGTGTTAACATAGATGTGGAAAATTACTACCTTCATAGGAATATAAAATGGCATAACTGTTTTGGAGAATAGTCTGGCAGTTCTTCAAATGATTAAACAGCCACAACACCCCAAAGAAATGAAAGCATATATCCATACAAAAAGTTGTTCAAGAATGGTCATAACAGCATTATTTAAAATAGCCAAAAGATTGAAAGAACCCAAATGTCCATCAGCTGACCAACATATAAACAAAATGTGTTTATCCATTCAGCTATAAAAAGGAATGAAGTACTGATACATACTACCACATGGATGAACCATCAAAACAGTATTCTTATAACACAGATGGATCTAGAGGACTAATGCTAAGTGAAATAAGTCAGTCACCAAGGACCAATAGTATATGTTTCCACTTTTATAAGAAGACCAGACTAGGAAATACAGAGATCAGTGGCAACAATTATCAGTTGTTTTCTTTGAAATGACAGGCCCAGATTATTAATTTTTGAGACCATGCCTGAGAATGTCGTTGTTAAGCGCTGTCAAGTTGATTCTGACTCATAGTGACCCTATATAGGGTTTCCGAGGTTGATACGTTTGAACCACCAACCTTGCGTTTCAAACTTAACCTTGTGATCCAGTACATTATCCTACAGCGCCACCCAACTCTAAATAGCCATAGTTGTTAGTAATTGTTTTGCTTGAAAGTGGTGTTTGAGGGCAAAAAACATGACTAGTTAACTTAAAACCCCAATAGTCTTATGTGTTTTGCTTCAAGACAACGATTCTTCAGTATACAGCAGTGGCACTTTATGCGTACTTCCTATTTTGTTACCCAAAAAATAAAAGGATTTGTACTCACACCAAGATTTAATTAACAATTGCTGCTGCTCCACTGGTGTGGCACTGTGAGTTAATGCGCTGGATTGCAAAGTCGGTTGGTGGTTCAAGCTCACCAGTCACTCCTCGGAAACCCTATACAAGATCTCTATGGTTTAGAACTGACTCGACGGCACTTAACAACAACTACTTCACTGGAGGCCTGGCGTAGTGCTTGTAGGATAAGCACTCGACCACAAGGTCAGTATGAACCACAAGGTCAGCAGTTCAAACCCACCCACCGCTCCTTGGAAACCCTGTACTGGATTGCTGAGTTAGAATAAGAACAACTGCTACACTAAAGACATTGCTAAGTAAAACTTACACTTTTTTCTTAAAATATGTCTTTGATGGTGAAGCACAGCGTGATTGTTGTTATGTGCTGTGGAGTCGGTTCTGACTCATAGCGACCCTGTACAGGGTTTCCGAGGCTGTAAATCTTTACAGGGGCAGAAAGCCTCGTCTTTCTCCCGCGGAACAGCTGGTAATTTCGAACTGCTGACCTTGCAGTTCGCAGCCCAATTCGTAACCACTACACTACCAGAGGAGTCCTGGTGTGGCGCTGTGGATTAATGCGTCAGACAGCAAAGTCATTTGAACTGCAAGGTCAGTGGTTCAAGCTCACCAGCTGCTCCTTGAAAACCCTATACAGGGTCGCCATGGGTCGGAATCGACTCGACAGCACTTAACAACAACATAGAGTGATTACTGATGTTTATTTCTATTGTCTTGATTCATGCTGAGAACCATGCTCTTACACCATCAGAGTAAGTATCACACAGTGAGAAAGGCAAATATTATTTGTCTGATTATTATTATTTAAATAATGGGGTTTTTTGCAGATTCCCTTTAAGAATCTTCAAGCTCCCTATGGATCACATTTTAAGACCCACTCCAATAGAGACTATGTAAGACTTAAGGTGAACTTAATGGTTAAAAGAGAGAGAGACTGGGTGAAAATTGAACACTGCATATTTGATTATTAAGCAATTAAGATTAAAATGTCTAAGTATGACAGTGATATGCCAGTGTGGTTGTTTTTTTTAATTATATAATGGGAGGAGAAACGTCTAGGAACATACTAAATTATCTATTAATGAAATGGTAAAATGTTGGGGAATTGCTTCAGAAAAGTTTGATGGAAATGGATGTGGTAAAGGGAGGCCGGGTGTAGCACTGCAGGGGCCGCAAGGTCCATTTGAACAGCAAGGTTGCTGGGTCAAACCCACCAGTCATTCCTCAGAAGCCCTATACAGGTTCACAGCTGACTTGATGGCACTCATCAACAGCAACAAAGGGAGTTTAGGCTAAATAAAATTGGTCATATGTGATATACCATACAGTAGGAAAGGAATATGTTGAATTCAGTGCAACAAGCTTGAGTTTCATGTTCAGAAAGACTGGCATTTAAATGGAGATCCCTTAATTTCTCAAAATCTTTTTTTTTTTTTTTTAAGTAAAATGTCTGGCACATGGTAATTGCAGTATAAATATGAATTACCTTGGAGGGAAAAGGATTCAGAGTTTTTCTGTTTCCTGTATCTGGAACCAGAAAGATATGAGTTAAGAGTATAGAAGGAGATGGAGGAGCTCTGGATTCAGTTCACTGTTTGAGTGAATGGAAAATGGCCTGGGAAGTTTTATGAGAGTTTGGCATTTCCTTTTACCACTCACCCTCCTTGTTTATGTTTTCATTCCTTTGTCTTTGCTTATAGAGACCACTCATGGATATTTTAGTCTCCTGCTGTCAAAGGAAAATTCTTGGTTTAAATCAGAAAAGCCATGTTATAGCTACAAAAGCATCTCTCCCTCTCTGTGTCCTTTGCAAGATTTAATAACTTAAATAGGACTAAAAGATATTTAACTATAAATAAGGAACTCAGAGAATCTAATTCCAGGTTTCAACGTTTTGTGTTTCTTTTCTTAGAAGCAGGAAATTGTATTCTGCATCCATGATTAACTTATAATCTCCCCAGGCCTTTTTATGTGTGTGTTTAATCATTAAACTGGTGGTGGAAGAATTATCTATGATTGTGTGTGTATATGAATCAAAGTACAAAATAACATTATGAACTACAACAAAAGGAGTTCTTGAAGTCACCATATGTATTTTTTAATTTGATTCTGTGCAGAAATCAAAAGGTGTACATACACAGACTTGTCACGCCCACCTGTGGACCTACCTGCTTCCTCTCACAAGCCCACCCTCCATCAGTCTTACTAGGTTTTTACAATGCTTCTTTTTGCAAATATAAGCAAGTAGAGCTGTTTATTCATGTTTCACTATCTCCACAACTCAAAAGATAGCATTCTAGACCTTGATCTGCACCTTGTTTTACTTTACAGTTGTTTGAAAAACAAAATAATGGCACGAACCATCCCTCCCACAGCACTTTCTTCTTCTCAGCTGGGTTCAATAATTCATTACAGTGGCCACACAGAACTCAGACACCATACTCACAGGTATGGAATTTATTAGGGCAGTCAACAGGGCACAATTCAGCAATGTCACAAAGCTTTTAGAGCTGCTAATTAATGCCCAAGGTAGCACAGTGGCTCTGTATAGTAAACACCAGACTGCAGACTACAAGATGGGTGGTTCGAGCTCTCCAGCTGCTCCACGAAAGAAAGGTGAGGCTTTCTACTCCCACAAAGATTTACAGCTCCAGAAACCATATACAGAGTCACTATGAGTTGAAACTGTCTCAACAGCACCTAACAGTGAATGCCCAAAGGCACTCCAATAGCTATAAGCCTCAACCTGAAGGCTTTCAGCTATAACTCCCCCAGTTGTTGTTGTTAAGTGTTTTCAAGTCGGTTCTGACTCATAGTGACCCTGTATAGAGTGGTCAAGGAGTGCCTGGTGGGTTTGAACTACTGACCTTGCTATTAGCTGTCCAGTGCTTATCCTAAGCGCTACCCCAGGACTCCTCCTGATTACATACCTAGAAACATACGATCCCACAAGTGAACCTCCTGCCTGAAGGCGCTCAGCTTTACTTGCTCTGTGGGCTGTGAAGCCCACCACTGTCTGTTGCTGCTCCTCTGATTTCACAGCTGTCTCCTGGATCGAGGATGTTCAATTTTCAGGGATCTCGGGGTTCAAAGGACACACTCCCCTCCTGACTCTTCTTCTTTGATGCTAGTGAGATCTCCCTCCCTGCTTCTGAGATGGTCTACATTAAAGTTTCAGGGTTTTGCAGTCACAATTAGCTTTATTTATAGACATTCACAAGTGAATCATATCATCTTATCAACACCACCCTTCTCTTAACCCAATGGGGGAAAAAAATTACTTGGTGAGAGTTAGACTGTGAGAGTAACAAAGACAAGAGCCTGCACTGCAACAGTGTGTCCTGGAGATCTTGCCATTCCAGTCTCCTGTATGTGGGTACTTGGCTTGTTTCTAGTCATTGCTGTTGTAAATAACAAGCAATGATTACTTTTTATATGTTACTTCATTTGTTTGCAATTATATTTGTTTGATATATTCTAACAGTGAGATTGCTAGATTATAGGATAATGGATGGTTTTGTTACACTGATACACTTAAAGCAAACACAATAGTTTTTATAACAAATTTCAAAAAGTGCCTGGCCTTCAGTATTCTTGTTTCTGGGTTCATATAATTGACACATACAGAGAGAAGTTCTGGTATGGCATTATAGGATAAACACTCAACTGCTAACTGCAAGGTTGGCAATTCAAACCCACTCACTGCTCTGTGGAAACCCTTTACAGAAGGGATGGGGAACATCTGGCCCATGGGCCATATGTTGTTGTTGTTAAGTACCGTGGAGTTGATTCCAACTCATAGTAACCCAGTACAGGGTTTCCGAGGCTGTAAATCTTTACAGGAGCAGAATGCCTCATCTTTCTCCTGTGGAACAGCTGGTAGTTTCAAACTGCTGACCTTCAGGTTGGCAGCCCAATTTGTAACCACTACACAATCAGAGCTCCTTATTTATTCGGTAGGAACAGGTAAAAATAAATAATTTTATAAAATACTCAGAAAATTTTAGGAAAACTGGCAAATTAGAATGTGTTGTTTTTTTGTTTTGTTTTTTTTAAATCTATTTAGACCAGCCCAGGGAAATAGATCTTCATCTGAGTATTTCGTTCCTAGAAAGGTTTACAATAGAAGTCAGGAAGACAGGTATACTATTTTGAGGAAATACAAAAGAGCTAAGTATCTGTTATCTAGCTTAATTGGTAGTTCAAACCACCCAGTTGCACTGAGGCATAAAGTCATGCAATCTGTTTCCATAAAAAAAACCCAGTGAAGCAACTGTATTCTGTAACAGATGTGGTGGTCATGAGTTAGAATGTTCTCAAGTGTTACAGGTTTGGATTTTGGTAGCAGCTGACTACAGTTACTTATAGTGTAAATGGGAAATATGGGGACTTTTCGGAACTAATTCTACCTCTGATATTGTCTATCAGAATGGGGTTTCGGGAACAGAATTGTTGCTAAATGCTTTCAAGTCAGTTTTGACATATTTGCAACCCCACCTGACAGAGAGTAGAACTGCCAGAGGGTCTCCCTAGGCTGTAATCTCATGGCAGCAGGTCCCCAGGTCTTCTCCTGCAGGGCTCTGAGGTGACTTGACTAGCAGCCAAACTATTTAATAGTTATTGTCCCATTTTAAATTCCTTTTGTCCCAAGGTTTTTAAGTAATAAGGTCAATCTCTTGCTTGAGGTCGGCCCTATATTTCTAATTATTGTTGTTGTTAAGTGTTGTCAAGTCAGTTCTGACTCATAATGATCCTGTATAGTATTTCCAAGGAGTGGCTGATGAGTTTGAACAAAAACCATGTAGTTAGCAGTCCAATGTTTATCCTACAGCGCCATACCAGGACTCCATATTTCTCCATTTGTTGTTGTTAAGTACTGTCAAGTCAGTTCTGACTCTTAGAGACCCTGTGTAGGATTTATAAGGAGCAGCTGGTAGATTTGAACTACTGGACCTAGTAGTTCGAAGTCCAGTGTTGATCCTACAGTGCTACACCAGGAGTCCATTTTACACAATTGGGTATTAAATAAATATTCATATCTCTGATTATGCTTTGTAAATAAGAACATTCGTTTTACTGGGCCTACATCCTTTATAAGGGGTGCTGGTAGTGCAATGGTTAAGCAATCAGCTGTTAACCTAATTAATAGTAATTAAAACCCACCAGTTGCTTTTTTTTTTTTCTCAGAGGTTTAAGGTATTTTCCTTTGCTTTTTTTTTTTAAACTGTTGTATTGTGAATTATGTGCTAGTTTACATGCAAGAACATTAGCTTTACATTACAATCCCCTCCATGCATCATCAGCCATACAGCCCCTCTCCCTCTCTGGGTGTAGACTTCCCAGCCGCTCCATCGATCCATGTCATCGTCTCTGGCCCATAACGACCCTGAACAGGGTTTCCGAGGCTGTAAATCTTTACGGGAGCAGAAAGCCTCATCTTTCTCTCGAGGAGCAGCTGGTAGTTTCGAACTGCTGATTTTGCGGTTCGCAGCCCAATTCATAGGTATGGATTAATTGCTGCCATTATGTTTGTTTTTTTTGTCGTGTTGCTGCTTTCTTTGTTCTGAGTGTCTTCCTGTGCTGAGTTCATGATTTTTGTGTTCTTGTGAGTTTCCTCATATTTTAATGTTTCCATGTTCATCTTGGATTTTCTTGGGATGTTTTGAATTGTTAATTTTCTTTGAGGTTACCTCATATTCCATTAACTTTTCCCTCCATTTCGTGCAGTCTATTTTAACCTGTAATCTACCTGATATTCTCACCATCTGTATCTGTTTCTATGTGTTTACCTTCTTTCACATTGTAATTGTTTTGACCATAGACTGACCTCCCAGATTCTCTGAGTTTGTTCTTAATTGTTTTTTTCTGTTCTCGACTCTTCCATCTGTCAATTTAGTTCTGGGAGGTGCTGCCATGTCTGTCAATTTCTGGTTGTTCTTGTTGCTTCTCAGACCACAGAACTCCCTTTGGGATGTTTTGTAGTGCAGGGTTCGCTTTGGAAAAATACCTGAGCTTCTGTTTATCCTAGAATGTTTTGATTACACTGTCATATTTGATTGATAGCTTTGCTGGATACAGAATTCTTGGTTGGCAGATTTTTTCTTTCAGAGTTTTATATATGTCTCCCCACTGCCTTCTTGACTGCATGGTTTCTACTGAGAGATCCAAACTTAATCTGACTTGCTTGCCTTTATATGTAATGCTCCTCTTTTCCCTAGCTGCTTTCAGGATTGTCTCCTTATCTTTGATTTTGAAGAGCTTGATTATGATATGGCTCGATGATGTTCTTTTGGGGGTCTATCCTTCCTAGGGTTCGTTGAGCTTCTTGAATGTTTATCTTTTCACTTTTCAGGATGTTAGAGAAATTTTCTTCCAGCAGTTCTTCAACTATTTCCCTTGGATTTGTGTGATTCCTCCTGTTCTGGAATACTGATACTTCTTAAGGGTTTCCTCTTCATGTTGTCCAACATGAATCTTAGACCGTCTTCATATATATTTGATTATTATTATTAAGGACAACTTTAATCATTTCAGTCATTTCTAATGAATATAGTGGGATTACAGAAGGTTCAACTCATGCTCCCAGTGAGAATTAAGAGTTCTGAAATTTAAAGCAGATTGCTCTTTGGCTACATAAAGGCAATATATTAGAGCATATTGAATTGCAAACAAGGAGATATTCAGTAGAGCAAATACAATCTGATTGTGCAAACGAGGGTTGAGAAATATCTCCTGAAGGTCAGTCCGAGGAAATAAGACTGTCTCACTCAAATAGAGGTACACATAGATTTTGATTGATTTTTCTTATTGACAGTCAAAGGAAAGCTTCAAGCAAACAGTTTCATCGCTTCAGTTGGATCAGGCACCAAAAAGCAACTCTGGCTTACTTTTCGCATGTTGGCTGAGCAAGAAGCCAGTTGATTCAGCCAGTAATTCTGACTCTGCAGCAATATCTCTGTGCCCTACCTTTGAGTTCTTCTGGCAGGATGGCCTGCAATTGCTCCTGCACCAACATTTCCACAGTCTGCTCCTTTGTGTGGATGTCAAGTCTCAGCCACTGCTCAGCAAGCTCCTTGCTGAACTCTTAGCGGAACTGCCTGAACCTCTGCAGGATTTGGGGGAATCCTTCGTGGGATGGTCTCGAGGTCTTCAACAGAGTCTTCTTTATCGAGGCTCTTTGGTGAAGGTCCTGCAGAAGCCAATGAAGCCTGGACCAGGGGAGCTGGTATGACTTTGGGCTCAACAGTCACTGCCTCCTCTGGTGGTAACTTTATTTGATCATTTTGAGCATCATTCCTATTTCCTTGTGTTGCTGAGTACTTTGTCAGTCTGGAACTATAGAAGAGAATGTCTTAAATTCCAGTTACTCCTTGGAAATCCTATACAGGGCCACTTTGATTATGTGTGCCTGCTCCACAGCCGTTAAGGCCAGATACCTGACTCCGAAAAAGGGCTTCTTCATATATTTTTATCCTTTTTTCTGCTTGTTCTTCTATCTTAGCAGTATTAAGAGATTTGTCGTCCAGCTCACTAGTTCTGCCTTCCAGCTCTTCTATTCTACTCCTTTGCCCTTTCAGAGTATTGTCTATTTCTGATATTCTGTTATTGATCTTTTGGACCTCTTTCTGTAGGTTTTGAATTGTTTCCAATCCTGTATCTATCTTATTTGATGGTTCTTGTAGCACTTTCCTGACTTCCTTATTTTTCTCAACTCCATTGTAAAGTGTTTTGAAACATTTTATAATCATATTTCTGAATTCTTTCTCAGGCATTTCAAAGGCCTGCCCTCCTTCCAGAATGTAGTCCAGGTCTACCTCTAGATCATTTGTCTCAGACATTTTATCTTGTTTCTGGACATGTGCTGATATGGTCATCTGCTTTTGCTTCTTGGACATGTTTAGTGTTTATCTGGGGCCTTAATATTTAATTGAGTGTGTTTTAGTATTTTGTGTGCTTTCTGATTGTTTCCAGGTAGATGTGATCAGGATGTGGGCTTCCCTTTTCACTCTTCTTATTACTTAACTCAGAGTAACTTTTGCAGGTGTTGTCTGCCTCCCTGGTGTATGGCAGTTGGTATTGGTTCTTGCCTGGATTGTGGGGTTTTATAAGGTGAGATTGTAGCTTGACTATATGGCAGCAATTGGTATTTCTTCTTGGGTAATATAGGAAGAGAAAGAGTCCCCCAAAGGTTAACAACAACAAGAATGAACAACAGCAAAAAAAACTAGATTGGATACTGTAGTCTAAAATCCTAAAATAGGGAGAGAAGGGGAAAAAAAAATCTGTAGCTTTATATGAGTATGATTTCAATATCCTCTTTCAGCTTCTTGCCTTCAAGGCCACCTGATAAATTTCAGGATGCCCCTGTTGATTGTTATTCTGTTTTTCAGGATTTAATTTTCAGTCTGTTTTGTTTTTAAAGTCTCTTACCCTCTCCACACCCTTTGTTCTGTCTTTTTCCCTATTAGTAAACAATAGGGAAACAAGCTGGCCTATTCAGGGCCAGCTGTGGCCGTTTTGAGCTGGCTGCCTATAGCTTTAAATGCTGAGAGTATCTGTGTGCTTATGTGGCAGAAGAACCCACCAGTTGTGGAGGTGGGGGCTTTCTGCTCACTCAGGCACCCCCTATAGTCACCAGAATGGAGGCGCGCAAACAGCGGGGAGCCAATGAACAGATACCATTAAAAAAAAATCAGAACAAAGCAAAACCATCAACGTATATTGTCCACCTTTGCTCTGAGGTTCCCACGGCATTATTCCTTGGCTGATCTGCTTGCTCCCCCCGCTTGATCTTGCCATTTAGTCTCACCCAAGTTGTCAGCTCCAGGCTGCTGAGCCCAGAAGATTCTAAAGTATGAGATTTCTTATTTCCACTACAAGTTCCACTAGCTATAAGCCTTCAAAGTTTTTAAATATTCCTACCTATGCGGTTCAGAGTTTTGGAGTTCTAACCCGCTTCGCCTGGTATTCTTTGGTATTGCTGACGGAGAACCTCACTGGACCTCTACCCTATCCGACATCAAGCCCCACCTCACCAATTGCTTCTTGGGATCTTGGGAGAAAAGATTTGAGAATCTTGTTTCATAAAGATAATAGCCTAGAAAACTCTATGAGGCAGCTAAACTCTAATCAGTGGGTTTTCTATGAGTAGGAATTCACTTAAAGACACACAACAAAAACAGTAACAACTCCCAATCTACTGAATCAGATATACTGGGGTGGGGTAGAGCAATCTATTTTTAACAAGGCTTCTAGATGATTCTGAGGCATGCTAAAGATTGAGAACTATTGGTCTGATAATAAATGGCAACATTTGTTTTGTTTTAATGTTAAAAAGGTGACACCTTTTATGAAGTATTTCTGTATTAATAAAAATAATAAAATCATATTTCACCTTTAAAAGAAAAAAAAAGGAATCTGGGAAAATAGTTATTTAAATGAGCCAGATGTTGAGAAATACAGTATCTGTTTAGAAATTATTAGTGTTTGCTATCATTTTTAACAATTAAAAAATGCAAAATTTTTTAGCCTTTATCATGCTAGGTGTTTTTCATAGCAACCCTGTGAACAAAGTACTGAATTGTGTCGGGGGGAAAACAGGCAGGGAGAAGTTAAGTGAGTTTTCCAAAATTCATAAGCAGCTATAGAAAGCATTTAGGATGCTAAACTGTCTTTAGTGCTTTCTTTTTGTTTCAATTCCCTAGATAAGGGAAATTGTTTTTGAAAAGAAGAAAAGAAAGTATTAAGGTCTAAATGAGAGGGTTTGCATTGTTCTGTTCTGGTATAGCACTGTAGGATAAGCACTAGACTGCTAATCGCAAGGTCAGTGGTTCAAACCCACCAGCCGCTCCTCAGAAAACCTACACAGAACTGACTCAATGGCACTCAACAACAGTGTACTATCCCTAGGTGGCACAAACAACAAGTGCCTTGACTACTGACCAAAAGGTTGGTGATTTGAAGCCACTCAAGAGGTGCCTTCGAAGAAAACCCTGACACTCTACTACCAAAGGTCACTGTCATGAAAACCCTATGGAGCTCTTTACCTCAGCCTCAGATCCTGCAGCAAGCAGCACGGTTTTTTCCACTCAGCCATGGCCAAGTTCAAGGCACGGGACCTTCGCGGCAAGAAGAAGGAGGAGCTGCTGAAACAACTGGATGACCTGAAGGTGGAGTTGTCCCATCTGTGCGTCGCCAAAGTGACTGGCGGTGCGGTGTCTAAGCTCTCTAAAATCCGAGTTGCCTGCAAATCCATTGCCCAGGTTCTAACTGTCATCAACCAGACTCAGGAGGAGAACCTCAGGAAGATCTACAAGGGTAAGAAGTACAAAGAGCTTGGGATCTGCGTCCCAAGAAAACGCGAGCCATGCACCGCAGACTCAACAAGCACGAGGAGAACCTGAAGACCAAGAAACAGCCGCGGACGGAGCAGCTGTACCCACTGCGTCAGTATGCCATCAAGGCCTGAGCATCTTATATCAATAAACACAAACTGGGTGACCCATTTAAAAACAACAACAAAAAAAAATCCTATGGAGCATGGTTTTATTTCGCACACACGGGATTGTCATGAGTTGGAATCAGCTAAATGGCAACTAATCACAACTTTGCTTTCTACCCCAGCTATTTTGTTGTCCTGGTAGTAATTCATGTCTCTTTGCCATGCCCTCATTTTATAAAGATGCCTAGTTAGAGAGGTTATACTTCTTTGTGAGTGATATAATAGGATTTCTTATGTTCTAGGTAGGTATTATGCTAAGAATTTGGCATGTCTTTTCCAGTTTCCCATATTTCACCTCTAATATGTTATTCCTATTTTAAATATAAAGTATTCCAAAATTTGCTGTTACTAAAATTACAATAAATGGTCTAGCAAGACACACTGAATAACATTTTTTCTTTAAAAACCCTTTCTAGCGTACCAGCAATGTTCGATCCACATTTTTCAAGGACTGTTTATATGAAGTATTTGATGACTTGGAGTCCAAGATGGAAGATTCTGGAAAACAGCTACTTCAATCAGTCCTCCATCTAATGGAAAATGGAGCCCTAGTATTGACAACAAATTTTGACAATCTCCTGGAACTCTATGCAGCAGATCAAGGGAAACAGCTTGAATCCCTAGACCTTACTGATGAGAAAAAGGTAAACAAATAAAATAAAGCATTAGTTTCTAGGGAAATTCACTCTCTTCATCAGAAAATCTGTTTTTTATATGGTATATTAAATCATATTGGTATTTATGTAACTCTAAAAAGGAAGATTCTTCTTCCTGTTGGAGGGTGTGTCTTTTTGAGGGGGGTGGGGTTTGAGATTAGTTGCTAATATACAGTAAAATCCACAGATCTTAAAAGTGGTCAGTTCTGTGAGTCTTGATAACTGTACTTGGCTTAAAGCACAATTATAAGAATTGTAAAATCTCTTCAGCACTTGATAGTATCAGGTTGGTATAATACTAATTTAGAGTTCTTGCCTGGGTTTTTTGTTTTTGTTTTTAAATCTACTCAAAATGTGTGGAAACTACTTTATGTAATGTCTGGAAGAGCAACTTTTGAGGATTCCCAAGCCAAGTGATAGCTGGGTTTAGGTTAATGTTCAATAGAAGTTTCAGCGGATTTTTTTTTTTTTTTAGATTTAGTCCATGCCTAAGCCAGCTACCATAATAGTGAGTTATAGACATAGGTGAATGCAAGGAACTAATGGGAAGAATACTTGAGGTCTGATTTCCTCTGCTCTATGGTTTGTAATTTTCCTTTTGTGCATTGCTTTTCTCAGGAAACTGTCTTTGTGTCCCATTTATTGCCACAGTAACTGCCTCTGCCAGAGTAGAAGCTTTAATATCAATTCTGTGGTTTTCCTAACCTTGGTGCCAAGTTTTTAAAAGGAGAGAAGTCACACATTTAGACAAGTGGTTTTCTCTGGCTGGAATGTTTTCTTCCTGTTAGCCTCATTCTTTGCATGGACAACTCCTCACTCTATTAAATCTCAGCTTAATATTATTGCCTCCAAGAGACCATCTCTGACCACCTAGTTAAAGAAGAAGCCAGACCCCATTCTTACTTTTTGTTTCATTTATTTTTCCATTGCCTTCATACCAGCTACTACCACTTGAAATTTTTACTCTCATCTGTTGTATTAACTGTCATTAATACTATTTATTACTGATGTCTTAGGATAAGTCAAAAAGTATTGCTCCAAAATCATAGAAATCATTATTAAACAACAATATCAAAATGTGAAGCTATTGCTTCTCTACATGTCCTCCACCTAGGTCTGTACACTCTAAAGGCAGTGTTTCCATCACCAAAGAATTCAAAGGTTACTTCACCAAAGACTTCTGTGCTCTTTGATTTACATGTCAAAATGGCAGTTTTGGCATCTTCCAGGGACTCAAATCAAGTCCTTTGAAGCGTTTTGGAAACAAAAAGAAGTCTAAAGGGGCAAAATCAGGGCTGTAGGTGAGTAGGCTAAGGCTTCCTAACAAAACTCTCATAGAACAGCCTCATGCTACCCTCAGAAACGTGTAGGTGCATTGTAATGATCGGAAAAAATTCCCGCAGTTTCTTAAAATTTCTTAATAAGCTCCTGTGAATCACTCTCTACCCTTTAAGAATATCTATCAAGATCACCCCATAGGAATCCAAAAAAAGTCACCATAACCTAGTGAGTCACCATAACCTCTCTAGTTTGAAGTAAACTGGCTCAGCAGATTCCCTCTGAAGTCACTATTCTGAATGGACCTTTTCTGAAGGTACCCTAATGAAACTAAGACAAGTGTATTACAGAGAGAAATTGTCTACAGCCATTTACTTACTGTAGAGAGCATGTTTTCATTGGAATAAATCTGTGCATGCATGAACTTTAGTAATACTTGTTGTCTTACCCTTTTTTAGTAAGTGTGCAGTAAATATTTTTTTAATTAACTAATGACTAAATGAAATTTAAGAATTCATCGTTAGAACACCTAGAACCCCTTCCCTGCAGTGTTGCTGTAAGTCTGCAAAGATCACCCTGGATATCAGTGAGTATCAGACATAAAAGGGCCTTGTGACAGTTCAGGAGGTCTAGCAGACATGGGCTTTTCCTTCTCAGTTCATCCTGGAGCCTCAAGATTTCTTTTGTATTTTTTAAATGCCCACATTATGAGCAATGCCTAAAGCCACATAGCACTGGTTTCCAAATTCATCGAAGGAGAGAAATCAGACTCATGCAAACATTTTTCAAGTTCCTGTTTCTGTCATGTTTGTAATGCCATATTAGCTACAGCAAGTCATATGGCCAAGACTAGAATCCCTGTGAAGGATTACTGCACACAGGCATGGATACAGGGAGGCATGATTCATTGGGAGCTATTACTAAAACAGCCATCCATTGCTCTCATTTTTGTCATCAGGAGAAGGAGGCCCTATTGCTTCTGCCAGTGGAGACAAATAAATTCTAATTATTGATACTTCGAAAGAGAAATAACAGACTTACTGCTAAAAGTCCTAACAGTGATACCTGAACTAAAAACTTAGGCCACTTCAGTGTTTGTATTTTTGCCCAATGATATCATGAAGTCAGGGAGTTTGATCAAAAGACTCGTCCTCCAATGCAGCCTCTTGCCTGTTGTGACCTTGAAGCAGCTCCTCTGCTCTGCCAGTGACGTTAAGCTGTGTTCATGTCATACAGGTCCTCGAGTGGGCTCAGGAGAAGAGGAAGCTGAGCGTGTTGCACATCCATGGGGTCTATACCAACCCCAGTGGCATCGTCTTACATCCAGCTGGCTATCAGAATGTGCTCAGGAACACTGAAGTTATGGTAGGTGTTCTCGGGAAAGTCCTCTCAGTAGGCTGTAGGTGTTAGAGGAAAATGTTCTGTGCATTAGTTCCAATGAGAAGGTCAGACATTTTTCCATTGTATCTTGTGGGTGTACATGCTTCCTAGGAAATACCGACCTTCTCTTAAGGTTTCAAATCAGGGTTTCATTTGTCTTGACTGACACTCAGCAGATGGGACTCTATTATTGACATCATTATCACATGCTAGGAACATATTATTGCCGTTCTTCAATGTTTGGTGTATTAGTGGTTAAGCACTTAGTCAGTGGTTTGAACCCACATGAAGCTTGGCAGAAGAAAAGACATGACAATCTGCTCTCATAAGGAACTTCAGACTAGTTATATTCTCTTCTATAGGGTCACTGAGAGGTAGAACATGGCAACTACATTCTAAAAATGATTTAAGCAACTTTTAGTGATCAACTACTACTAGGACATACACTCTGAAGAGATGTACAAATGGTGATGAGATTGGATTGAATCAACAAAGCACGGCTCAGTTGAAATTTTTTTAAAATCAGATTCTGGTGATAAAATGAAGGGGTTTTTTTGTGTGTGAAAAAGTTCATGTAAGCTTTGGATTTGCTCACATATATATTGGCCACAACTCTGAGAACAGTGCATATATTGGGTATTTTCAGGACTAAGCCACATAGAATGGCTTAGTCATTCTATGACATCTTCACATGATGTGGCAAATAAAGCAGGGGCTTTATTTCATTTATTCCTTCCCTAACTTCTCGTGTTAACTGTCCCCATCACTGGCATTGTGATGAATCCCTTAAGCAAGATCACATCTAGTGTTTTTAATAATGTGAATGTAGTCTATTCTTCCTGTATGAAATAGTTACAAAGTATCAAGTCACCACAGACAATTAGTGAATACTGAACCATTGCTCCTAAGGAAAATTCAGGGTTGTTTCCTGCAAACCTCTAGTCACATATTCATCAATTGAGTAATACATAACATTATTTTTGTATATATTGTGGATTCATTAACATTGAACTCACACCTAACAGTACTGTAACTCAGTCCTGAACAAAGTTTATCTGACGCCATCATTTTTTTTTTCGCCAGAAGGCACAGCACAGCTCTCTTGTACTTAAGACAGCACTTGGACACTGTTTGGGGACCATTTTAAACAATCATATATCACAATCAAAAATTACACACACACAAGAATAGTAAAAACATGACACGAAGTAGACCATGAAAAGGACACTTGTTTACAGTATGAAAGCTGAAACAAGAAGGCACAAACAAAGGGCCAGGGGGGAGACAGGAAAACTTCTTGGATATAACCAAATACTTTGAGGGACTATGTTGCTGGACCTGGGGGCTCAGGGCCATAGTCTAGGGGGCACACTAAGATAACTTGGTGCAACAGTCCATAAAGACAGTGAACTGTCTGCATCCTGCTTTGTTGGTGAGTAGCAGCTAAAGTCTTAAAAACTTGTGAGCAGCCATCTAAGATGCAACTATTGATCTCTCCCTTTCTGAGGGAATGAAGAGTGCAGAAAATCAAAGCTACATGCAAACAGTCAGTCACATGGTGGGACCATGTAAACATCAGTCTCCAAGCCCCTGAGACCAGAAAAACTAGATGGTGCCCATCTTACCACTGCCAACTGCTCTGAAAGAGATTACATTACATGGTCCTGAATAGAGTAGTAAAAAATGTGGAACAAAACCCAAAATCATAAAGAAGCCCGAGCTTACTTGTTGGATACAGACTGGCAGAATCCCTGAGGAACCGACTCGACGGCACTTAACAACAACAACAACAACATCTTCAGGTCTGGAAATGAGTTCACCCCTGTGGTTTTAATTTTTGGCCAAACAATAGATTTATAAAGGGAACAACAACACTAGTGAGGCATGCAAACCTTAGAATAATCAGCCCCAGTGGTGATCAAAAGAGCAGCATTTACCCAAGGACAAAGTTCAGAAGGGATAGGAACAAAGAAGGAATGGAAACAGGGAGCAAGTGGGAAAAATGATGTTCCATTGAGGGGATTGTAATCAATGAAATGGAACAAAATGTATATAGATTGTTGAATTTAAAGCTGGTGATCTGGTCTGTAAACCTTGACCCAATTCACCATAAAAAAAATTTTTAAAAAAAACTTAAAAAACTTTGCATCACTTGGTGCAAAAACCATGTAGGCCTATATCTGACTTCCCCTGACTTCACAAAGGGAAGCCCAAGCTGATTTCTATGAAGCAGAGGTCAGACATACCTCCAACCCTACAATCTTCTCTACTCTGTTCTGACACCAACTGTCCCTCCCGCAGCACTCTATGCTTCATATATGGGTTTAACAGTCCATTGCAGTGGCTACACAGAACTCATATAACAATACTCACAATTATGGACTTTATTAGGGAAGTGAACAGGGTACGATTCACAAACAACTCAGGATGCAGCAGAACTCCAGTCAGGAACACCTCTTGTTTGCCATACTGCAGTCAGGCCTCACTCTTGTCTTAGGTCTCTCAAACATTTGGCCCCACAGCCCCAGCCCTGCTCAAGTAAGTGTTACCAACTCCCTTAGTCAGTCTGTAAATGTTCAGAGGCCATGCTCTGCAAGCAAGCCTCCTGCTCGTTGGCACACAGCTTTACTCAGTTCATGGGCCTAGATGCCTACAGCTGTTCCATGTCACCACGTCTACTACTTACTGCCTCTGCTGTTGCTGTTTTTTAGGTAGGGATCTCACACTCCGATTCATGCTCTTCTTTCTTGATTGTCCATTCCTGTGCTTTTGAGATCGCTCCTTTTAAACCTCATGGTAAAACTAACCAATCCCAGCTTTAAACTCGCATGCCTTATTTGCATGGTCTCACTCAATCACTTGGACTCCAGGTGTAGTGCTGTAGGATCAGCACTAGACTGAGAATCACAAGGTCAGCAGTTCAAACCCTCTAGGGTTTGGAAACCCTATACAGGGTCACTATGAGTCAGAATCGACTCAACAGCACTTAACAACTCAGTCACTTGGTGGGAATTAAGACCCTGGATAAAAAAGCCTTATCAAGTTAACCCAAGGTACCACACTTGGTTTAGCTTTAACTGGGACTCAGATTTTTCACTACTTTGTACATGATCACAAATGACCATGAATGTGCTACAAGTATTGATTTGGGAATTACAAATCAATTTTAGCAAGTAGATGAACTAAAAAATATGGAACTCATGTTACTACTAGTGTTCTAGTTCATACATGTCTGAGTTTGTTCCAAACAAAATGTATTTCAACATGCCTCTATTGAGCAGTCAATGTCTAAAGGCAAGTTCTTTCAATAACACACTTATCTTAGTGTGGTCTGTTGGGCCAATTACATTCAAGCAAGAACTTGGCTCAGAAAGTCATGGTGACTGTTTTGGGAATCCAAAAGGGTCATCTGGAAACTTTCACAAAGGACATGAGAAAATCACAGGGGCTTACTTACTATGAAAGTTTCCAGAAAATTGAAAACTGCATTGGTCAGGAAAGTTATGTCAAAGAATTTATTTTCATCATGATAGTGCACCTGATCATTTTTCAAGGGCTGTCCTATGAGAATTTTCTTACATTTCCCAAACTCAAAAGAGCACTTCAAAGGAACATCACTTGAGTCACTGAAGAACGTCAGACCGGCCATTTTGACATGATTGTAAAGCAGAGAGCACAGAATTCTTCAGGAAAGGATTAGGATGATGGAAGCTGGGCCTTCAGAAGTGTGTAGACCTACATGGAAGATATGTGAGGAACACTAGCAGCTCATTTTTATATTTTTGTTTAATAAAGTTTTTTTATGATTTTGTAGCAGTTCTTTTTGACATACTGTATTGACCTGGTGACTGCCTTTTTCTCAATTTCAATTTCAAAGAATCACCAGGAGTTTGTCTTCAACTGGCAAAGCCAACAACACACCTTCAATGCCCTACCTCAGGAGTATGTCAAATTTTAGTCCAAAGGGACCTTGGCTACCTTTGCCTTCCACAAGATATCACATTGGTCCATTACACTGATGACATGCTGATTGGACCTAGTGAGGAAGATGTATCAGTGACTCTAGAAACACTGGTAAAACATGTGCATGCTCTGTTGTTGCTGGTAAGTGCCGAGTGACTTCCAAGTCATGTCAATCCAGTATAGGATCTGAGGTTTCTAATCTTCACAGGAGCAGAAAGCCTCATATTTCTCCTGCATGTAGATGCTATTGTTGTTGTGTGCCGTTGAGTCGGTTCTGACCCACAGCGACCCTGTTTGGGTCTCTAAGGAGCAGCTGGTAAGCTTGAACTGCTGACCTTGCAGTTCAAACCGATTTTGCAGTCCAGCACATTACCCCACAGCACCACACCAGGACTCCATGTAGATGCTAGAGGATGGAAAATTAACCCAACAAAAATACAGGTGCCTTCCACTTCAGTGAATTTTCTAGAGTTTCATTGGTGTGTGAGTCATGTCAAGATACTTCTTCTTCAGTGAAGAATAAGTTATTGCATCTGGCCCCTCCCACAACCAAAAAGCCACAACGCCTGATGGGTCTATTTGGATTTTAGAAGCTACTGCAATGATGCCATGGGTTAATGCGCTGGACCATACGGTCAGTTTGAACAGTAAGTTCAGCAGTTCAAATTCACCAGCCATTCCTCAGAAACCCTATATAGAGTCACTATGAGTTGAAACAATTTGACAGCAGTTAATAACAACAACAATTCGTCATTTGAGTGTACTCCTCCAGCCTATTTATCAAGTGACTTGAAAAGCTGCTCATTTTCAGTAGAGCCCAGAATGAGAGACGGCTCAGCAACAGGTTTCAGCTGCTGCACTAGCTGCTCCGCCACTTGGGCCATATGATCTAGCTGACCCAATGGTGCTTAAAGTGGCAATGGCAGGTAGAGATGCAACTTGGTGTTTAGCATGCCCCTGTTGGTGAATCACAGCCAGACCCTTAGGCATTTGAAGCAAAACCCTGCAATCATCTACAGATAATTGTTCTCCTTTTGAGAAACAGCCTTTGGTATGTTACTGGGTCTTTCCTTAGTAGTGACTAAAAACCTAACCATGGGCCACCAAGTCATTATAGGACCTGAGCTACCCACCATGAACTGGTGTTGTCTATCCCAGAGTCATAAAGATGGATGTACACAGCAGCACTAGTATCATTAAATGGAAGTGATATACACAAGACGGGGCTCAAGCCAGACCAGAATGCATAAGTAAGTTGCATGAGAAAGTGACCCAAATACCTGTGGTCTCCACTCTTATCACATACCTTCCACCTGTGGACTCATGAGTTCCTTATGATCAGTTGACTGAGTAAGAGAAAACCCATGCTTGGTCTACAGATGGTTCTGTACGATGTGTTGGCACCACTCGAAGGTGGACAGCAGCAGCACTATAGCCCCTTTCTGGGACTTCCTTGAAGGACAATGGTGAAGGGAAATCCTCCTAGTGGGCAGAACCTCAAGCAGTGCACCTGTTTGTTCATTTTTCCTGGAAAGAGAAGTGGCCAGATGTGTGGTTGTATACTGAGTCATGGGCTGTGACCAATGGTTTGGCTGGATAGTCATGGACTTAGATGGACCATGTTTGGAAAAATCAGTGATATGGAGATGTAGTGAAGAAGTATGTGCATAGACCTCTCTGAATGGGCCAAAAGTGAAGATATTTCTATCTCGTGAAATAGATAAGCACCAAAGGTATACCTCAACACAGGAGGATTTTAACAACCACATGGACAGGAAGACTTAATCTGTTGAAACTAATCATGCTCTTTCTCCAGACAGTCTTGTCATTGCCCAGTTGGCTCATGAACAAAGTGACCATGGTGGCAGAGATGGACGTTATATATGGGCTCAACAGCATGGACTCCCATTCACCAAGGTTGACTTAGCTACAGCCACTGCTGAGTGCCCAATCTGCCAGCAGCAAAAATCAACACTGAGTCCCAGGTATGGGACCATTCCTCAGGAATCATCTTGGTGGCAAGTTAATTATATAGGCCCACTTCCATCATGGAAAGGGCAGCATTTTGTTCTTATTGGAATAGACACTTCTCTGAAGGTAGATTTGCCTTTCCTGCATTCCATTGCTTCTGCCACAACTACTACCTGTGGACTTACAGAATGCTTGATCCACCATCAGAGTATCCCACACAGCATTCCTTTGGCTCAAGAGACTTACTTCACAGTATATAAAATGCAACTCTTAGCCCACACTCATGGAATCCACTGATCTTACCACGTTCCTCATGATCCCGAAGCAGCTGACTTGATCAAACAATGGAGAATGACCTTCTACAGATACAGTTATGGTGCCATCTAGGTACCAGTACCTTGCAAGGTTGGGAAAATGTCCTGCAGGTTATATATGCTCTAAACCAACATTCAATATATGGTGCTGTTTCTACAATAACTAGGACCCAAGGGGTAGCAATGGGAATGACACCATTCACTATTATTCCTAGTGACCCACTTGTAAAAATTTTGCTTCCTTTCCCTGCAACCATATGCTTTTTGTGTGTGGGAGTTTTAGTTCCAAAGGGAGGAATACTCTCACCTGGACACCACATTGATTCGATTGAACTAGAAGTTAAAAATTCCATGGCCACTTTGGGTTCTTTTTGCCCTTGTACCAACGGGCAAATAAGGGAGTTACTGTATTGTGTAAATCGGATTGACGTTATATAATAGAGGTAAAGCATGTCCTTAGTACATCTCTTAGTACTACCATGCACCATGATTAAAGTCAACAGTAAACTATACTAACCCAATTCCAATATAACTACTAATGACCCAGATCCTTCTGGAATGGTTTGGGTCCCCTCACAAGGCAGAGCCACAACCAGCTGAGGTGTTTACCAAGGGATAAGAGAATACAGAATTGGTGGTACAAGAAGATAGTTCTAAATACTGGCTAAGCTACAGAGGGTTTTTTCTTATATGTATGTATCAAGTATTTGTTTTGTTCACTTACAAAACAATATGTAAACAGGGTTCATGCACTTTCAGTTGCACACGTTAGTCGTCTCACATTAGGGACAAGTATGACTTGCACTTAAAACCAAACGGTCACCACTCATCTGCTTGTCATACTGTGGTGGCTTGTGAGTTGCTATGAATTCTGAAAACTATGCCACCGGTATTTTAAATACCAGCAGGGTCACCCATGGTGTGGACAGGTTTCAGATGAGCTTCCAGACAAAGACAGACTAGGAAGAAAGAGTGACAAACTACTTCCGAATATTTAGTCACTGAAAACCTTATGAATAGCAGAGAAACACTGTCAGATATAGTGCCAGAAAATGAACCCCT
>NW_006408805.1:1906125-1914625 GCF_000296735.1 Chrysochloris asiatica
TGTGCTATGCAGATGATACAACTTTGCTTGCTGAAAGTGAAGAGGACTTAAAACATTTACTGATGAAGATCAAAGAGCACAGCCTTTGGTATGGATTATATCCCAATGTAAAGAAAGCAAAAATCCTAACCACTGGACGAATAAATAACATTCTAATCAATGAAAAGGTTGAAGTTGTCAAGGACTTCATTCTTCTTGGATCAGCAATCACCATTCAAGGAAGCAGCAGTCAAGAAATCAAACAATGTATTGCATTAGGCAAATCTGCATGAGACCTTTTTAAAGTGTTGAAGAGAAAAGATGTCAGCTTGAGAACTAAAGTGCGCCTGACTGACCCAAGCCATGGTATTTTCATGCATGCAAAAGCCGAACAGTGAATAAGGAAGACCCTAGAAGAATTGATGCTTTTGAGTTATGATGTTGGAGGAGAGTATTGAAGGTGTCATGGGCTGCCAAAAGAACCAATAGATCCGTTTTGGAAGAAGTGCAGCCAGAGTGCTCCTTGGAGGCCAGGATGGCCAGACTTTGTCTCTCATACTTCGGATATATTGTCAGAATGGACTGGCTAAGTGGCAGCATTGGGGGACTCAAACATAGCAACAGTTGTGAGGTTGTCCTAGGATCAGGCAGTGTTTCATTCTGCTGTGCATAAGGTTGCTATGGGTCGGTACCAACTCGGTGGCACCTAACAACATGACTTTGTAATTGTTTTTATTTAGAGATTATATATATGGTTTAAGGAGATACGGACAGATGCCACGTTGAAATGGGGTGGATTGTGACAGTGAAGCTTTTGTGTCAACTTCAGTGGGCCATGATTTTTTGTGGTTTGGCAGTTAAGATACAGTAAAGCCCCATGAGATATGCTGTGAGCAGCCAATCAATTGAAATAAATTTCCTTGGGAATGTGGCCTGCTTCTAATATATTGAACATTTGGGCAGAGCTTGCTTACTTATGCTGGGTCTGGATCCTGCATCTGGCTTGTCATCTGATCTCTAGTTCTTTGGACCCAAGCCAGTGGCCTTCTGTATTGTCTACTGCTCCTGCAAGTCATACGTAGCCTGTTCTGTCTGCCAACCTTGGCTTCATTCACCTTTGCAGCCAGAAGTCTGCTTCCAACCTGCTGATCTTGGGTTCAACAGCTTCTGCGGCTGCGAGTCAGAAGAAGCCTTCAGCCTGACATCTGACCCAATGACTTGGAACTTAACTGCCTCTGTATGAGCCATTCCCTTAATAGACCTCACTGTATGTTTCACTGGTTTTGCTTCTCTAGTGAAATCAGACTAAGATACCCTCATAGATATACATACACTGATTTTCTAAGTATTCATACTTTTTTGAGCAAATTGGGTGGTGAATTCCTTTTCTGTTGATCCATGATTTCATTTGTAAGATAAATGTGACCCAGAAATTTGAAAGAATAATCTCTCTTGACAGTCTGCTCACTTTTAAAAGCTTCTTGGTATACAGACTTATAAAATAAACCAGAAGACCAGTAGACCAGTGCCAAGTTTGTGAAGCCATGATTAGAGAGTCTACACAAGAATCCCAGATCTGGATAACATTGTAAACGAATCATCAAGTTATAGTAATTAGTAAGCAGAGATCAAACTCACTCATAAATATATCTACCTTCTTAACTCTTGGGATTCTGTGTTGGTTAAGTAAGCGGTAATCCCTGTCTCAATGTAGCAGTTACGAATCTGTTAACTTTATAATGTCTCAGACATGTCTCATGTTCACAGTGTCACTCATATGTTTCTTTCCTTTCAAGAGAGAGATTCAAAAACTCTACGAAAACAAGTCATTTCTTTTCCTGGGTTGTGGCTGGACTGTGGACGACACCACTTTCCAAGCCCTTTTCCTGGAGGCTGTCAAACATAAATCTGACTTAGAACATTTCATGTTGGTTCGGAGAGGAGATGTAGATGAGTTCAAGAAGCTTCGTGAAAACATGCTGGACAAAGGGATAAAGGTCATTTCCTATGGAAATGAATATGCTGATCTTCCTGAATATTTTAAACGACTTACATGTGAAATCTCTACAAGAGGCAGATCAGGTAAGATGTATTTTACGTTTGAGGAATCAAAGCGCTATAGCTCTTCAGCCATTTATGTATTTGTGATGGGTAAAAATCATTATCAAGAAGAGAAATACAACACCTAATCACATGATGATTGGAGGTCATAGTCAAGTTAGACTAAAATGATATTTGGATAGTAAGATGTGTAATGTATGTCAAAAAACTTGAAGCAACCTAAAATATTCCAATCATCGGGGAGTAGACATAGCAATAGTTATTTGATGGAATGCAATGAAGCCAATAAAAGGGATAATTTATATCTTTTTATTTTTATTGCCATAGAAAGACATCAGAGCCATACTGAGTGAAAAGAAAAAGGCATATCATAAAATAGTTGATCACATTCATGAAAAATTGTAGATCTAGATGTGTGTGTACTTATGTAGAGGGATATCTAGATTGATGTTCACTAAGTTAACTGTTTTCTTTATGCAATAGAATTTAAGATATTTTTTAATTTTTCATTTCTATGCTAGTATTTCCTGCAGTGAGATTATACACTATCTATATAAACAAGGAAAAAAACTTTTTAATGCTATTTAGAAACTATTTGGCAAGATCCATGTATATAGTTGCCATTTATGTTCACCAGACAGAATACACAAAAATCAAATTGACTACATCTGTGAGAAGAAGCGATGAAGAAGCTCAGTATCATTGCAAAACAAGACCATAACTTGCTCATATGCAAGTTCAAGCTAAAGCTGAAGAAAATTAAAACTACTGAATGGGAGCCAAAATCCAACCTAGAGTTTATCCTACCTGAATTTGACCATCTCAAGAATGACACATTGAACACTAATGACCAAAAGACTAGAATCATGGGATGACATCAAGGATATCATACAGAAAGAAAGTAAAAGGTTATTAAAAACAGGTGAGAAAAGACCAAAACGGATGTGAGAAGACTTTGAAGCTTGCTTTTGAACATTGAGTGGCTAAAGCAAATGGAAGAAATCAATTAAAAGAGCTAAACAGAGAATTTCAAAGGACAGCTTGAGAAGACAAAGTATTATGAAAGACCAAGAGTCAAAAACCAAAAGGCACAAATACACTTTGTGTTTCTGAAGTTGAAAGAACTGAAGAAAAAAAATTCAGTTGCAATATTGGATGTTTCTATGGGTAACAGGATCGGGCAGTGTTTCGTTCTGTTGTGAATAGGGTCGCTGAGTCGGTACCGACTCCATGGCACCTAACAACATGGGCAACAGGATTCCTGGTGTGGTGCTACAGGATCAGCACTAGACTGCAAACCACAAGGTTTGCAAACATCGACAACCCTATTCAAGGTTGCTGTGAGTTGGAACTGACTCGACTGCACTTAACAATGGGCAACATACTGAATGATGCAAGAAGCATCAGAAGAAGATGGAAGGAAGAGTCTCTGTACCAAAAAGAATTGGTCAACATTCAACCATTTCAAGAGGTGGTATGATATCAACAGTCAATGGTATTTAAGGAAGAAGTCCAAGCTACACTTAAAGAATTGTTGTTACGTGCCATCGAGTCAGTTCCAACTCATTGAGACCCTGTGTAGGGTTTCCGAGGGATCCCTAGTGGGTTTGAACTGCCAACGTTGAAGTTCAAATTGACCGTGTGGTCCAAAGGCATTAGCAAAAAACAAGGCTTCAGGAATTCACTGAGTACCAATTGAAATGCTTCGACAAACTGATACAACACTGGAACTACTCTTCAGTCTTTGCCATGAAATATGGAAGACACCACCCATCTGGCCAATCACATGTGTTGTTGTTGTTAAAGTGTACGGCAATTAACATAGCGACCCATAGCGACCCTGTACAGGGTTTCCAAGGGTGTAAATCTTTACGGGAGTAGAAAGCCTCATCTTTCTCCCGCGGAGCGGCTGGTACTTTCGAACTGCTGACCTTAAGGTTCGCAGCCCGATTCGTAACCACTACGCTACCAGAACTCCTGTAAGAGATCTATATTTGTGCTTGTTCCCAAAAATAAGGTCGTTATAATAGAGTATAAAATTTATCAAGCAATATTATTTTCACATGCAGGTAAATTTTTTAAGATAATTCAAAAAATTGGTTGCAGCAGCACATCAACAGGGAACTGCTAGAAATTCAAAGAATTCAGAAGTGTCGTCAACATGCAGTTCATTCCCATATGACAAGCAGTTTTTTGTTGTATTTTCAATTACTGTGTGTTTTCATAGTTGTAAACCAAGTACAATTTTTTGTTGTTTTATTCATTAGCACATTGTTTTCCAACATGGCTACAGACTTCATAACCATTATTTTTAATGACTTGTATTCCAGCGCAGATGTTAAAATTTATTTATTTCCTAGTGCTGCCTGATGATGGTGTCTTCTATTTACATCTAATTGGCCGTATCTTTTATTATTATTCTGGTTTTTCATACTTTGCCCTATACCATTATCTAGTCCTAGTGTGGTACTGTAGGATAAGCACTGGACTGCTAACTGAACAACTGGCAGTTCAAACCCACTAGTTGCTCCTTGGAAACGCTGTACCGGCTATGAATCAGAATTGGCTCCATGAGTTGGGTTTGGTTTCTGTACTGTGCTCTATAATCTTCGGACTCCTGGTGTGGTGCTGTAGGATCAGCACTGGACTGGGAACTGACTCGACAGCACTCAACAACTATAATTTTCAGTAGCACAGCTAAATGCCACATACGGCTATTAAGCACTTCAAGGGTGGCTAGTGTAACTGAGGAACAGAATTTTTATGTAAATTCGGCCTTTGAGGAAAGTGGTTTGGAGACAGCAGACACTGTAAAATATTGATAAGCAGTTTTTGTGCCCTAAGAAATCTTACTGCTTCCCTGTTAATACAACTGTCCGACCACTAATCCAATTTACTCTCCCCACCCCCTTACTGTCCTTTCAGAATGGTTTCATTTCTAAATGTCACCCTTTCTAGTGTTCCTCCCTTTCATTGGTTTTTTTTGCTGTTAATATTTTTAGCTTATCAGTTTAATGTCTGATAACCAATGTACACTTTTAGCAGGAATGGTGAGAGAAGGCCAGTTAAATGGTTCATCTGCAGGACACAGTGAAATAAGAGGTATATTTTCTTATTCTATTATTTATCCGCAGAAATTATCTTCTTAGGGCTCAGTTTTAATTATGGAAAATACTGACCTCTATATTTTCCTATCAAATCTTATTACAAAATTTCTAATATCTTTTACTTGTAAAGTATTAAAATGTAAATGTCTGTAACTTTAGCTCTATAAACCTACAAAATTTCGTTTTCTACATTTTCTCTCCCTCCACAGGTAGTAGTACATGAGAAGGCTCTAGAAACCACCATTAGACCAAGCTATGAGGCCCTACCATGGACAGTGTTTAACAAGGAAACTTTTAAGATAAACCCACCAAGGAAGTATCAACCCCAGTGGTTGAAGGCTGTGGATAGAACTCGAGGTGGGGCAAATGTTCCAACTGAACCCTTCATGCTGGCTGGTTCTGGGTATTGAGCTGCCTTGCCTGTTCCAGTTCCAGAATGCCTGAGAAAACAGGGCCAACATGCAGGCCCTCCCCTGCCGGACGTGCTTGAGTCCACACAGCTGACCAGTGGGGTCCTCCACTGACTGGGGCTGCAGCTCTGCATGAAGGACCTGGGGATCTAGATGCCATGGAGTCACAGTGGCTTTGGTTGCAGTTTTGTACTCCGTACTTGGTTTTTCAATTAAGCTTAATGGCTTTTTTTAAAACATGACTTGAAGCTCTAGTTTTCTAGATCTTTTACAATGTACAGTATTTTACATAATTGAGCTCTATTAAAAGCCTGTTCATTTACATCCCAGGGTCCTGGCTCTTCTTTTAAAATCTTGGGGTGGGATCATCTCATTTTCAAGACTACTGCTACTTTTATGTGACTTAGAAGCACTGCCAATTTTTGCTTTGTTTCTCTTAACCCCTTACAAGACATTGGTGATATGGGACTATTTTTGAGTCTTATGTAAAATAACTCCAAGACCTAAAAGGCAATTAATTTATTTATGAAATTTATTTTCTTATATAAATTATGTATTTCTCTGGGCAGACAGCCTTCACCTTATTGCACTAATAGCACATCTGTAATACCAAGCTACAAGACAAGTCCTAACAAGTGGTATGTAGTCTTCAACTTAGCACTTGTCTACCAGGCACTGGAGAGGAGTGAGGAAAAGCCAGGATCTGCTCAGGAAGTGAAGAGTGGGGCAACAGATACCCCTCTGATAGTTTTCTTCAGAAAGGGTAACATGCAAAGCTTACATCTGGATTGTAGAAGTGGAGAAGAGTGAGGCTGAGAAGCCCAATGCAACACTGCAGTTCGGCTCCCTTTATTTCTGAGGGAAGCAGGGACTCAGCTTTCGTTATTAACACATCACCCTGGCCTACCTGATGCTTTGGGGAAACATGGGGTGGGACTCATCAGAATTAGCAGCAATTAAGAACAGGCCACACACTGCCACAGTGAGGTGGGTGTCATTCTGGCCCCAGGGACCTGAAAGCTCCGTAACCTCGGGAAATGCCACTCACAGCCCAGAGCTGGTTCACGGAGTCTCTTGTATAAAATTAACATTGCAGAGCTCTGGGATTTCCAACCATTGGTCAAAGCTATCAAGAGACTGAGTCTGGAGGCAGAGTAAAGGGAATGCCTGAGTAGGAGGGTAGAGTACTGTTGGGGTGGGTATCAGTGGGCAGTGATTGTAACATGATTAGGCCCTCCCTCCTTGCAGACAGAGGCTGGACAGGGAATGGGGTGAGGAGGAGAGCTACAAGTCCCTGGAGCTCTCGCTCTGTCTTTTTACTACACTGAAGACAAATTGCTCGCATACTCCAAAGCACATTCTTGATACAGGAATAAGGGTTTGTGGGGGAAAGCGGCAACTTGGTATTGGACAGGAGCCATGTTAAGCCTTCATGAGGGCAGCCACCACAGCCTTGGCGTTGAGACTGCGTAAGTCACAGTAGGTCTGGCCAGTACCCACAAAGACGATGGGTTTGCTTGTGATGTACGTCATAGAAATAGCAGCTCCTACCTGAAGTGTAGAAAGGGGATATTCAATCAACTCAACTTCTTTTCACCCACTCCACCCACTCCCTCAGTGTGAGGAAGCTTTGGAACTTAGCACAGCACGGCTCCCTTGTGAAGGACTAACATTGTCATGTCCCCCACCCCAACTAAACACACTGTCTTGAATCCCTTGTCCATGTTTACCTTGTCATCAATGGTATCAAATTTGGTAAGGACAATGCCATCAATGAGACGAGGTGTTTGAGCCATAGAATGGTCAGCCAAGGCTCTGTTGAACTTGACCTGGAAAGGAGAAGTGTGATATAAAAACCACCTAACTGGACACAGCTGAAGTTGGAAAGGGACCTTGGGCCCTAGCCCTCACCAGCTGATCCACAGCCTCATTGCCTACTAAGGCCTCCCCCACAAACAGCACCAAGTCAGGTGTATTGACAGTAATGAGTTTGGCCAGGGCAGTCATCAGGGGGGCATTGTCTTGCATGCGGCCAGCTGTGTCCACCAGCACCACATCAAAGCCTTGGTTTCGAGCTAGAGAGAAGAAAAAGTAGTCAACACTGGGACTATTGGCCATGCTCTCGAGTCTAGCCTCCTAGCCTAGCGAGATTAAAAGCCTCTCTGTTTACGTTCTTGGGTTCTGGACTTAGTTACAAAGTAATGTGAGAGAAAAAGGAGGATAGCAATATGGTAAACGAAGTCACCAAATTCAGGTCTCTTTGGTTGGACTATATGAACTTAACCTGAAACTACACATATTACCCCAAAGCAGAATAAGGCAAAACGTTCTCTTGTTTAACTGTGAGACATAAGTCATATATGGTAATCCTGACCCTCGGCAAATTCCAAGGCAACCCAAGGTGGAAAACAGCCCCAGAGTAACCCCCATGCAACCTTTCTCCCATGCACTGTACCAAAGGCAATAGCTTCCATGGCAATGCCAGCAGCATCCTTGCCATAGCCCTTCTCAAACAAGTGCACCATAGTACGGCCACCGTGATTCTCGGGGGGGTGAAGGGCACTCAGACGCCGGGTGTGTGTACGAAGCTGTTCCACAGCCCCAGCACGAAATGTGTCACAAGCAGCAACGAGGACACTGAAGCCATTCTCTAACAACCAGAAGGAAATCTGCAAGAGGTAGAAAAACTGTCACATAGAGCCAAGGATACCAACAGAAAACATGGAGAGTCAGAAATAGTATCAGAGGAAGGTGAGGGACACGTACTTACCTTGGCAAGGTTAGTAGATTTCCCCACTCCATTAACACCACAGAAGGTGACAACGTACGGGCGGTGGCGACGTTGGGCATCCATGATGTCTCGGAGCATGTCCACACGGCGCTGTGGCTGCAGAATCTGCACCAGGGACTCCTGTAAAGCTTGCTTTACTGTAGAAGTCACCG
>NW_006408805.1:1914725-1916055 GCF_000296735.1 Chrysochloris asiatica
GTCCACGAGAGCCAAAATATGACCTTGAATATATCCCACCTGAATTTAGAGATCATCTGAAGAACAGATTTGATACATTATACACTAAAGACCAAAGACTATAGAAGAGTGATGGGATGACATCAAGAACATCATATATGAAGAAAGCAAAAGGTCATTTGAGAAGACAAGAAAGAAGGAAAAGATCAAAATGGATGTCAGAAGAGATACTGAAACTTGCTCTCCATTGTACAGATGCTAAAGCAAATGGAAGACATGAGGAGGTCCAAGAGCTAAACAGAAAATTTCAAAGATCAGCTTGAGAAGATAAAGCCAAATATTACAACAAAATATGCAAAAATCTGGAATCAGAAAAACAAAAGAAGAGAACACACTCAGCATTTCTCAAGCTAGGGGAACCGAATAAAAAATTCAAGCTTCGACTTTCGTTTTTGAAAGATCCACTGGGCAAACTATTGAATGATGCAGAAAGCATCAAGAGAAGATGGGAAGGAATACACAGTCACTGTACCAAAAGGAAATGATTAATTTTCAACCGTTTCAAGAGGTAGCATATGATCAAGAGCCAATGATACTGAAGGAGGAAGTCCAAGGTGCATTGAAGGAATTGGCAAAGAACAAGGCACCGGGAATTGATGGAATAAAAATTGAAATCTACCCAGAAAGTGAGGCGGCACAGGATGCACTCATCTCTGCCAAGAAATTTGGACAATAACTATCTGGTCGTCTGATTGGAAGAGGTCCATATTTGTGCCCATTCCAAAGAGAGGTGACCCAACAGAATGCGGAAATCATCGGACAATCTCTTTGATATCCCATGTGAGTAAAATTTTGCTAAAGATAATACAGAAACGGCTAAAATCATACATTGACAGAGAACTTCCAGAGGTTCAAGCCGGATTCAGAAGAGGCCATGGAACAAGGGATATCATTGCTGATGTCCGATGGATCTTGTCTGAAAGCAGAGAATACCAGAAAGATGTTTACCTACGCTTTATTGACTACGCAGAGGCTTTCGAATGTGTGGATCACAACAAGCTTTGGACAACATTGCAAAGTATGAGTATTCTGGAACACTTAATTGTGTTCATGAGGAATCTGTACCTGGACCAACAAGCAGTTGTTTGAACAGTACATGGGAACACTGATTGTTTTGAAATTTGAAAAGGTGTGCAACAAGGTTATATTCTTTCACCATACTTTCTCAATCTGTATGCTAAGCAAATAATCCGAGAAGGTGGATTATATGAAGAAAAACATGGCATCAGGATTAGAGGAAGAGTCATTAACAACCTGTGCTATGCAGATGATACAACTTTGCTTGCTGAAA
>NW_006408805.1:1922770-1938123 GCF_000296735.1 Chrysochloris asiatica
CAATGAGATGATCACGCATCTTGTCCAGCACAGATTCCATGTCTTCACGACTTAAGCTCTTGGAACCCACGAGGCCCTTCAGCATTCCAAACATGCCACCCAGGGTACCTTTTGTAGCACTGCAGGCATAGCAAATCATGGATGCACACAAAACCAGCAGGCAGGAGTCACATATTATTTCTGGTGCCACGCATACCATACCTCTACCTGAAATGCCCCTACCTAGGCTTGGTGGTGTTTTGAGAGGCTCCTTCCTCATCTGAGCTGCTGCAGTCCAGATCCTGAAGCTGCCCCCCAGGCCCTGTCCCTCGAATCTGGAAAATGTAGAGAAGGGAGACAGATAGGATCAGGGACACTAAAAGCTCCAAAGGCGATAAGGCCAGGGTTGAACCTACACCACATTGCTCTGGCTCTTTGATTTGGGGATGGTTGGAACTCTCCCCTGCACTCAAATCCAGGTACTGCTGTTGTGGGGTACTGTCAAGTCAATTCTGACTTATAAGGACCCATGTAAAAAAGTATTGCCCCACAGGGTTTTCTTGGCTGTACTTTCTCCATCATAAAGTCTTTCTTCCACAGAGCCACTGGGTAGATTCAAACCACCAACCTTTCAGTGAACAGCCCAGCTCGTAACCATTGCATCCCCAGGTCTCCTTAAGTACTGCCCCACTATCTCCAGTTCTTCTTCAATTTCTGATTCATGGTAACCGGCACTCTGTCCCCTGTTGCTGCTTACCAATTTGATGTCCTCTGGCAGAGCAACCTCAGGAGTTCCATTGGTGGTGGGAGCACTATAATCCAAGACTTCTTGGTTAGCACAGCCACCCAGTGCCCACACCCGGGGTGCCTTTTTGCCCTTCTCCTTTGGAGCATCTGACTTCAGGGACTTGCTGCAATGAGTTAGAGTGCAAAGGGTTAGAAGGAGCTCATCTGCCCCTGAGTCAGAGACAAGAACTCGGCTGCTCCCAAACACAATGCTCACCTGGACTTCTCCATACCCCTCCCATGCTTCTGCATGAACTCCTCTCGCTTCCTGCGGACCAGCTCCTCTTTGGAAAGTTCTACCCCATTCTCAGGTCCTGCTGGGAGACCTGATTTTTCTGCAAGGACTGCTTTGCTGGTAGCCAAAGGACTACTATCAGAACCTGTTAGAAAAAGGCTCACTGGAGGAAAAAGACCAAATTCTAACACAATCGATAAAAACAATTCTTCCAAATCCCTAAAAGAAAACCTGCAGCACACATCTTGAAGACCACAAGGACTTAGGATGGTAGTGAGGGTGGTGGACATTTGGGTGAGAGTGGGAGGCAAGCAATGATAGAGAGAAACGTAGGGAACCATCTCAGTCCTTAGCACTGCAGGAGTACCTTTCCAATCCCATTATATCCAAGGACCCCAAACTCACCTTCCTTCTTACCCCCCTTTTTTTTGCTGTTCTTCGCTTTTTCCTTGGGCTTTTCCCCACGTGTCTCAATCATGGACCTCACAGGTTTCTTGGCTTTTTCAGAATCTTCATACTTCTTCATAGTAGTGGGAGCACGGATCTTATTACTCTCCTCTGCTTCACTACACAGAACAAAGAATGACAGAAATCTGAGTCCAGAGAAGGAACCCTCACACCAAAATGTCAATGAACTGGGCAGCACATTTAGTAGTGTTTCATTCACAGTTTACAACTCTTTGTAGAGGGATCCCTCACCGAAGAAGTCGCAGGAAGTCATTTTGGAAATCAAAAGTGCCATTCAATAGACTTAAGGCACTTTGCTGTTGTATCTCAGTGCGGTACTTATCCCGAAATAGCCGGTGCACATCATCTATCAATTTGTCTACATAGGTCAGTGTTAGGATCTTCTGAAAACCAACCTGTTCAGGGGAAAAAAACAGAGCCAGATCTGCTTACATGCCAGTCCAGAAAGGAGGGAAGCCAACTCTACCCAGGACTGCAGAGAACACTCAGCCACCTGGCAGGGTTCCATGACTTGAGGGGCAGCCAAGCTCTGTGAATAGACCTAGGAACTTCTGCCCCACTCTCACCTTATAAGTGTTCTCATTACTTCACCAAACATCACTAGGAACAATTAATCAACACTCTTTATAATTAGAAATACGTTAAGAATCACTCAACATAACCACTGACCCTCTAAAATATTTACCACAAGCACCACACTTACCACAAACACCAGCTCAAACTGGTTGTCCAGTTTATACTTGAGTGTGAGTGCCTCATGGGTGAAGGAGTTGTTACCTCCCCGTTCCTGGCAAAAAAACAAACCAGATTATCCTGAGAAAACCTAAATTTAGGCCCCTCCAGGATTACCTAGAGAAAGAACCAGACATACTGTCCAAGTCGAACCTGTCCCCAAGACAAGGAGATACTGGGGCACTTCTCCATAGCATTCACCCAGAGAGAAAATGCGAGTTAGGGGAAATATCAAGTTAGGGGCAAGAGGGGAAGAGGTGAGAGAGAAGTCTAGACACGTGGGATCTGAAGTCCTTATATAAACAACCTAATGTACTACCAGCTGTACACCACTTACACTTCTGTAAAGCCGTTTCCCTATCCTTCATCTCACCCACCCTTCAAAACAACAGAAAAAATCAAGCTGCTGGGGGTGTGGGGAGGGTGGGTGGCAAATGCTGGGGTGCTAAGACGAGCGGGAATACGGCTAGAGTCCCAGAAACCGGAGAGGGTGGGCGTCCGGATGTTGGGTGGAGGTCTGAAGTGGGTGAAGTGCCGGTGAGTGGCTAGTGTAAAAAGGGTGGAGAGGGTGGGAGTGAGGGGCAGGTTTAGCCGAAGGGGACGTGGAGAGGGGGTCCAAAAGGGAGAGCCCGGAGTTCCGATCCCGCGGGGGCGGTACCTGCAGTAGCACGGAACGAATCAGCGCATTAACAGGCCCGGTGCATGAATCGCTGACGCCCTGGAAGCACCACAGCACAAGCCCGCCCTTGGAAAAAATAGTGAAGAAGTCGAGCATGGCGGCAGCAGGAGAGGATCTGGGGCCGGCGCCGGGAACTAAGGCCACGATCGCCGCCGCTTCCTGCTGCGCCAAGCGCGGGACACGTCACACGAGTGGCCCCGGAAACCAGCTCAGCCGCACTTCCGCTCTTCCCCCTCCCCTTCCCCGGCCCAAAGAAGCCCTAAAGTCGCGCAAGACAGACGTAACCGGAGGCTAGCCAATGGTAGTTGGGGGCCGGGCCAGGGCCGAAGTCCGCTGGAAAGTCCCGAGAATACAGGAACCTGTCCATGGAGTCTGTAGGATAAGTGCTTGGACTGCTAGCCACAAGGTTGGCGGTTCAAACCCACCATCTGCTTCTCAGGGTCGCTTTGTGTTAGAATCAACTCAAAGGCACTTAACAACAACAATATAGCGTGGAGGGGCGGGGCCGGAAAGAACAAACAAGAAAAGGCGAGGCCGCTGGCCAATGAGAGCGCTTCCCTGGAGGGCCTGTGGCGCGGGGCTATGACCTTGGCGTGGTGACGGTCTCGGGAGTCTGGTGTGGCGCGCAAGGGTAGCATTCGCAGGTGCTATGCTTCGGCGGGCCCTGCAGCTCCGCTTGTGCCGGTGCCTCTTGGCCAGGAGGCTCGGCTCACGCAGAGGAGCCTCCACTCTGGGTAAGTGATCAGTGTGGCTCTGGGTGGCCCTCCCGCTATGTGACCCGTGGGTTCCCGGCCCACTATGGGGAAATAAAGGGTCGGCTAGAGGAGGTGGATGAGACTCGGACTACCGGAGCGTTTAGGGCCCGGACAGGCACCTTCTGAGGTGACAAATCCTAGATCTTTTTATGTCTCCGTTTACCGCAGAATAACAGGGGGCCAGGCCGATGCATTAGTCCTATGCATGTACAGAATGCAGTGCTTAGTGCTATGGCCGTAAAGGAAGCAAGACAAGGAGAATCCAATATGTCCCTGACCAATTGAAAGACTAGATTGCACAATTCAAGAATGCACTGGACTACTAAGCTATGAAGCTAGAACAGTTGTAGAAGTACGTGTACATGCGACCAGTCCAAAAGATAAAGTATGGAGAACTAAGCAAAGTTTAGGAGGAAAATGTTACATTCTTTTGCAAGGAAGTAGCAAAAAACAATGAGGTAACAGAGTTTGAGCGGTAATATGAAAAGTATTGTGAACATGTAAGGTAAGGCCAGGTGATGAAAGAGTCCAATGCTGAGAAGAGTGAATGTTATATTGGAGAGAGAAGTCTTGGAGATTCTTGAGTTAGGTTTGACATGCAAAAGGGTTAATTTATCCCAAACCCTTGAACCCTGGTGGCACTATAAGATAAGCACCGGACTACTAACCAGGGTTATCGGTTCAAACCCACCAGCCACTCCAGGGAGAAAGAGGCAATTTTACACTCCCTTAAAGATTTACAGCCTTGAAAATGATATACAGCATCGCTTTGAGTCCAGATTTGATGGAAATGGCTTTGGTTTGGGTATCCAGAGACACTTCCAAAAGAACGGTGTAAAAATGGGATGATGGGCATGTGACCTCTGACTTCACAAGGGGTAAACGAGAAGCATCAACACCAACTGCCTAAGGCTGATTTCTGAGGCAGAAGGCCGACTTTACCAATTCTGACACCAACTGCCTAAGGCTGATTTCTGAGGCAGAAGGCCGACTTTACCAATTCTGACACCAACTGCCTAAGGCTGATTTCTGAGGCAGAAGGCCGACTTTACCAATTCTGACACCAACTGCCTAAGGCTGATTTCTGAGGCAGAAGGCCGACTTTACCAATTCTGACACCAACTGCCTAAGGCTGATTTCTGAGGCAGAAGGCCAACTTTACCAATTCTGACACCAACTGCCCAAGGCTTACTACTGAGGCTGGATGCTATAATTTGGTGGCGTAGTGGTTATGAATCGGGCTGCTATCTCACGGTCAGTAGTTCGAAACTACCAGCTGTTCCACGAGAGAATGATGAGGCTTTCTGCTCCCATAAAGATTTACAGCCTCGGAATCCCTGTATAGGGTCACTATGAGTCGGAACCAACTCCACGGCACATAACAACAACAAATAATTTGTTGCAGTGTTGATAAGTGCCATCGAGTCAGTTCCAACTCGCAGCAATCCTATCTAGGGTTTCCAAGGAGCCACTAGTGGGTTTGAACAGCTGATCTTGCAGTTCAAGCCAATCTTGTGTCTAATGCATTATCTTGCAACACCACAATGATCACATAGAACTTGCAAACTGTACTCGTGGTTATGGGCCCTATTAGGAAAGTTACTGTTCAGTACCATCGAGTTGTTTCTGACTCATAGCATCCCTGTATAGGGTTTCTGAGGAATGGCTGGTGGGTTTGAACCACCAACCTTGCAGTTAGAATGTGGTTAGCAATTCAGTGCTTATCTTGCAGCACCACACCAGGATGCCTATAGGAAAGTAGCAGGTTACAATTCGTAACCAGAACTGTCTCAGGATTCTTTTCTTCGGTCAGGACAGCTTCTCAGTTATGGCCACCTGCATGCCTCTCTCTGGGCCTTGGCCTCTCAGCTCCGCAGTCCCTCGGCTTCTGCCTGCTCAGGCAAGTGTTATAAAGCTCATTATCTCCACCAGTAAGTGCCTGGAAACCCCTGCAGTGTCAGCAGGCCTCCTGCCTGAAAGCACTCCCTGGGCATCTCCCGTCAGTCTCCTAGCTCTGCTACCTCTGCGGCAGCCATTTCTCTGCCACTGCTTCTCCCCATCTCTGGTGTTGGACTGCTCTGTTTGTGTCTCAGCCTAGGAGGTTCTCAGTACAGGAACTCTGGGTCTAAAGGACACATTTCACTCCTGGGTATTCTTCCCTGGTGGCCGTGAGGTCCCCCTTGCCACCTCTGGGATGGCTCCTTTTAAGCCCAGCAGGATAGCATAATTGACCAATCCCCTTGTTAGGGATCTATACACCTTATCTAGTCCTAGCCATCTTTTGGTTGAAGCTGTAAGACCATCAATAGAAAGGCCGTATAAATGTGATTCATCACACTGCAAAAGCTTGGCAGTCTTTCCCAACAACAGGAAACCCTGTGTAGCACTCGGACACACACAAGGTCGGCATGACTTGAAGCCAATTCCACAGCAACTGGCTTGGTTTGGGTTTGGCTAGAGCACATGAGCACATAGTATGTGTCAGGGATTGTGCTAGGGTGGAGATTCGGTAGTGACAAAGGTAGACACAGTTCCTGCCTTCGTGGATCTTATTCGGTATAAAGCAATCAAAAACTCAAAAGTTATAAATGTGTCACGTGGTATACATTTCCCAGAATAATGAGACTGCGTGATAGGAGAATTGGACATAGTCCTGGTGTGACGCTGTGGATTAATGCATCAGACTGCAAAGCCATTTGAACTGCAAGTCAGTGGTTCAAGCTCACCAGCTGCTCCTTGGAAACCCTATACAGGGTCGCTATGGGTCAGAACCGACTCGATGGCACTTCACAACAACAAGGGATCAGGAGGAGTCCTGGTGTGGCACTCTACCACAAGGTTAGTTTGAATTGTAAGGTTGGCAGTGCAAGCTCGCCAGCCACTCCTCGGAAACACTATATGGGTTGCTGTGAGTCAGAACTGACTTGATGGCACTCAACAACATCAAGAATCAGGAAGGAGTCTGGTGTGGTGCTGTAGGATCAGCACTGGACTGCTAACCATAGGTCGGTGGCTGAAGCCCACCAGGCACTCCTTGGAAACCCTATATAGGATCGCTGCCATGATTTGAAACCAATTCGATGGCACTTAACAAAATCAGGAAAGGCTGCTCTGAGGAAGTGATAATATGAGCTGAAATCTAAAGAAAGCAAGCAGGTGGGCAAACAAGTGGACAGTTTGTCAGCAAAGAAAATACATGCATAGATTCTGTTATAAAAATAAGGTGTTATCAAGGACTGGAATGGAAAAGCCCAATGTAAGGTTGACAGAAGCCCAGGTTGTGCAGTGTTAAAACTTTGGAAAGTTTTAAACAAGGAGTATGTGATCAAATCGGTGTTTAGAAAAGTTCATTTTAGTTGGGAGGTTAGGAGAAAGATCAGGAGCAGAGGTGGGGTAGGAATGAGTGGAATCAATAGGAACTCTTTGGAGGCTTTTGTATATGAGACCAGGTGAGAGATTATGGTGACTTGGTATAGGCTGGTCATGGCAAAACCAGAAAAGGGGAAATCCTAGCAGGCAATCAAAACAGAAGGCAGAGTTATCAGGACTTGATAATAGATAGGACATACATGGATCTGTTGGTGGCAGTGGATATCCAGGTTAAGGTGCCACTCTCAGAGTGGCCGTACTACAGCTTGCGGCAGGCCAGAGCTTCTTGGCCCTGGGCCTGGTTTATGCAAGTGGAGATGACAAAGCAGTTGAGTCTATGCATCTGTAACTCAGGAGAGAAATGACTAACAAGAAAGAGACAAGCATGTCTGAGTCCCCTAGCCCAGGGAGAGCGTAGAGTGTTAATTTTAGGAAGTCAAGTCTTGCATTGCTGAGCAGAGTGCATGCAAAGCAAAGCTGTGAGAGAAGGGGAACAGTAAGGACTGCCCGCTCAGTCTCGTTAGCCTGTGCCCAGTGTCCATCCAGCTCCCCACCACAAGGGAAGGATATGTATGGCCTTTGACTATGACTCTTCCCACAGCTTGGGATGGGAAGTTGTCTGAGATTAAGAAGAAGATCCAGTCAGTCCTGCCTGGGACCTGGGAGCCACTGTATGAAACCAGCCACCTGCCCCCTGAACAAGTGGACGTGGTGATCGTGGGAGGTGGGGTGCTTGGCCTGTCTGTGGCCTATTGGCTGAAGAAGTTGGAGAAGCAACGAGGTGCCATTCGGGTGCTAGTGGTGGAGCGGGACCACACGGTAAGGTCATGGGTAAGGTAGAGAGACATTGAGTGGATAAGAAAGAGGACTTGTCTTATTAAGGACTATAGGAACAAGAAGGAGCCCTGGTGGCACAGTGGGTTAAGCACAACATCATTGGTTTAAACGCAGCTGCTATCTGGAAGATGTAAAGTCTCAGAAAACCCTATGGAGCAGTTCTACTCCGTCCTATAGGGACACTAGGAGTTAAAATCGACTAGGTAGCAGTGGGTTTGGTTTTTCAGTTGGTAGGGACAAAGGAGGGAGCAACGGGAAAACCCTTGATTAAGTTGGGGAACCCAAAGTGTAGGGACTGTGTTTTTGACCTTGTTAATAAACAGTCCCATAAGGCTTGGCAATAAACTGGTGTTTTGTAAAAGCAAATTTCTCAATGTTGCACTTTGGCGATCTCAGAGGCCTAGCTGAGAAAGCCTTTATTCAAGCTGTGCTAACAACTCTCCCAATTTTCTTGTGGTTTCCTCTACTTCTGAGGTTTTTTTCACTTACATCGTTCTTATTTGTTACTGCCAAATTGCCACCAGTTTTAGGTCACATTCTTCTGTTTTTCAGTTACATGTTAAGCTGCTGCCCTTGGAATTCCAGGTCCTCACCATTTTGTACTGCTTTGCCCCCACCCTGTTGACCCTCTGTTCTGCAAGACTGCTGATGAGGGTTTTGGTGCTCTCTTCAGGCTTCTGACTGACTTGCATATGGGTTTATTCTTTTCAACTCCTCTTAGATTGTAAATTATGAGTTGATGTTAAGTGCCCTCAAGTTGGTTCCAGCTCATAGGGACCCTGTGTAGGGTTTTCCTAGGAGTGGGTGGTGGGTTTGAACTGCCAACCTAGTGATTAGCAGGCCAGTGCTTATCCTACAGCATCACATCAAAGTTTCCTTTTATAATTTAAGTTATATAAATTAAAACTGCCGTTCGTGTAAAACAAGGTACTGCTCTACCGTGACTTTTCTTGTCTTTCCACAGTATTCACAGGCCTCCACGGGGCTTTCTGTGGGAGGGATCCGTCAACAGTTCTCATTGCCTGAGAACATCCAGCTCTCCCTCTTCTCAGCCAACTTTCTACGGAACATCAATGTATGGGAAGTGACATTTGGGGGGTAGAGGGTGGTGACTCCTAGCCCAGAGAGAGGAGCAGCCCAGCTGGCTAGGGGATCCAGGAACAGGAGTGGTTCAGACAGCTAGGAATGGGGCCCCTGGGTTTTCTTCCCAGTGCTGGCTCGTAAAGAAGAGCTTCTGTCTGGTTTTCAGGAACAGTTGTTGAGGAAGCCAGGAATTAAGAATGTCCCATCTTTAAAACAACTTCTTTGATCAACTTTTCTTCAAACACAGGAGTACCTGGCTGTGGTCGATGACCCTCCCCTGGACCTCCAGTTCAACCCCTCAGGCTATCTCTTGCTGGCTTCAGAAAAGGGCGCTGCAATCATGGAGAGCAACGTGAAGGTGCAGAGGTGAGCGCCAGGCCAGCCTCCTGCACTCATCGGGCTCCTGCACCAAGTCAGGCAGCTGGGACAGTCGAGTTGGCCCTAAGGAGCTCATTGATTCTCAACCATTTTGCACTGACATATACAGAGCCTCAGTACTCTGGAGTAGGTGCTGTGCTACAGATATGAACACAGAACTGCTGCAGGAATTCTAGAATGTGCCAGATCATAAGGGTCATCTCTGGCAGATCCCAGGCCTAGGAAATTAGAATTTCTAGGGAGGGAAAGTATAGCCAGAATGTTCCTTAGAAGTGAAGATCGTGCAACTTCATGTCACTTGCTGTGGTAGACATGTTATCAGGAGGGGAGGGACCAGTCTCTGGAGAAGGGCATTATTCTTGGTAAAGTGGAGGGTCAGAGAAGAAACAAGACCCTCAACAAGATTAATTGACACAATGGCTGTAACAATGGGCCCAAACAGGAATAATCATGAGGAAGGCACAGAACCAGGCAGTGTTTAATATGTAGGGTCATTATGACTTGGAACAGACTCAATGACACCAAACAATAAAGAAGAAGAATTTTCTAGGAATCTGGTTTTTTAACAGGGACCCTAATTCAGGGGTCATACTCTGGTAGCGTAGTGGTTACTAATCGGGCTGCGAACCATAAGGTCAGCGGTTCGAAACTACCAGTCACTCCGCGGGAGAAAGATGAGGCTATCTACTCTAGTAAGGATTTACACCCTCGGAAACCCTGTACAGGGTCGCTATGGGTCGGAACCGACTCAAAGGCACTTAACAACAATAACAACAACAACTTTTTCTGTAAAGCAAATATTTTAGATTTGATAGGTCTTACAGTCCCTTTCGGGTCCTGGTGTGGCGCCATGGGTTAATGCTCTGGACTGCAAAGTCGGTTTGAACCACAAAGTCAGCAGTTCAAAGTTACCAGTCGCTCCTTAGAAACCCTTTGCAGAGTTACTATGGCTCAGCACTGACTAGACGGCACTTAGCAACAATAACAACAACCCAGTCCCCGTCACAACCATTTCATTCTTTCACATCAGCAGCCATAAACCAGTGAATGTGACTGTGTTTCGGTTCAGCTTTATTGCATTGGATAAAGTGAGCTGGGTTCAGCTCACAGGCAGTAGCTTACCATCCCTGCTCTTACTGATTCTCATGCTCACTCAAGAGGAGGCATCTTTGTGACATGGTTTTATATGTTTTTATATGAACACTTATATAAGCCCTACTAGTGACATCAGGAGAGCCCTGGTGTGGTGTGGTAGGACTTCTGACCACACAGTCAGTGGTTCAGACCCACCAGCCACTCCTCAGATACTCTATATAGAGTTACTGTGAGCTGGAATCGACTCGACAGCACTTAACAACAAGATGACCTCAGGGAAGTCCCTGGGTTGCACAAATGGTTTTCACTTGACTACTGAAAGGTGGGACTCTTGGTATGGCGCTGTAGGATAGACACTACACTTCAAACCACAAGATCAGCAGTTCAAACCCCCAGTAGCTCCTTGGAAACTTATACAGGGTCCCTATGTGTCAGGACCAACTGGACAGCACTCGACAGCAAAAGCAGTAAAAGGCAAATGTTTGAAACCCACCCGGCAACACAGTGGGAAACAGGCTTGGCAATCCACTTCCATAAGGATTGGTTGCTATTGTTAAGTGTCATCGAACTAGTTTGGAATCATAGCAATACTGAGTGGAGTTTCCGAGGAGCAGCTGGTGGGTTTGCACCACCAACCTATGGTTCAAACTGACCTTTTGGTCCAGCGCATTATCCTACAGCACCACAGCCAAGAAAACTTAATGAAGTAGCTGTCCTCTGTAACACATGGGGTAGCTGTGAGTAGGAATCAGCCTAAAGGTAGTTGGTATTGGGTAGTGACATAACGTGTTCTAAATGCTTTATAGATACTGACTCATTTAATCATCACACTCCCATTTACCTGTGATAAGAGAAGTACAAGGAGCTAGTAGGTCATGAAATAGGCAGTCTGGCTTGAGGGAGATGGCTTTGAGGGCAGCATCACAGAGGAGATAATTGTTCCACTAACAAGGGCTGCCCTCCATGAAAGAGAGGAAGGCCGTACTAGGCAGGAGGAGTGGCGGCAGAGTTACCATGCTGTGAAAGACATGGATCTTTGGAGGGTAGTGGGGAGTTCAGGGCTACTAGAGGGAGATTGGATCCAGGCAGGACAGAGGGGCTTTATGCTGAAGAGCCTTGACTAGGGTGCCTGGTCTTCCCCCACTCAGGAGTAAGGAATTTCTAGGTTGGTGTGGCGGGGATAAGCTGGAATCACCACTCATGGACGAGTACGTGATGCTCCCCTGTGTAAACTCACCCTCAGTGACACTCATTTCTCTCAGACAGGAGGGAGCTAAAGTGTGTCTGATGTCCCCTGAGCAGCTCAGGAACAAATTTCCCTGGATAAACACTGAGGGAGTAGCACTGGCTTCTTATGGTAAGATTTGCCTGGAAAGGGCACAGTGCTTTTCTTCAGGCTCAGGGCTTAAAGGGATTCCTCAGGTTGGAAGTCTCAACATCCCACAGCCAACCTCAGTGTGGGGACACTTCCATTCTGAGCATCAGGGTCTTTCCCAGGTCACACTGGTTCTCCATCCTTCAGCAGATTGGACTAGGGTCCAGTTGATCTTCCCCAGTTTCTGAGCCCTAAAAAGTAGTTGGTGGTTGGGGTGAGAGGCAGGAAATAGAAGAAAATAGCTCCTAGCTCCCCTTCATCAGCTCTCTTTCTCACCACAGGGATGGAGAATGAAGGTTGGTTTGACCCCTGGTGTCTCCTGCAGGGGCTTCGCCGAAAGGTCCAGTCCATGGGAGTCCTTCTATGCCAGGGAGAGGTCACACGTGAGTCCACTACCATTTCCTCTACCAACCAGGCATAGCCCTCACCAGCTCTGAATTTCTCACTCACAGGCTCAGCTAGGGCTGTGAGTGGTGGGGGAGTCTCCTTTGAAGGGTGGTCCTAAGGTATCTTGACTTCTTTGTGAACTAAGAATTCCAGTATTCTCCTGTCTTGAGTATGTCCATGTTCATCAGCAACACAGTCTGTTTGCTTCAGTGTCTGTAGGGAGCTCCCATCCTCCCACTTTCTTTCCCTGTAAAACCAATGAGATCATCATCTCCTTGCTCTTCTAGAGCACAAGTGCTTATTCGTTGTTTTCTCTTTGCTACTACAGGTTTCATCGCTTCATCTAGCTGCATGGAAAACACAGACGGGGAAAAGGTCACTTTGAAAAGGATTCATGAAACCCATGTAAGTTCCTCACCTGATTATCTTCTTTACCAAAGTAGAGGAACCAGTAAAGGTGATGGTCTCCTTGTTTGGATCTTCTTTTACCCACTTCCAGTATGGGCATATTTAGGAAGAAATATGCCTCTTATGGTATCTGTGTCTGGCCAAGAGCCTCCCTCTACTCACTGTCTGGTACCTGCAGGTAAAGATGGCACACAGCCTGGAGTACCAGCCTGTGGAGTGTGCCATAGTGATCAACGCAGCAGGAGCCTGGTCTGGGCAGATCGCAGAGCTAGCTGGCATTGGGAAGGGCCCCCCTGGCACCCTGCAGGGCACCAAGCTCCCTGTGGAGCCGAGGAAAAGGTGAGTTCCCTCAGGGCAGCAAAGGAGGTTGGTGAGAGAAGAAAAGAAATGTGTGTCTGCTACAGGGGTGGTGGGGAGCTGTTGGCTGAGCTGTCCTCTCGGTTTCCTGACCTCGCTGGTTGTGGCAGGTATGTGTACTTATGGCACTGCCCCCAGGGACCAGGCCTGGAGACGCCACTCGTTGCAGACACTAATGGAACCTATTTCCGCCGTGAAGGACTAGGCAACAACTATGTCGGTGGCCGTAGCCCCTCGGAGGTAACCTCAGTGGATGCGGGGTACTGGGAAAGAGACAGACCTTTTGTCATTAAAGACTCAGGCTCTTTGACAGGTCCCATGCAATATTATTGAGGTAGAATTGAGATCTTGTCTCCCATCCTCCTCCTACTAGTCTACAAGTCTGTGAGATCTGGGTCCCAGGCAAAACAAACCTTTCCCCACCTCTCACCCCAGGAGGAGGAACCAGACCCAGGGAACCTGGAAGTGGACTATGATTTCTTCCAAGAAAAGGTGTGGCCCCATTTGGCCCAGAGGGTACCAGCTTTTGAGACTCTGAAGGTAACTCTGACATTGGAGACAACAGATAGCACTGGGGAGCCTTGCTCCCCTTGGAATTCCTGTCCATTGGTACAGTGGGCTAATGCTCTGGACTGCAAAGTTGGTTTGAACCACAAAGTCAGTGGTTCAAGATCACTAGCCACTCCTTGGAAACCCTACACAGGGTCGATAGGGTTGGAATTGACTCACCCACCACCCACAACTGCTGACCTCACATCTGTCAGACCCATCCCATTGGACCCCATCAGTAGAATAGCTTGTGTACTGTTTTCTGACTCATAGTGAGTCTGTAGTGTTTCCTAAGAACAACTAGCAGGTTTGAACCACTGACATTATGGTTAGCAGTCCAGTGCTTATCCTACAGTGCCACGTCAGGACCCTCAGCAAATTGTTGGTATTCTCACCCCTGACCATGAGTGAGGGCTGAGCATGTCTGCCTCCTTCCTAAGAACGTCACTTGTGTATCTACAGGTTCGGAGCGCTTGGGCTGGCTATTACGACTACAACACCTTTGACCAGAATGGTGTGGTGGGCCCCCACCCACTCGTAGCCAATATGTACTTTGCTACAGGCTTCAGTGGTCATGGCCTGCAGCAAGCCCCTGCTGTGGGGCGGGCTGTGGCAGAGATGGTGCTGAAGGGCAATTTCCAGACCATCAACCTGACCCCCTTCCTCTTCAGCCGCTTTTATTTGGGAGCAAAGGTCCAGGAGTCTAATATCATCTGAGCTGGTAAGCTCTGTCCTAGGCCCCAGCCCCCATCTGTAACCACTGTGTTCAGTCCCATCCACTGCCCAGATCCTCATCAACAGCACACCAGGGTCTCTTTTCCCCCTCATGGCACCTGGTACCTCAATCCCCTTCCTCATCTTCCTCTCCCTATTAACCAAGTCATTCTACCCCTTTGTGATTGGGTAGGTAGGTCGATTCTAGGTTCTGAAATTTTGTTCCTGAAGCCCAGGATGACAGTGATAGGTGGGACCCTGGGACTCATCTCTGACCCAAACTGATGCTGCCCTCCAAGGAAATCCAGCTGTATAGAATACTCAGGAATCTTTTTTTTTTTTAATTTCTAGGGGTGGGTAGGAGTAAGGAGTTAGGGTTAGGACTATGGCTAGACCTAGGACTTCTATCTCTGATAGGGTTATGATTAGCACCAGGATTAATGTTAGGGGTTGTGCTAGGAGTAATGCTTGGTCTAGTTTTAGGGTTAGGGTTAAGTTTTTTGTTTTTCTTGGTACCTACTGGAGTTCTTCTTCATTTGGAAGCTCTATAGCTACATCATTCCCTCTTTTTAATCTTTAGGGTTTTGTTGTTGCAAACTTGTGTCTCTGCTTCCCTAATTTTCAACCTTCTTGTTGTTAGGTGCCATTGAGTTGATTCTGACTCAGAGTTTCCCCATGCATAACAGAATGAAACACTGCCTAGTCCTGTGCCATCCTCACAGTTGTTACATATTTCAGCCCACTGTTGCTGCCACTGCCCCAATCCATCTTGTTAGGGGCCGTCCTCTTTTTCACTGACCCCCTATTTTACCAACCATGATGTCTTCCTCCTGATAACATGTCCAAAGTATGAGAGCAGCCTGGCCATCCTGGCTTCTAAGGAGCATTGGCTGTATTTCTTCTAACACAGATTTGTTTCTTCTGGTAATCCATGGTACATTTAATATTCGTCTCCAACATGATAACTGAAATACATCAATTCTTCTATGGTCTTCCTTATTCATTATCCAACCTTCACATGCATAAAATGCTATTGAAAATACCTTGGCTTGGGTCAGGTGCACCTTAGCCCTCAAACTAATATCTTTGTTCTTGAACATTTAAAGAGGTCTTACACAGCGCATTTGCCAATGCAGTATGTTGTTTGATTTCATGACTTCTGCTTCA
>NW_006408805.1:1939443-1940313 GCF_000296735.1 Chrysochloris asiatica
ATGATTTTCTTTGTACTGAGGTTCAATTCGTACTAAAGGCTGTAATCTTTGATCTTCATCAGTATTTTAGGCCCTCTTTGCTTCCAGAAAGCAAGGTTCTATCATCTGCATATAGCAGGTTGTTAATGAGTTTTCCTCTAGTCCTGATAACACATTCTTTATCTGGCTCTCAGATTATTTGTTTAGCATACAGGTTAAATATGAAAGGATACAGCCCTCACACATTTCTTTTAAGATGTTAAACTATTTCAGTATCACCTTATTCTGTTTGAAAAACTGCCTTTTGATCTATGTACAAGTTCTTCCTGAGCACAGTTAAGTGTTCTAGAATACCCATTCTTTGCAGTGTTATCCGCAGTTGAAAGCCTTTGCATAGTCAATAAAGCACAAGTAAACATCTTCATGGTATTCTCTACTTTCAGCCAAGATCCATCTGATATCAGCAGTAATATCCCTTGTTCTATATCCTCTTCTGAAACCAGCATCAGTTTCTATCAGTTCCCTTTTGATGTACTGTTGCAAACATTTTTGAATTATCTTCAGCAAAATTTTGCTTGCGTGTGATACTAATAATATTGTTTGATGATTTACACATTCGGTTGGGTCACCACTCTTTGGAATGGACACAAATAATGGATCTCTTACAATCAGTTGGCCAGGTAGCTGTCTTCCAAATTTCTTGGCATACATGAGTGAGCACCCCAGTACTACAACAGTCTGTTGAAAGATTTTGGTTTGTATTCCGTCAGTTTCTGGAGCCTTGATTTTTGCCAATACCTTCAATTTTGCCCATAGAATCCTTCCAAACTGCAAATCAAAGTCTTTCAGTGTAAGAAATGCTGAATTGGTTCTTCCCTTTTGGTTTTCTAA
>NW_006408805.1:1941373-1955792 GCF_000296735.1 Chrysochloris asiatica
ACCTTTCTTGATCTTTCTCTCAATCTGTTGAAGGTACATAGATATCATTTTTTTTAATTCCTTATCAAATAGTTTTGATACTATTTATGGTATTTTATTTTCTGCCTCTGTATTTTGGTCACAAGTTTAAGACATTTTCTTGTTTCTTCATATAAGCTTGGAATTGTCTGTTTTCTTAATCCTTGCAGCGTCTTCATATCTGTATTTAGTTGATGATTGTATATTGCTGTGTCTCAGGTCCTTGCCACCTGTCTCCAGGTAGATGTGATAGAGACTGGAAGTGTGAACACAGTTCTTTCTGTTTGCTGCTTGTTTCAAGTAGTTCAGGTCATGTGCACACGCCTCCAGACAGCACAGAGAACAAGGGAGGACTGCAGCCCCCTTGCAGCTAACCTCCAGGCTCATCTGTGCCTCCAGGCTGCTGTATCAACAGTCACCTGCAAAAGCTCAGGATGGCCACACTGCTCCAGCCCAGCAGATAATCCACTGTTTTGCTCCTTCCTTGCCACTCCTCTTCATCTTCTTCTCCCAGTGAGCACTCACTTCACCTCTCTGCCCTATTCTCTGAAAACCAGGGTTCCAGGATCACATCTGTATGTTTCGCTTGATCTCCCGTATCTTTGTTGCACAGGGTCTGCTCAGTATGTCTGCCTACTCTTGTCATCTTTCTCCAGAAGCCAAAACTTGGGAATCTAGAATGCCATGGCCTTCAGCTGGTACCTTCTGAGTACTGGTTCAGAAAGACTGCGGTTGCCTTGCCTGGCAGGTTGGCAGGCCCAACTAAGTCAAGACAAGTGAACATTTTGGGACAACCTAGGCCCAAATTAATTGATTTATTTGTTTACTTTTCTCACCAGTCAATAAATGTGGTTAACTCCTTCCAGTCTTCTGTCCCTTGTACCTTTCTTCTCATGGCAATTACCTCTGAAACACCTGGCTAGCCTTTAACACTGGGAATGAGGACACATGGCCTCCTTTAGGTCTTCTTTAGGTCCTAGTTGTGGGGCATGTTGTTTACAAGGTAGCCCCTCACTTTCCTGAACTCCTGCAGGACTGCAGTTATAGAGAGAAGTGATTCATCTCTCCAACATTTATTCAGAGTTGGCACTGTGGGTTAGGTATTCAGCAGTTCAAACCCACCAGCCACTCTGGTAGAAAGATGAGGCTGTCTATTCCATAAAGATTTACCATCTGAGAAACCCTATGTAAAGTTTCTGTGAGTTGGAATCGACTATGGCAATGGGTTTGGGTTTTTTATTTTATTCTTTCCAAAGCCTAGGGCTACACCAGCTAATGAGGTATCGTCTATGTCTTACTGGAGCTTTCTCTGGCCCTAAATCACTGAGGGTCAGCACAGAATATTTACACTTACCCAGCTACCCAGGAGCTTCCCAGGAAAGTTGACCCTTGAGCTGAACCTGAGGGGGAAGTGAGCAGTCTAACAAACTGGGGGTCGGGGGGATGGACACGTGTAGATTCCAGGCTGAGGGGAAACCATATAGAAAGGCCCAGGGTAAGAATTGGCAAGATCCAACGGATCCTAGTGATTTGTTATGGCTAGATCATGGAATAAAAGAAGGGGTAGTAAGTTAAGCAGGGAACAGGTGCGAAAGAGTCATACTAAGTATCTTGGGCTTTCTCCCATGGGAAAAGTAACATGATCAGATTTCTTTTTTTTAAAGTGTTTGTGAGTTATGTGATAGTTTACATGGAAGAACATTAGCTTGACATTCATCCTATCGTATATCATTTCATTGCCATGGTTACAATCCCCTCCATTCATTATGAACCAACCAAAGGGTATAACCTGAAAGCCTGTCTTCCCCACCCCACCCCCCCGCCAGTCGTCAGCACACAGCCCCTCTCCCTCTTTGGGTCTAGAGCCCCCAGTCAATCCATCTCTCTACATCATCTGCCTCCATCTCTGGCGTCATTGCCTCTCTGGGGAGGTTCCTGCACTCCGCTCTTCTCCCTTGATGGTCCCAGGGACCTCCCCTCCTGGACTGCAAAGTCAGTCACTCCTCTCCTTTTGCTACAAAACATCTGTCTACCTTTACACTTCCAACCCTCATAGTCAGTCCTGATAACAATTATTCACTATTGTACCACAAGAGACCTATCCCCATCTCCTCTCATCAGCCCCGCCCAGACAGATTGTATACTACTCAGTGGAGATTCTACCTTCCTCCTCGCCCTCTGGATCTAGGATCCCTCTCAAAAGCATATAAGCCAGTCACTTCTTGACTTTGTAGTCCCCCTCTCCTCCTTCCCCCCCCACCCCCGTTTTGGGTAGCCAATGTCCCAAGTTGCCCATCCCTGTCTACTCTATATATGGAGGGGGTGGCGATCCTCGCTGTAAAGATTTGTTCCCTCTTGAGCTACTGCATCCATAGGTGTAGGTCAAGTTCATCAAACTATATCAGATTACTCTTTTATTCCTCTTCTGTCTTCTAGTTGAACCCTGATCATCCATTCATTGAAACCAGGTCAAATGGGTATTATCTGCAAGTGTGGGTGTTCTTATGCATATGCCCTCTCTTCTTATCAGCTGGACACTTCACTCTCCACTCTAGTCCTCTGTGGCTATGTAACAGATTCTGGGCCCAAGAGTCCCAGGTCTTGCCACACTGCTGGCCAACCAGGTCTCCACCCGGATTCACAAGAGTCTATTGAACATTGTAGGGCTTAGCTCGCAGCTTCATTGCTATTTTTCCGTCACTTCCCCTTATCGGTGACGAACATGGTCACCAATCAGAGCATGTATTCCCATTGAGTTTTATTCTTGGAAGGGGGTTTGCCCTGAGGGGACACAACCACTTACTTGCATTGATGTCTCCTGGGTGAACAACTTGCTTATTCTTGTTGTAATCAGTCAGACTGCCGTTATTGTTTTGTATTTTTCTTTCAAGAAGTATCTTCTGTTCTAGCCACTCCCAGCTGGTCTGCTTGTCCTTTCAAGTGGAAATTTCCCACCTCAGAAGATTCTGATTGAGGTTCAGGATTCTACCTATGGTCTTATGTAATGCAAAGGCTCCGCAGGAAGCCTGCTTCATTGGGCACGTTTTAGGTATTCCATTTTAGGTATTCCAATCAGTTATAGGCAGAAGACAGACTTACAAGTTTTCTATGATGATATTTCTGGCTATTCCATTCTCTCTATTAGATTTCTTTTGGAAAAGTTATTCTGACTACCTTGTGGAGAGTAGATTTAGGTGATGGACAGTGGACAGCAATGCCAGGTGGGAGACTGGTTCTGCAATTGAAGAGAGAATGGGTGCCTGAACTCTCAAAGCTAGGATCAGATCAGCCCAGAAGGGGTTAAGAAAGGAGTGGTGACAGTAGCAAAAAGAGTCAACAGATGAAGATACTTGAAGCTATGAACAAGTATAAATTGCTACAATCTGATGAACTAGACTTTTGCTTATACATGCAGTGACTCAAAATTCCAACTGTAATGGAAGGATTCTTTATACCAAAAACAAGCTTGTTTCCTCAGTGTACTGGGTTGATAGGAGAAATTTATAGACATTGGCTATTAAAAATGGGTGGGGGCTGTAAAGGCATGAAGTGGCTGGCTTACAAGCTTTGATGAGTGTGCATAATTTCAGAATGAGAGAGTAAGGTAGAATCCCCACTGAATAGTTTCCCTTTTTTCCAAATGGATCTGGTGAACAGGGATGGTGGACAACTGTGATAGGATTTTCTAACTCAATTGTGAATAATTATTAGCAGAATAAGTTGTGATTGACACAACTAAATGTAGAAAATGTGTAACTGAAAGCAGGGGATAGTTAATCTTTCCTTTCATGAACAGACAATCCCAGTTCGATGAAGAATAAAGAATGAGTGGAGCAAGAGATCCCTACCTAGAAAAGTGGCAACAGCAGAGATGAAGGCAGAGGCAGTGGCATGGAGAGACAGAGCAGTTGCAGGTTCAAGGCCCATGGACTGAGAAAGGCTGTGTGCCTGCAGGCAGGAGGCTGGCTGCCCTTTGGACATTTAAATGTGCCCTTTGGACATTTAAATGAATATATATTTTGTTTTGTAAGTGTACATCAAATATTTTTGCCTTATTCATTTGTGAAATGAATAAACTATAAATGGAGAGCCACAGAAAGCAGGGAGGGGATTGTAATTGAGATGAAACAAAGTGTATAATTTATTGAATGTAAAGCTGATGATCTTGTCTGTAAATCTTCACCCAATTCACAATGAAAAGATAAATATATAAATAAATAAAGTCAAGTTAGACCCACAGGTTTCTGGCTTGGACAACTGACCTTTCACAAAGATAGGGAAGAGCAATGTAAGGGACAGTTGAACGGTTCAATACAGACATACTGGCTAGAGAGTGTCTGTAGGACATCCAACTGGAAATGTGTAACTGGCCAACATAATAGTTTACCTGTGGCACCTGCGTACCACAACTCTGAGTGGTGGACTATACAAAGAGATGTGAGCATGATCATCACCCAGGAGAATGGAAGAATAGAAGTCAAGTAGGAAATCTTGAGGAATACCATCAGCATTTAAGGGAGAACCCAAAGAAGGAAGATACTGAAAAGGTGACCAGAGAGGAGAAAAGCCAGGAGAGAGTATGGTGGTATGGGGTCAAAGGAGATAATTCAAGGTAGAAGTGGTCAAAGGCATAAAACACAAACAGATGTGGAAAGCCAGTTTGATTTTGCATCAAGTAGACCATTGGTGGCCTCTGGTAGAACAGTTTCTGTTTCCGTGGAGCAGGAGGTATGGACAGAGTAGAGAGTAAAGAAGAGAATAGGAGGAATGAGGCCATAGTGATGGCTCTAATATGCCATTATAAAAGCGGCCTTTGTGAAGAAGAATGAAGTAGAAGACACAAAAGTGGGACTTAACTGATTATCAGTTGGGTAAGGAAGCAGGGAGAGGGGAAATGTGCTGTCACTTGTGTGTATGGGTGAGGGAAGAGACAGGACTAATTAGTTGTGCAAAAGAACAGGAGTGACCAGAATGCAGGGCTGAGACCAGAAGGAACTTGCCAGGGGCATGGGGATGGGGTGGGCCCAGCCAAACCAACCCACAAATTAGCCTTGTACAGAAATCCATATCCGTGGGTCAGAAGCTACTCTCTTCATTACAACAAACACTGTCTATTAAGTGCATATTTATGGGTTTTCTGTACTCCAGTAAGGCTTTATTCAAGCACATAAGCACTTTTGTTGTATCTGTACATCTCTCTTCCCAATTAAACTGAGATAGGACCATGCCTTCATCTGGTCTGCGTACCAAACTATCATAGGGCTTGTACTAATCCTGGGCTTTCATTAGTTGCTTACCTGGGTTCCACTCACTGAACACTAGATCCTGAAGATCAGGACCCATGCCTAGAGGGATTTTAAGTCTAATGAGACCACTAAGCAGTAGGAGCACAGCATCTAATAAAGTTCTTGGACATTTAGAGTCCCTAGGTGGTGCCAATAAACAACATTCTTATCAACAGAGAAAAGATTGAAGTTGTCAAGGACTTCATTCTTCTTGGATCAACCATCAACACTCATGGAAGCAGCAGTCAGGAAATCAAACAACATATTACATTAGGCAAATCTGCACAAGACCTTTTAAAGTATTGAAGAGCAAAGATGTCAGCTTGAGGACTAAGGTGCGCCTGACCCAAGCCATGGTATTTTCAATAACCTCATATGCATGTGAAAACTGGACAGTGAATAAGGAAGACCGTAGAAGAATTGTAGAAGAATTGATGTTTTTGAGTTACGGTGTTGGAAGAGAATATTGAAAGTGGTATGGACTGCCAAAAGAACAAACAGATCTGTGTTGGAAGAAGTGCAGCCAGAGTGTTCCTTGGAGGCCAGGATGGCCAGACTTCGTCTCATACTTTGGACATATTGTCAGGAGGGAACAGTTGCTGGAGAAGGATATCATGTTTGGTAAGGTGTAAGGGTCAGAGAAAAAGAGGAAGACCTCCAGTGAGATGGATTGGCAAAGTGGCAGCATCAGTGGGCTCAAGCGTGGCAACAATAGTGAAGTTGGCCCAAGACCGGCCAGTGTTTTGTTCTGTTGTGCATAGGGTGGCTATGAGTCAGTACCGATTCGATGGCACCTAACAATAACAAGTGGTGCAAATGGTTATTAAGTTTGGCTGCTAAATGGAAAGCTTGGTTCAAGTCCACGCAGAGATACCTCTCAAGAAAGACCTGATGATCTACTTCTGAAAAGTCAGACATTGAAAACTCTATGGTACTAACCAAACATCTTTCAAGATTGGTTTTCTAGGTTTGAAAGCTTAGGACTATAGCTAGTTGAACAACTCAGTTTGCATAATTTGAGAGTTAATCAAAAAGTATTACTACTAAACTGGCCTCTCTAGGCAGACACACCACACACACGATCTACCAAAAAGATTGTTGTTGTTAAGTGTTGTCAAGTCGGTTCCGACTCATAGTGACCCTGTTTAGGATTTCCAAGGAGCACTGGTGAGCTTGAACTGCCGACCTTGTCGTTCAAACCAACTTTGCAGCCCAGCACAGCAATCGATAGTGACATACCAGAACTCCACAACAAAAATACGAGAGACCAAATGTGACTTCCAGCAAGATGGCAGACTAGGCAGATGTACTGCAGGAACTCTCTACAGCAAAGATGAGAGACCAAATAAACACAGATGAAATTCCTGCAACCCTGAACTTCAGAAGAAAGATTAGTAAAAAGGACTGAGTACTTGCTGGGAGGAGAAGTTGAGCAGGGACAGCAAGAAAGGGAGCTTGGCTGGTACATGGTCAGACTCAGCAAGACTATCGTGAACCTTTGTAAACAGCTTTAACAACAGAAGGTGGCCTGGCAGAGCATAATCACACAGGTGACTGTAAAGGTGCAATTCCTTCATTTTTCCCATGCTTCTCTGGTGGCCAGAGGTGCCTAACACCTGCCTTCATCCACCCCATCACAGCCCCATTTTCCCACTTTTAATCTTTCTTTACTACTCGCTCCTTTCATCTACCCTTTTTCTGGTTTTTCTAAGAGGTTTTTTCCTTTTTTGTTTTTTTCCTTTTATTTGCTCTCTTTGTTTCTTCTATAGTTTCATTTTCTTGTTCCTGTCTTCTCTTTTTAGTTGCTCTTAAGTGTTTCTTTTACTTCCTCTTTTTTTTTTTTTTTATGATTGTGGTCTGTTTTTCTTTTCATTGTTGCGCCTTGTTTGTTTTATTGTTTTTGTTTTCTTGTGTGTTACATGTAGAGGGATTTTCTCTTTCCCACCTAGCAGGAGACAGCAACTTTACCCATACAGCCCAATCACAGCTGTACACTCTATCTACTGGTCACTAGCCAATACCAGCTCTTATACCACCTGATCAATGATAGATAACAGCAACAACAGTCAAAACTACCCTAAACTGAGGTACATGAATGGCAAATGAGAATAGGTATACACTTCTATTCTAACTAAATACACAGGTTTGGTGAGAAACTAAGAACACATCAACATACAATCATCAATTAAATGAAAATACCAACAACCCCACAATGCCCTGGAGACAACAGACAATTTTAGTTCCCACAAACAAACAAAAGACTGGCTCAAACAAATGACCAAGATGTTTGAGAAATATTTTCTGAGAAAGAAAAGTTAATGGAGCTAACTGAAAAAGAATGATATTTAGATACAATCAAAGGATTGACAGAAAAATTGAGGAAAGCAAAGAGAGCATGAAAAAAAACTTTAGAATAATTCAGGAAAACAATACAAGCACAAACAGACAAAACAAATACAAATTTTTTAACAAGGCAAAACCTGCAACTAGAACTCCAGAAGATCAACACTAAGTTTTCAGAAATTGACAATACATTGAAAGGACAAAGGAGTATATTTGAAGCAGTAGAAGCTGGAATTACTGAATTTGAAGATAAATTTCTCAATACTACTATGCTAGAAGAACAGTGAAAAAATCCAAGGAAAGGCTAAGAGTTATGTGTGCCATCATAAAGAGGAACAACTTATGAGTTACTGGAACTCCAGAGCAGGAAGACAAAACACAGAGAAAATTGTTGAAGAGTTGTTGGAAGGAAATTTTCCTAACATCGTAAAAGATAAATAGACAAGCATACAAGAAGCTGAACAAACCCCAAACAGGATAGATCCCAAAAGAAAATCACCCAGACATACATAGTTAAACTTTCCAAAACTTAAGACCAACAAAGCATCCTGAGGACAGCTCAGGAAAAATGAAAAGTTACTTATAAAGGAGAACCAATACTAAGGTCTGATTTCTGAATAGAAACCAAGCAGGCAAGAAGGCAGTGGGATGGCATATACAAAAGTGGAAGAAAAAGATTTTCAACTAAGAATCACATACCCAGAAAAGCTGTTCCTCAGATACGAGGGCAAAATTGGGATGTTTCCAGATAAACCATAATTAAAGGAATTGGTAATGATCTGACCAACATAAAATATATTAAATGGTGTTCTTTGTACTAAAAACCAACAGCAGACAACACCCAGAACTCAATCCAGGTAATAGAAGAATTTAAAGTAAAATCTACTAGACTGAAATGGGAATCAGCTATCAATCTACAATGAAGTCAACTACACAGCAAAAACAGTAGTGTAGATACAGAACGTCAAACTGACAGGAAGTCAAAATAAACTTCTAAACAAAAAATACAAGGTAACCACAAAAAATACACCTACACATCAAAATAAAAGGAAAAGTTGAAAGATTTAATAAACGTTATTGTTGTTATGTGCCGTGCAGTCAGTTCTGACTCATAGCGACCCTGTACAGGGTTCCTGAGGCTGTAAATCTTTATGGGAGCAGAAAGCTTCATCTTTCTCCTGTGAAATAGGTGTTAAGTACCCTCAAATCGGTTCTGACCCATAGCGACCATGGAGAGGGTTTCCAAGGAGCAGCTAGTGAACTTGAGCAGGCAACCTTGTGATTCAAACTGACTTTGCAGTCCAGCACATTAATCCACACCAACACAACAGAAATGAAAGTGAAAAGACAACCCACAAACAAAATCAGCGCAGAAACCAGAGCATCACACAAACGCAGCACAATGACAGCAATGAACTCATACCTATTATAATTACACTGAATGTAAATGGATTAAATGCACCAGTCAAGAGACAGCAGCAGAATGAATAAGAAAACAGGAGCCTTCAATATGCTATGGACAAAAGACATGAAAAGTATGACTCAGCCGTGGAAACTACCAGCCGTTTCATGGTACTTAACAACAACAACAAATGCCCATTAACAGAAGAATGGTTAAATAAACTTTGGTACATATACACATGTTAAAAAATTATGATGAATCTGCAAAACACCTCACAACATGGATGAATCTAGACATTATATTGAGTGATATTAGTCAATCACAAAAGGACAAATATTGTATGAGGCTAATTGAGAAAGGTTTTCTTAATAAAAAATCTATGATGGCTACAGGGGGTGAGGAAGGGAAAATATTCATGGGCTGGTGTGGTGCTGCAGGATAAGGCACTGGACCTTAAGGTCATTTTGAATTGTAAGGTCAGCAGTTCAAATCCACCAGCCATTCCTTGGAAACCCTATACATGGCTGCTATGAGTCAGAACCAACTCGGCATTTAACAACAAAGAGGGTAGGCACGTGTTAAAATGGATGACAGGGCAGGCAATATACAAGAGGGAAGTTGTGTATTAGAAAAATGAATTGAGTGCTGGGAGGAGAGGCTGAGCAGAAGTGGTAAGAGAGGGAGACTGGTGAATGGTTGGTCAATTACACACAATACAACCAACATGAACTTGTGTGTTTAGTGACAGATGGTGGCCAGGCAGAGCAGGTTCACGTAAACAATAGGAAAGGTACAATTCTTTCTTTTTCCCCATGCTCCCCTGGTGACCAAAGCTGTGCCTAGCTCCCACCCTGATCCACCTTCAGAGCAGACCTTGCTCTTCAGTTTGAGTTCAGAGTTGCCGGGTTGTGAGCCTTGCCAATGTGGGCAGAAACCAAATGAACTGCTTTGGTGCCTGGATTCAGGCAGGCTCAGCTGCAGGCCTACAGAACCCACAGAGCCACCAGACCAACATTAGTCTAGCAGAAATACTAATAACCAGCCATCCTGCCCCCTGCTGCCTTGTGGTTCTAATAGACACTGAAACCTGCTCCATTGAGACCTCCATGACCTGCTTCCAGATTGAGGGCCATGAACATAAACAACACCTAGGCATATAAGAACTCCATCAAGGGCCAGGAAGTCTGCTGTTAATCTCTCCCACACCTCCCTCCTGAACTCTGGCTGTCAATAGCTACCCAAAGTTTTTTTCTCTTCAGGTCCAACAACAATAGTTTGTTTTGTTTTTGTTGTTTATGTATTTGCTTACTCTTTACTAGTTTTACAATATATTTCAATGAAAGATAATCCCCAATCAGATTGGTTCCAGTTCAGTCTGTTGGTGATAATTTATTCTTTTGGGTTGTTTTACTCACTGGGTAATATCAAGACATCATCCCCAGGACCTTGGATGGTGTTGCTGTGCCCTCCTCCATCCTCTTTAACACCTTGCCAGGTTTCAGGGAGGGACCATTTTAAAGCTGATTCTGGTGCAGAGGTAGAAGCTAACATAGTTGTGGGCACACCATCCTTCACCTGGAGAGTCACTTGAACTTGGCCTTCACCTGAAACCAGATAGGTGAGTTGTCTCAAATGACTATTGAAAAAAACAGTCACAGCTTTGGTCATGACCAAGTGATAGAAGAGAAGAAAGAGACTGGCCCACCTGACTCCCACACCTAATGAGGATGTCAGGATAAGAAGGTAGGTCTGTAAGAACCAGAAGGAGGTGATTCCCAGGAGCAAAGATATCAAATGTCCCTGAGATCTGCAGAGCTCTGTTGATCCAAGGGGTCTCAAATTGCAATGTGTAGGTCTCTTTATCCAAGATCAGAGCCATCCAGCTACGTGGGTTTGACAATGTGTCATGTACACAGTTGACAATTGTCTGACTTCTACTGTCAGAGTTATAAGAAACATCTGGAGCGTTAGCTAAGCCAGTAGACATACGATGAAAAAGTATGTCATCTCCACAGACACTGCCATGGACCATCTGACCAAACAAGAAGCTGAAGAGTTTCTGTAGAAGCAAGAATGTGGCTTCTATTTTTCCCAGACAGAGACTCATCCAAGTCTTTGAAAACTGCTGCATGAGGAAATGGAAATGCTACCAAACTTGTAGAGTTTGGAAAACTGTTCGGCCTTCACAGTAAATCCACCCTGTCCTCGGGAACAGCCAGAACAGGTCCTAATGGCCACACAGTTGGTGAGATCAAAATTAGCAAAGGTTGTGTTTGATATCATCAGCACCCATCTTTTGGGAGTTTTAATTCCAGCTACACAAGCTTCCCTTGTGGGCAAAATGACCAAGTGCTTATTAGCTTACTAGCTGTCAGTAATTGAAGTATTTGCATCGCTTTCTAAGATGTCAATTCCAAAATCTCTGCATGAATAAACTTGGAAGTTTTTTTTAGGTGATGATTGCTATTTCTAAAAATCTGGGCACCAGTGGCACTACCCCAAACTGTGAAGTTTTGGAACAGGGTGGATCGAGTGTCATTATCCGATGCTGGCTGAAATTTAGGATATACAAAGAGACCATACCTTGTACAAGAATGTGAGTATTCTGGGTAAAGGAAAGAAGTGGAGGTTGTGATGTTTTGCTGATCCCAAGATGAAAATAGTAGTCCAAACCAGCAGCACATACCTTGTTCCCCTCCACAATATCGATGGGATTATGGATATAGACCCCAGATGGTGTCAAGACTTCAGGATTAGGGAGTCCTTCAGCACAGAAACATTGATGACCACATTGTTTCTTATTATATTTCCTTGTTCTGACCAGTCAATTTTTCTTCTAAGAATAGTATCCAAAAAGGTGTATCTCATCTCCATGTATGTACTCAACACCAGTGCATGACCTAAAATATTGTAAAACACATTACTGTCCACCTTGAGGCCCAAAGTCCTGGACATGCTGAGGCCTCTACTGAAGGATCTCTAAACTGCACAGCTCTGTATGTAGGCATCTCTCAGATAGCTCCCACCAGAGTCAGTGAACTCAAATGCTTCTGAAAGGCTTACCCCTAATTCTGAAATTGTACTCCCCTCAGCTGAACCTGGCTGGGTGTCTCTGGGAAGGACTGGATGATGACTCTGGACCCCATGTCTTTGAATCCCAGCATCTTCTCATTCTTGGAATGCAAGCAGTCCTGTAAATTCCCCTTTGAAACCTTGGACTCCTGGCATGAAGCAAGTTGTCCCACCCTCTCATCAGTGAGATTTCCTTGAATGACAGTATTCCTGCTGAGTAAAACACTGTGATCTTGAAAACAAGATGCTTTCCAGCTACCCAACTTTCTGTGAAGTCATGAGACTATCTCAAGGGTGGCCGAAGATGGATGTCTGCATTGTGCACAGTTTCCACAATGACAGTCTCATCCCTAGGTTTGGCATTGCCAGCACTGTGTCACAGGCATGGGCAGCTGCTCGAAAATGGGTGACAATTACTTCTGGTAGTGGAACATGCAGGGAAAGAGTTCCATTCCTTACAACCAAGACCTTGGCTCCATATGGAAAGAAGTGGGTAGAGTGGACACTCCCGTAGAATTTGATCTGAGCTTTGCCTTGGAAAGGCTTGTCTTTGGATCCAATCTGGAGCCCTTCAGCATCAGACACAAGGATGGAGTGGGCCCTGAGCTCAATGGGTCCTGAATTCATGAAAAGCAGCTCGCCTCCTTTAATGTACAGTAAGTTGAGGATGCTCATGTTGGTGTCAAGCAGAAGCCACTGGCCACTCTCCACTGTGACATTGTCGCCATCTTGTAGTATACCTTCAGGAAACCAGCTGTGAGTCCTTGACCATCTCTGGCAAAACTGAAAGGAAAATTGACCCTTTCTTCTGAAGTTCAGGGTGCTAGAATTTTCATCTGAGTCTATTTTATTTTGTCTCTCATATGTTGATTGTAGAGGGTACATGTAGTGTGTCTGCCTAGTCCACCATCTTGCTGGAAGTTGCAACCGTTTTTCATTTTGTTTTGGTTTAGTTTGTTTTTTTTCCTTTCATTGTTTTGTTGTTTTTCATTTATTCTCTTTCTGTTCCCCTGAATTTTATCTTTTCTAGCTCTGCTTTGGGGTCCTGGTGTGGTGCTGTGGATTAATGTGCTGAACTGCAAGGTTGGCAGTGCAAGCCCACCAGCTGCTCCTTGGAAACCCTATACAGGGTTGCTATGAGTCAGAACCGACTTGACAGCACTTACCAATAACAATCTCGGCTTTTTTTTTCTCCCTTTGTTTCTCACTTCCCCTCTTATTTATTTATTTATTTGTCTTTTCTCTAATTGGTTTTTCTACGTATTTTTACATTTCTTTTATTTTTGCTCTATTTTTTTCTAGTTGCTGCTTGTCTCTGTTTCTTTTTTATCTTTATTATTTTCTGTTTTCATTGTTGGTTGCTTGTTTATTCAGTTTTGTTTCCTTGTGTAGGTGATGTTTTCTCCTCTATCCCACTTAATGGTAGATAGCAAATGTGCCCATACAACACACCCACAGCCAGGCCCTCTGCAGTTCCACGCAATGGGCAAAAGCCAATTACAGTTCCTATACCACCTGATCCGCAGCCAACAACCAGCCAAACCCACCATTCACACATGGTGAATGAAGACCACGTCACATACTCCCATTCTCTAACTCCACCCACAGGAGACACTTGGTGAGAGCCTAACAACACATCAACATAAATAATTAAATACAAATGTGAAAACACCACAATGTTCTAAAGACAACAGACAGTTTTACCTCCCATGAAGAAACAAGCAAATGGCTCAAACTAATGACCAAGATGAAGATCCCAAAAATATTTCTGAGCAACTAAAAGTAATTGAACCAACTGCAAATGAATTTAAAAGAATGATATTTAGACCCATCAAAGGATTGATAAGAGATAGAGGAAAGCAAGAAGAAGATAGAAAAACTTAAGAAGAATTCAGGAGAACACTACAAGAACAAACAGGCAGGAGGAGAACAAAACAAGATGGCAGATCGGGTGGAAGTACAGTGAAGAGCTCCAACAACAACAACGCAGAATGTCAGACCAAGCAGGATCAGGGGATGGTGCCAGGGGAATTGGTAGCAGAAAGAAATCTATTGCTTTCTAATTCAAGATGCTCAGCTGCTCCTGGAGCACCCATCTTAGGCGAGACCAAGTGGGGGAAGGATCACAGCAGCCACAGATGCCTGATAGAACTACAGAGATAAAGGTGAGGATATTCCTTTTTTTTGTATCTCTTCATTGGTCTCTTGCTGTCTGTGCACCTCCATTCTGGTGACTAGAGGGGGTGCCTGAGTGAGTGGACACCCCACCCCCACCCCCAGAGGATTCTACTACACACGC
>NW_006408805.1:1979858-1980428 GCF_000296735.1 Chrysochloris asiatica
GTGGCATGTTTAAGGGCCTGGCTGTGCCCAGTTTTTAATTGGTTATTTGTCTTTTTCTTGTAGAGGTGTTGTAGTTTCCTATATATTTTAGAAATGAGTCCCTTGTCTGATGTGTCTTTGCAAAAGGTTCTTTCACATTCTGTGGGTTCCCTTTTTACTCTTCTGATGAAGTCTTTTAATGCACATAAATTAATTTTTAATATGCCCCAGTCATCTATTTTGTCTACTTTTGTTTCCAAAATGTTTGGAAGTTTGTGTATGACCTGAATTAGAGCCCTCACATTTGTAACTACTTTTTCATTGATGACCTTCATAATTCTGGGATTCACATTTAGGTCTCTAATCCATACTAAGTTGGGTTTTGTATAAGGCGTGAGGTAAAGGTCTTGTTTCAATCTTTGTATATTGCTTTCCAGTTCTGCCAGCACTATCTGTTGAAAAGACTATCCCTCTCCATGCGATATATTTAGGTACTCTGTTGAAAATCAGTTGGCTGTACGTAGATAGGTTAATTTCTGGATTCTCAATTCTGTTCCATTGATTAATGTAGCTTTCATTGTACCAGTGCCA
>NW_006408805.1:1982494-1983958 GCF_000296735.1 Chrysochloris asiatica
GTTTTGTTTTTAAACTCTCTCTCCCTCTCCACACCCCTTGTTCTGGCCTTTTCCCTATTAATAAACAGTTCAGGGCTGGCTGTTGAACTTCCTGTTTCTTTAATTGCTAAGAGTATTTGTGCATATGTGTAGCAGAAGAACCCACCAGTGGTGGGAGTGGGGGGTGTCTTCTCACTCAGGCATCCCCTCTAGTCACCAGAATAGAGGCACACAAACAGTCAATGATCAGATACAAAAAAAAAAAAAATCAGAACAAAGGAAAATCAACAAAATATTTTGTCCACCTTTGCTCTGAGGTTTCCATGGCGTTATTCCGTGGTGGATCTGCTTACTTCCACACTTGGTCTTGCCATTTGGTCTTGCCCAAGTTGTTGGCTCCGGGCTTCTGAGCCTGGTAGATGCTCAAGTACAAGATTTCTTACTTCTGCTACAAGTTCCACTAGCTCTAAGCCTTAAAACTTTTTTTAATATTCCTTGATATGTGGTTCAGAATTTCGGAGCTCTGCCCTGAACCTGCTTCATCTGGTATTCTGCGGTATTGCTGAAGGAGATGTTCATTGCACCTCTACCCTATCCACCATCAAGCCCTGCCTCGTCAATCTTTCTTAAAATACTGATGGAAAGACTAGTTCTTTGAGGCAGTTGATTTACATACAATACTTTTGGCACCCATTGAGCTGAAGTTTGCTGAGCCATGATGTTTACTTGAAATTCAAAATACCAAATCATGTGAGATCCCAACTTTAGTAGCTACCACGTAATGGTAATTTTATGGTTTTTGCCCACCAATTTCTGGACATCAGCCACTATTTCTTTATTCTTTGAGGTTGACAGTTTTCCCTCTCTTCACTCATCTTTGAGGTTTTCCAGATCTTCCTTCAAATGCTTGATCCATCTAGTGTTGCTTTATGCAGGGCAGCATTCCCATAAACTTGCTGCAAATCTTCAGTGATTTGGGCTGATGTCTATTTGACTTTTGTTAAAGATTGGGTATTAGCCTTAACCTCAAAATTGTTTTTTTTTCCAAGGCATAAAAACATATCCTTTTTTTGTCTTTTGAAGGCATGTTAACAAGACTAAGACAGTATATTGTTGAAAGAACTTGTTAGCAGCCATCCACTCATTACACAGGCATGTTTAAACATGTCTTGTTTGGAATAATCCTGTAGATATATGAAACAGAAAACTAGTAGGAATGCTTTTTCACACTTTTTTTGTGTGTGAATTGAATGAAGATTCACAGATCATCAGGTTTACATTCAACCAATCATATACTTGCATCTCGATGCAATACCCTCAATGCAACATTATTTATCCTACTGTTGTTGTTGTTGTCAGGTGCCATCGCGTTGGAACCGATTCATAGTGACCCCATGCACAGCAAAACGAAACAATGTCCGATCCTGGGCCAATCTCACTACCGCAGCCACACTTGACGCCATCAATGATGCCACCTGGCTGATC
>NW_006408805.1:1984838-1987221 GCF_000296735.1 Chrysochloris asiatica
ACCTGGACCAAGAGGCAGTTGTTCGAACAGAGCACGGGAACACTGAATGTTTTAAAATTGGGAAAGGTGTGCGACAGGGTTGTGTTCTTTCACCTTACTTTACATTTAATTTGTATGCTGAGCAAATAATACGAGAAGCTGAGTTCTATGAAGAAAAACGTGGCATCAGGATTGTTGGAAGACTCATTAACAGCCTGTGATATGCTGATGATACAACCTTGCTTGCTAAAAGTGAAGAAAACTTGAAACATATTTATCCTACTACCTCCCTGTATTTCTTGTTTCCATTTCTCCTCTTTTACTTCTAATTTTTGTCCTTAGGTAAATGCTGTCATTTTGATCATGAATGGTTGACCATTCTATGCCTGTGTACTTCACTAGTGTTGTTGTCCCCTCTATATACCTATTACTTGGCTGAAAATTGAGCCACTGACATAGATTCCATTCCAGACCTGAAGGGTGATCAAGGTCCATATTCTTAGGATTCCACAAATCTCTATCTGACCAGTAAGGCTGGTCTTGTTTTTCAGTTTTGTCCCACATTTTCTCCCATTCTATTTAGGACCCTCTGATGTGATCCCTTTCAGACCAGTTGATGGTAGTAGCCAGGCACCACTTAGTTCTGGTCTCAGAGACATGGAGACTGATGTTCAGTGGTCCATTAGTCCTTTGGACTGTTTCCAAGCAGCTTCAATTTTCATCTCTGTTTTTCTCTCTGGGCAGGAGGAGAGTAGCAATACTTTTTTACTTACTCTTTATTTATTTATTTTAAGGTTTTGTTGGGAATTGAGTGAAAGTTTACAGGGCAGATCATCAGTTTTACATTCAAAAAATCCTACACTTTGTTTCATTACAATGTTTACAATCCCCTCCATGCACCATCAGTTAACAGTATTTCTATTTCATTTTAGCTTTTTTTTTTAAAAAAAAATATAAGTTTTTGTGAATTATGTGATACTTTACATGGGAGAACATTAGCTTTACATTCATCCTATTGTATATCGTTTCACTGCCATGATTACAATCCCCTCCATGCATCATCAACTAACCAAAGGGTATACCCCCACAAGCCTGACTCTCAGTCATCAGCACACAGCCCCTCTTCCTCTCTGGGTCTAGAAGCCCCAGATGCTCCATTTCTCCATGTCATTGTCTCTGCCTCCATCTCTGGCATCACTGCTTCTCTGAGTAGCATCCTGCACTCCGCTCTTCTCCCTTGATGGTCCCAGGGACCTCCACTCCTGGACTGCAAAGTCAACCACTCCCCTCCTTTAGCTACAAAAGTCTACCTTTCCAACCCTCACAGTCAGTCCTGATAGCAATTATTCAATATTGTACCACAAGGATCCCCATCTCCTTTCATCAGCCCCATCCAGACAGATTGGATAACACCCAGTGGAGATTCTACCTTCCACGGCACCCTCTGGATCTAGGCACCCTCTTGAAAGCTTGTAAGCTAGTCACTTCTTGCTTTTGTAGTCCCTCAGTTTTGAGTAGCCAATGTCGAAGTTGCCCATTCCTGTCTACTCTGTGTATGGAGGGGGTGGGAATGATCTTCGTTGTAAGGATTTGTTCCCTCTTTTGAGCTCCTGCATCCATAGGTGTAGGTCAAGTTCATCAAATTGTATCCGATTACTTTTCCCCCTCCCTTCTGTCTTCTTCTAGTCCAGTTCTGATCATCCAGTCATTGAAGCCAGGTCAAGTGGGTATTATCTGCAAGTGTGGATATTGTTGTGCATCTCCCCTCAATTCTTATCAGCTGGATGCTTCACGCTCCACTCTAGTCCTCTGTGGCTATGTCACTGACTCTGGGCCCAGGAGTCCCCAGATCTTGCCATATTTCTGGCCAACCAGGTCTCCACCAGTGTTCACGGGAGTCTATTGAACATGGTCAGACCTAGCTCAAAACTTCATTGCTGTTTTTCCCTCAATTCCCCTTATTGGTGACCAGCGTGGTTACCAGTCAGACCACATGCCTGCTCGTGTATTCCCTTTGAGTCTTAGTCTTGGAAGGGGTAGCTCTTTTTTAAAAAAACAAAACAAAAACATTCAGGCATATATAATAATTTAAACCACTAAAGGGCACAGTCTGTAAGTCTGCCTCTTGGTTGCCAGCTCTCAGTCCCTCTCTTCCATGAATCTATAGTCCTCAGCTGCTTCCTTTCTCCATGTTCCCATCTCTGTCTACATCTCCGGTATCACTGCTTCTCTGGATAAAGTTCTGCGTTCCGCTTGTGCTCTTCTCCCTTGATGGTGGTCCTAGGGTCCTCTGTTTCTGGTCTGTAAGATTAACTACTCCCTGTTTTTGTTACAAAACTTCTACCTTTACAATTGTGACAGTCACAATTAGTTATGATAACAATTATTCACTATTGAATCATAA
>NW_006408805.1:1987986-2024347 GCF_000296735.1 Chrysochloris asiatica
GGGCTGCGAACCGCAGTTCGAAACTACCAGCAGCTCGAAACTACCAGCTGTTCCACGGGAGAAAGATGAGGCTTCCTGCTCCCGTAAAGATTTACAGCCTCGGAAACCCTGTACAGGATCGCTATGAGTCGGAACCGACTCCACGGCACATAACTAACCAACTATATATGTATGTGTATATATATAACCTTCCTCTAGTCAAGTTCTGACAGTCAAGCCATGGAGGCTAGGTTATATGGGTACCATCTGCAAGTTATGGAGTTCTTGTGTGTCACCTGTAAGTCTGCCTCCTGGCTGCCAGCTCTCAGTCTGTATCAGCTGGATGCTTCACTCTCAGCTCTAGCCCTCTGTAGCTATGTCCTTGTCCATGGACTCAGGTGTCCCCTGGTCTCACCATACCTTGGAACAACCAGTTCTTTCACTTCTCTCTCATCACCATTTGAACTCAACCCATTTCTTCATTGCTGCCTTTCCCCCTCGTCCACTCATCAATGTGGTCACCAGCAAACTTACATACCTGCTCACTGTTCCCTTTGAGTTTCAGTCTTGGAGAGGGGCTTTTCATGAAGGAACTTGATTTCTTGCCTTCATGGCTCCCTAGCAAACAACTTGTTTATTCTTGTAGTAGCCAATCCTACTGCCATTTTTGTTTTGGGTTTTCTTTACTTAATCTGGAATATGGTATAAACCCCTCCTGCGCCAGATGTTAAGAGGATTTAATGGTTAGAGGTGGATTTCTTCCCTTCTTGCCACGCAGAAAAGTTTCAGGCTGAGCGTCTAGGAACTCAGGAGTCTGTGCTCGTCTCCAAGTGTCTGCCTGTTTAATTAGTGCGTCTGTGGACACACACCTATGGACAGACCCAGCCGTTGTTCAGCCTCAGTGCCTTCAGAAGGCAAGGACAGCCCTGCTACGGCCATCGGAGAAGGGGCTCAGGACCGAAAGAGAAAGCGATTCTAGCCTGGAGTTGTGAGAGAAGCGCAGCTCCTGCAGGTTTTCCGGCCACTCCTCCAGTGTCCGGAGGTGGGGCCGGCAGCCGCGCCTGCGCTGTTCTCTAGGGGCGCCTTAGACTCCCCGCCTTGGACGCTCCGTTTCCCCTTGGCAAATTCTGGTCGCAGCCATCTCGGATCAGCAGGTCTGGTTGCCTGGCCAGCCGCCCATCCCACTCCCAGGTGAGCCCTCAGTTTAGGATCTTGCCGGAGGCAGGTATCTGCGGGCCAGGGGCTTGTGTGGGACGCGAGGGTTGGGCTAGCGACCAGCAATCCGGGGTGGGGCTAGCAGCCTAGATCTGTTTAGGATTCTGGGGGTGGGGAGATGGGGTCAGACCCCAGACTTTGATCAGGAAGCAACTCTTACCTCCCCCACTCCCTCACTTTCAGCGGTCTTGCTTCTCCTTCTCCACCCATCTCCCAGGTAATGTTCCACTGACTCAGCACCTACTTCGGGCCTGATTTCTCTCTTGCATGCATAGCATGTAAACAGGGTTGTCACCTTTTCTGTCCAAAGAAGTTCACACAGGGAGCTTTTCCTTTAGTTTCGGCTGAAGAGCTTATTTAACTGTAGATACTGTTTCTCTCCTCGAACAAAAAATTCATTGCCAACTGACAGCGAACGTTTGGGGACTGAGTAGACCTTCCCCTATGGGTTTCCAAGGCTGTAAGTCTTTAGGGAAACAGACTGCCTGCATGTTCTCTGTTCTGGACATTTGTGAATGTCTTTGTGACCTTTGGCAAGAAGCATTCCTGTATTTTGGGTTAGGGACCTGTGGAGGCATCACTTAATGAACGTTTAATGAACATGTCCACGGGCTAGGTGTGGAGGCTGCTGGAAGAGAGATTCAAAATCAGAATAAACAAGGCACCTAACCCAGGGGTCACTGAGGATCAGGAAGGAATTTCAAAGGAAGTCATATACAGGTTTTGTGTGTATGTGTTATTCACAGGTTTTTAAGAGTATTGTCTTTGTTGCTGTTAAGTGCTGTGGAGTCAGTTCGGCTAATAGGGTCCCTATAAAGGGTTTCTGAGGAGTGGCTGATGAGCTTGAACTGCCAACCTTGCGGTTCAAACTGACCTTGTAGTCCAGGGCATTAAGCTGCAGCAACATACCAGGATTCCATAAATATACTTGGGGGACCATTATTCTGCCTACCACAGTTTAAGACTCCAGTTTAATAAAAATGTAATATACATTATATAAGCATTCTAATCATATGCCTTATTATAGGTTTCAGTAGGTTCTCTATATGACAGAAATTGAAGATCATATTGGATTAGATTACTACTCTTATCTGCTTGACAACTTCTTGTTGTTGTTAGGTGTCATCGAGTCAGTACCGACTCATAGCAATCCTATACACAACAGAATGAAACACTGTCTGGTCCTGGGCCAACCTCACAATTGTTGTTACATTTGAGCTCATTGATGGTGCCACTGTGCCAGTTCATCTCATAGGGGGTCCTCCTACTTTTCTCTGCCCTCCACTTTACCAAACGTGATATCCTTCTCCAGGGACTGGTCCTTCCTGACAATGTGTCTCAAGTATGAAAGATGAAGTCTGGCCATTCTGGCTTCCAAGGAGTGCTCTGGCTGTACTTCTTCCAACACAGATCTGTATTTGTTCTTTTGGCAGTCTATGGTACTTTCAATATTCTCCTCCAATACCATAAATCATATGCATCAATTCTTCTAAGGCCTTCCTTATTCACTCCAACTTTTGCATGCATATGAGGTTATTGAAAATACCATGGCCTGCATCAGGCACATCTTAGTCCTCAAACTGACATCTTTGCTCTTCAACACTTTAAAGAGGTCTTGTGCAGCACATTTGCCCAATGCAATACGTCGTTTGACTTCCTGACTGCTGGTTCCATGAATGTTGATGGTTGATCCAAGCAAAATGAAGTCTTTGACAGCTTCAATCTTTTCTCCATTTATTGTGATATTATTTAATGATCCAGTGATTAGGATTTTTTCTTTACATTGAGGTGCAACCCATGCGAAGGCTGTGACCTTTGATCTTTATCAATAAGTATTTTAAGTCCTCTTGGCTTTCAGCAAGCAAAGTTCTATAATCTGCATATCACAAGTTGTTAATGAGCCTTCCTCCAATTCTGATGCCACAGTTTTTTTCATATCCCATTTCTCTGATTATCTATTCAGCCTACAGATTGAATAAGTATGGTGAAAGAATACAACCCTGATGCACACCTTTCCTAATTTTAAACCATTTGGTGTTCCCTTGTTCTGTTTAAACAACTGCCTCTGAGTCTATGTACAAGTTCCTCATGAGCACAATTAAGTATTCCAAAATACTCATACTTGGCAATGTTGTCCATAGCTTGTCAGGATGCACATAATCAAAGGCCTTTGCATAGCCAATAAAGCACAGGTGAACATCTTGACAACTAGATCTGGACATATGATGACTATGCTGCTGTGCTAGTTGTTTTCTACATGCTATTTCATGATATATGATATTTCCTACATGCTACATGATATTACATGTTACATGATATTTCCTTAAGTAGAAAAGAACACTGAAGAGAAATGGTAAATAAAGGGAAAAAGTGGGAATCTTGCTGTTACATTGTTGGGATTGCAGTCAATGTCACAAAACAATGTGTATGAATTGTTAGATGGAAAACTAACATGCTCTGTAAATTTGTATCCATATTACAATAAAATAAAACTTTAAAAAGCATAGACCAATCTAATAAAGCCTAACATTGCACATTTATAAAAATACTTCTGAGGGGAGGCAGTGGTTGGCATACAAGCATGGAAGGTACGTGCTGTTTGCCAAAAAGTGTGGTACTGTGAGGGGCCCTCGTGGTGCAGTGGTTAAGTGCTTAGCTGCTAACTGAAAGGTTGGGTTGTTTTTGTCTTTAAAACTTTTTATTGTGAACTGACTTTTTTTTTATGTCATTATTTGCAATCCCCACTTCCTTCTTGTGTTTCCTGTTTCCATTCCTTCTTCCGTAACCCTTCTGAACTTTGTCCTTGGGTAAATGCTGCCCTTTGGGTCTCAAATGGTTGTATTCTAAGGTGTGCATACCTCACTAATGTTACTCTTACCCCTTATAGACCTATTGTTTGGCTGAAAATTGAACTATGGGCATGAGTTCACTTCCAGACCTGAAGGGTAACAAATGGCCATGCTCTCTGGGGTTCCATCAGTCTTTATTCGACCAGTATACCTGGTCTTTTTTTTTTTTTTTTTTATGATTTTGAGTTTCTTCTACATTTTTATTCCCCTGTATCCAGGACCTTGTAATGTAATCTACTTCAGAGCAGTTGGTAGTAGTAGCGAGACACCAAATAGTTCTTCTGCAGGGTCTTGGAGGCCAATGTTTGCACGGTCCATTAGTCCATTGGACTAATTGTTTACAAGAATCATTGATACTCTTCACTCTTCGTTCCACTGGACCAGAGAAACCGGTAGTTGCATCTTACATGATCTCTCATGAGCTTTCAAGATCCCAGTTGCTACTCATCAAAGTAGAATGTAGAACATAGTCTTGTGGACTGTGGTATGCCAATTGACCCTGATGTCCCCTGAGAGAGATCTAGGGTTTGAACTCACAAGCCCCTCTCATGGGAGAAAGATGTGGCAGTCTGTGTCTGTAAATATTAGGAAGCCCTATAGGGTCATTAAGGAGCTCTGGTAGCATAGTGGTTACGAATTGGGCTGCTAATCTCATGGTCAGCAGTTCAAAACTACCAGCTTTTCCGCGGGAGAAAGATGAGGGTTTCAGCTCCCATAAAGATTTAACAGCCTCGGAAACCCTATGCAGGATTTCTATGAGTGGGAACCGACTCCACGGCACATAACAACAACAACAGCACATAACAACAATAACATAGGGTCATTATGGTGTCGTGATGTGATGCTGTAGGATAAGCACTGAACTGCAAGGTCAGTGGTTCAAACTCACCAGTCACTCCTCGGAAACCCTATACAGGGACACTATGAGATGGACCTGACTTAACAGCACTTCACAACAACGACATAGGGTCACTATGAGTTGGAATTGACTCAATGGCAATGGGGACTACTACGTCTCATAAATAGTAAAGCATATTTGTATGTGTGACCCTAGTTCGAAGTAGAGAGTGTATGTGGCCAATAAAATTTTTCTGCCATCTTGCTATATCATTTCACATCAAAGATGCTATCATGTCCTATGTTTAAGTTTTCCCCTGATTCTTATTCCACCACTTCTAATGACATGCTATGGGACAACTGGATTTCTTCTTACCAAACAATGAAAAGGACTGCTACCAAAAATCAGCATTGTATTGTCAAAAAGGCATCATTTCATGAAACAAGAAAAGGAAACTTCTAAATCGAAATCAAGTAGACTAAATACTATACTAATTTTTAACCATTAGACTATTATAAAAAATTACGTGGTTCTCTAAATTATAAAGGTTTCAAAGTAAAAATAATAAAATTTAAAATTAAAACAAATTTGAAAAAAATTTTCAATAATATATGCTCACTAATGGGAGAAAGGGTATCTTGAAATGATTGAAATGAAGACAGTGACCCCTGAGCAGGAAAAGAGTTTGGCCATCCTGACCTCCAAGGAGCACTCTGGCTGCACTTCTTCCAGCACAGATCTGTATGTTCTTTTGGCAGCCCATGATACTTTCAATATTCTCCTCCAGCACCGTAACTGAAAAACATCAATTCTTCTTTGGTCTTCCTTATTCACTGTCCAGCTTTCACATGCATATGAGGTTATTGAAAATACCATGGCTTGGGTCAGATGCACCTTAGTCCTCAAGCTGACATCTTTGTTCTTCAACACTTTTAAAGGTCTTGTGCAGCAGATTTGCCTAATGCAATGCATTGTCCAATTTCTTGACTGCTGCTTCCATGAGTGTTGATAGTTGATCCGAGAAGAATGAAGTCCTTGACAACTTCAATCTTTGCTCCATCGATAAGAATGTTGTTTATTGGTCCAGCAGTGAGGATTTTTGTTTTCTTTACATTGAGATGCAATCGATACTGAAGGCTGTGCTCTTTGATCTTCACTGTCCAACAGAGAACGGCATTCTTTAAAATTGGAAACATCTTATTTTAGTGTGTTTACTAATGTTACGAGGTGTGAGCTGTCAGGGGTTTGTTTCGTTTTCTGTAGATCTAGCTGGTCCAGCTTTGCCCTCTACAGTGAAGCTCTCTAGCAGCCCTTCACCTGGAGAGAAGTGTTATTGAATTCTACAGCTTCATCTTGAATCAGGGGCAGGCTCTGCTCCATACAGTCTCCTCCCAGGAACTGAGTCTGAAAGCCACCGCCACCAGAAACATCTGTCATTGTGTTGGGGAGAAAGGATGCCAAGTTGCACACTAATTCTTAAGACGTTTGACCCCAAGCTAATTTAAGGTATTCTTTGTCTCTTGCATTTCCATAAAAATGTAGAAGTAGTTTGACAATCCCACTACCACTACCAAAAATACTTTTGGTATTTGGGATTGCAATGATCTACAGATAAATTTGTTGAAAAATGACTTTACAATATTGAATGGGGTCCTGGTATGGTGCTGTAGGATAAGCACTGGACTGCTAATTGCAAGGTTGGTAGTTCAGACCCACCAACTGCTTCTTGGAAACAACATACAAGGTTGCTATGAGTTTGAACTGACTCGATGGCACTTAATAAAAACAGGAACAATCCTTGAACACATTATCTGTATCATTTAAAATATATACTAACCTGCAGCATTTTCTGAGCGTATATTATATGCTAGGCCCCATTAGCACTTTATGTAGATTACTTCATGAAATCTTTTTTTCTTATGTAATTTTTTGTTCTTGTTAAGGATACACACAGCAAAAACACACCAATTTATGTTTCTACATGTACAATCCAATGACATTAATTACAATCTTCAAGTGCAACCATTCTCACTCTCATGTTCTGAGGTGTTCCTCTCCATTACCATAAATTCATTGATCTCTAAGGGTCTCACCTAAACTTTTCAATTGCTGTTATCAATTTAATCCCACATACAGAGATCATAGAAGAGCATAATGTTCATGGCAGACATTCTTTTCTAGTTAAGCTATTGTTTGATTTTAAGAAGACTTCAAGGGATATTTTTGGTTTAAGGTTTAAAGGGCAGTAGTTTTGTTTGTTTGCTTGTTTTTTCATGTTTTATTGTGAATTATATGATATTTTACATGCGAGAACTTTAGTTTTACATTAATTCCACCGTATATCGTTTCATTGCCATGGTTCCAATTCCCTCTGTGCATCATCAACTGACCAAAGGGTATACCCTATAAACCCGCCCCTTACGCTCCCCGCCCCCCTCCCCATTCTTCAGCACACAGTCCCTCTCCCTCTCTGGATCCAAAGTCCCCAGCCACTTCATCACTCCACGTCATCATCTCTGCCTCTATCTAGGGCCTCGCTGCTTCTCTGGGTATGGTCCCGCTCTCGGCTCTTCTCCGTTGATGGTCCTAGAGACCTCCCGCTCCTAGACTGGAGAGTTCATCACTCCTAAAGGGCAGTAGTTTTTTGTTTTTTTTTTCTCTGTATTATTATTTTTATTTTACATGATATCTTTTTTTTTTTTTTTAAGTTTTCATTGTGAATTGAGTGTTTAGTTTACATTGGGAAACATCGGTTTTGCACTCTATTTCACTGCAATGATTACAATCTCCTCTGTGAATCATCATTCAATAGCACCCCATTTTAGGTAGCCAATGTCTAAGTTGTCCATTCCTATCAACACTGTGTACAGAGGAGATAGGGTTGATCCATAATGTGAAGACTCCTTCCCTCTCAGTTGGTTTTGAGCTACTACATTAATAAGTGTAGGTCAAGTCCCTCAAATTGTAGTAATTTACACTTGTTTCCTTTATCAATTTTTTTTTTTTTTTTATTGTCCTCTAGTCGAGTTCTGATCATCAAGCCATAGATGCTAGGTCAAATGGGTACTATCTGAAAGTTTGTGCATTTTTGTGCGTAACCCCTCACTTCATGTGAGCTGGATGCTTCACTCTCAGCTCTAGCCCTGTCTGGCTATGTCCTTGTCCATGGGCTCAGGTGTCCCCAGGTCTCACCACACTTTGGACCAACTGGCCCCTCCTCTTCGCTCTCTGATCTCAAGGTCAACAGGAGTCTGTGGAATATGGTTGAACTCAGCCCAATTCTTCATAGCTGCCTTTCCTCCTCTTCCACTCAACAGTAGACCAATGTGGTCACCAGCAAGCTTACATGCCTGCTCATGTGTTCCCTTTGAGTTTCAGTCTTAGACGGGGATTTGTACTGAATGGACTTGATTGCTTGCCTTTATGACTTCCCAGCAAATTTGCTTGTTATTGTAGTAGTCAATTGGACTGCCATTTTTGTTTTGATTTTTTTCTTGCTGGTCTTTCTTTCAAGAAGTATCTTCTGTTCTGCTATGTATTCCAGGCTAGTCAGCTTGTCCTTTCAAGTGGAAATGTCCCACCTCAGAAGGTTCTGGATGGGGCTCAGGATTCCACCTAAAGTCCTATATACTACAAAGGCTCTGCAAGAAGCCTATTTCACTGGGCAAGGTCTAGAACCCTTTTTTTTTTTTTTAATGTTTTATTGTGAATTATATGATAGTTTACATGAGAGAGAACTTTAGTTTTACGTTCATTCCATCGTATATCATTTCATTGCCATGGTTCCAGTCCCCTCCATGCATCATCAACCAACCAAAGGTTATATCCTAGAGACCCACCCCCTACACTCCCCACCCCCCCCCCACCAGTCTTTGGCCCACAGTCCCTTTCCCTCTCTGGATCCAAAGTCCCCAGACGCTTCATCGTCTCTGTCTCTATCTCAGGCATCTCTGCTTCTCTGGGTAGGGTCCCGCTCTCGGCTCTTCTCCGTTGATGGTCCCAGAGACCTCTGCTCCTAGACTGGAGAATTAATCACTCCCTTCCTTGTTACAAAACGTCTACCTTTGCATTTCCAACCCTCATAATCCGTCCTGATAAGCATTATTCACTACAGTATCACGAGTTACCCATCTGTATTTCATTTCATCAGCTCCTAAAGGGCAGTAGTTTTAAGGGTTCTTCTAAACTCCATGAATCCAGAAAATCTGAATTCTATGAGAATTTAAAATTCTGTTCTGTTTTCCCCTCTTTTGATCAGGATCCTTCTGTAGAATCTTTGATCAAAATATTCAGTAGTGGTACCAAGTACCAGCCACTTCTGGTCTCATGGTAAACGAAGCAGTTGTTCAAGGAGTTTTTCATGCAATCTTCACAATAATGCTGAGATGCAGTATTATCTCTATTTTACAGATGGAGAAGCTAAAACTTAGTAAGATGAAGATGATGAACATGAAGTAAGAGTCCAAGCATTCTGACTTCAAGGTGTGCAGTTTTCCCACTCCATACTACCTCCCTGAGCTGACAGCTGAGGAAGAGATGGATAGATGGTGTATTCCAGGGAAGACAGACTTGGAGAAGAGTCTTCCAAGTATTTGTCTAGCTGGATGCATAATTATTTGTCCAAATAACAACTGTTCTTCCATTTTGGCATTTACACAGGAAGTCCCTGTAAGGACTTGCCTGCCAGTTGCTCTTCCCCAGGCCTAGAATGCACTCCTGGCCAGGTGGAACAGAGAACAGTCACTCTGCTGTGTCTTGCTAAATTGTAGGTCTGACCACTCCACAGGTGTGAGTTTATCTAGAAATCAGCTCCAGTCACAGTAGTGTCTGGGTCTGTTCTCATGAGGGGCTCATTCAGAGACCAAACCCCTGTCAAGCTATAGGAGTTCTAGAAATAGAACTCTAGGCGCCTACTACTAGACCTGAGAGTCAAGTAGGAACAGGTCTTATGATTCTCTCTCTCTCTATGTTCCTTATAGGATGGCAGCTCCATGAGGTTAAGACTGGGTCTGCTCCCTTCTGCTTTACCAATGCCTGGTTTCATGGGGTTAGTTTTGGATCCAACACTATGGCATCACCAACTTCCCTGGCAACTCCTCGCTCTCGGGCCAAGAAGCCTATGGACAAGATGGTTGGTGAGTAGAACCAGATTCCTACTTCTGCTCTTGTTCCTGTGAGTGTAGTCCTTGGTGTCCATATTGGTGAGGCAGGAGGCCTGCCTGGTCCATACACAAGAGAAATGCGAGGAGGCAGATGATGGGGGTGATGCCCTTTATTTGACTTCAGAGTCCAGATGTGTTGGGGAGGGTGAAGAGGGGAGGCACTGAACTCTTTGACCTTCTTGGCTCCCGAATTTTCCAGGCCTGTGCAGCCAATCCTCTTAACCTGGAAACCATTGTGGCAACCATTGTGTTCTTGTTATCGAAATCTTTGTTCTAGAACCATTCAAAGGAAGGAGCCAGACAGAGAGAGAGCAAGAACTACTCAGTGTCCAGAATATCAAATGATCTGTCCCTATCAAAATCTGGAGACGCTGAATTAATATCATTATGAAGTGCTTGCAAGGAGCCCAGGTGGCACTGTGAGTTAAACCCACCAGCAGCTCCATGGGAGAAAAACAAGTGTCTGCTCCCACAAACATTTACAGCCTCAGAAATCTTAGGTAGGATCACTATGAGTTAGAAGTGACTCAGTGGCAGTGGGATTTCTTTCTTCTTTTCTTTTTTGAGGTTCCAATATAGCAGACACTGCATTATCTCAGTTAATGTTTAATGACAACTAAAATGAATCCATTTTATGGATGAAGAAATGAAGACAAGGACTAACTTGCTTAAGTCCTACAGAAAGCAAGTAGTAGATTCACAGTAACATCTGTGTGTCTGACTCCAGTGTAGCTTCTGAATCACTAAGCTTGATGCTTTTCAGGAGCTCTGAACGTAACTTTCTTTCTTGCTTTCATTTTACCCATTTAGCAGCCACCTAGGATTTCTCAGTACCAAAAAGATATCAGTGCCCCTTCTTGCCTTCCATAATGGATAATCCATCGTAATGTAGGCTTTAGGACCAATTGATTCTTACTAGCATAACATAGTCTACTCATAGAACTCATAGATGGGTGAATAGTCAGACTACTGGGAAACTCTAGTTAAAGAAGGCCGGGGGCTCTAGAAAGCAAAAGCCTGGTAAGGCCATCTTTCTCAGTCAGGCTGCTAAGACACTCTCATGTAAGGATTTCAAAGTTCTCATGTATTACTGGAACCTTTAACGATAGAGGGAACTTTTAGACAAGCCCAGAAGAATACACAAAGGTAGATTAGCAATAGGTCTCTGAGAATAAGGCTGTTTCCCATGGTTCAGGAGCCCAGGCCCTAGCTGGGGCTCTGTACTGCCAGTTAAGTCACTATGCATTTCTCCCACAGACTGGTTCAGGCAGGCTCTGCTGAAGAAGCCTATGAAGCTGCCCATCTCTCCAGAAAGTGCCTCCAGTGATGTTTCACAGCCAACCTCACAGGACAGCTCCCCACCCCTGAGCCTCAGCTCAGTCAAGTCTCCCATAACCCCAACACCCATGGGTGACAGCAGCAGCAGTGGCCGCTGGAGCAAAGACTATGACGTCTGTGTGTGCCACAGTGAAGAGGACCTAGTAGCAGCCCAGGAACTGGTGTCCTACCTGGAGAACAGCAATGCCAGCCTGCGCTGCTTCCTGCAACTTCGGGACGCAACCCCAGGTGGCGCCATCGTGTCAGAGCTGTGCCAGGCTCTGAGCAATAGTCACTGCCATGTACTGCTCATCACTCCAGGCTTCCTCCAGGATCCGTGGTGCAAGTACCAGATGCTGCAGGCCCTAACCCAGGCCCCTGCGTCAGAGGGCTGTACCATCCCGCTTCTCTCAGGCCTGACCAGAGCCTCTTACCCTTCCGAGCTCTGCTTCATGTACTACGTGGATGGCAGGGGTCCTGATGGCGGCTTTCACCAAGTCAAGGAAGCTGTCATACGTTGTAAGCTCTAAGAGGAAGGGAAAAATGAAGGGGTCAGTCACAGCATGTAATGCACTTTAGCTGTTAGTAAACAGTCACTGTGGCTGAGGAACTATGTGTAGGCTCAGGAGAAGACTGCCTAGGTTTATATCCTGGCTCCTTCACTTAGTAACTTGTGAGGAATTACTGGGCCCAGTAATTTTCTCATTTGTAACATGAGAGTAATAGCATATACCACAAATAAATACATGTACTAAGTAAATGTTCAGGACATGGCCTGGCATATATCAAACCTTTAATAGAGCTTAGCTACTGTTACATATATGGAGTGCTGGTGGTGCTGTTGTATAAACCTTGCTAATCACAAGGTCTGCAGTTTAAGCCCACTAGTCAGTCACTCTGCAGGAAAAAGATGAGGCTTTTTGCTCCTGTAAAGATTTACAGCATCGGAAACCCTATACAGGGTTGCTATAAGTCAGAATCAACTTTATGGCACTTATCCACAACAACAATTATTATATATTATCGTGAAGTCCCTGGGTGGTGCAAATGTGTAAGAGCTCAACTCCTAACTGGAAGGTTGATGGTTAAAACCCACTCACAGGTGTCTTGGAAGAAAAACCTGGCAATCTGCTTCTGAAAGGTCAGTCCCTGAAAACCTTATGAAATACAGTTCTATTCTGACATGCATGGGGTCACTGTGAACTGGTACACAGGAACTGGTACATATTACCTATTATTATTGTTGTTACGTGCCATCAAATCAGTTCCAACTCATAGCAATCCTATATAGTTTCTGAGACTATAAATATGTGCAGGAGCAGAAAGTTTTATCTTTCTTCCACAGAATGGCTGCTAGGCTCAAACCACTGACCGTTGTGGTTCACAGTGCTTATCCTACAGAGCCACTGCACTCCCATATTGTGTACTCTTAATAATACTAGGTTTCTCTCACTAAGAGTAGGTGGGAGATATCAACCAAGAGCTGGGAAGATGTCAGGAAGGACATTGGTTTAGGAAAGCCAAAAGAAAAGGAAAAAATTTGCATACATTAAGTGTATGCCTAGTGGGTTTGGAAGTAACAAAAGAGATTTAAAACATGGAAGGAAGAAGCAGAGACTTGTTGAAAGGAAAGAGAGATGCTGGGGTCTGGGGAGGGTGACAAGTCCTGTGATTGTCTGGTTTCTTTCAGATCTGCAAACAGTCAGTTGACAATTCTTATGTCACTGGGATCCAGAAAGTTGGAACAAAGCCTATCCAGGGCGTCAAGTTCCAGCAGAAGACGTGGAAGGAGCCAGAAGCTGCAGCACTTTATATGTGACAATGGGACCAGACTGCCCATCAGGTGTCTTTCTATCACTGTTGTTATTGTTGTTTTGTGCCGTTGAGTCAGTTCTGACTCATAGCACTGTGGGCACCCACAAAAGCCATGGTAAAGTTGGGGACTCCCTCAGAAAGGCCGTAAAGAAGTCAGGGCCTCCCCAAGCAGGTCATGGAAAAGCTATAGCGTGAAGGTGCTGGGAGGTGGTACTGATACAGCCACCAGATGTGTTTGTGTCCTGCCTAACTGGACCCAAAGTCTCGTCCATATTTAACCCCTGGAGTTAAACACTGGTCCTAAAGAGGTAACTCAAAAAGGATGGTTCCCCCTGTTGCCTGGGAGACCCTGGGACAGATTTCAGATGAAAGCAACAGGTATTAAGTCCTTCACACTCATGACACAGCTGTCCTCTTTCTCAGGTGAATCCCATTCATTCATTTAGGAAGTTACTTAAAAGATGTATTCAACATTGTAATATACTTCATTTTTATTGTATGACTGTCATTAAAGATTCAAACCTAGAAGCCATTCTGAATGTACAGGAAAGAGCAAGTGGGGTGAAGAAAAAGTAAAACCAGGGTACAGAGCTTTCACTAGTAAAAACAAGAAAATTCTTTTTAAAAATTTAAATATAGGCAAAATATAACTTTGTTATTGTTATGCCATTGAGTCAATTCCTACTCATAGTACCCCTGTGTAGGGTTTCCCAGGAACAGCTGGTGGGTTTGAACTGCTGACCTGTGGGTCACTGTCCAGGGCTGCTCCTACAGAACCATACCAGAACTCCATTTTAACTTTGTTGTTGTTGTTAAGTGCCGGCAAGTCAATTCCGACCCGTAGCAACCCTGTATAGGGTTTCCAAGGAGCAGCTGGTGAGCTTGAACCACCGACCTTGCAGTTCAAACGACTTTGCAGTCTGACGCATTAGCCCACAGCGCCACACCAGGACTCCTATACTTTACACCACCACCCTCACAAAAGCCACTGATGCTTTGATAAAATGGGAGCCTCATCAAGGGTTTGGCTAGAATAGATGCTTTCACAGTAGTGTCTACCTTTGGAAGAATCAGCATTTTTCCTTCTGGCAGATGATTGTGTACAAGCCGTCTCCTAGATTACGAATGAGGCCCTTTCCTGCGTCTGTCTTTAATCTGTAGGTAACTCTGCATGAGGTGCATGTGGTTCTTACCTAGCCTTACTTTTGTGCAAGGCTCAAAGCCTTTTCAGTGATTGAAAAGCTGCATGTGCAGCAAATGAAGGCAACTGAGATGAAGAATTTGTAGTGAGTAGTGGTTGGTTCCTGGTGTGGTGCTGTAGGCCTGCAGTTCAAACCCACCAGGTGCTCCACAGAAACCCTATACAGGGTCCTTATGCAAATTTACATAACATTAAAGGACAAGGAAAAGTTGTCAGAGTCGGACTTAGTAACCTAGGGACTGCCTCTTTTATTATATAGGACAGGCAAGGTTTTATTCAGCTGGTTTCAATACGTTTGTTGTTGAAATGAATGTCATTATTCCCCCATTGTGTACTTTTGTGCAAGAACTAAAAAATATAACGCACACTCTTATACCTACCATCCAGCTTAAGCAATAAAATCTTACAATCCTCAGTGCTCCCTTTGTGCCCGTATATTCTCCCTCCTTCCCTGACCAGAAATCACTGATATTTTGAATACTGAACTGAAGCTTTTCTGTTATTTTATTACATATATGTTATTGTTAAGTGCCTTCGAGTCGGTTCTGACCCATAGTGACCTTGTCTAGTGTCTCCAAGGAGCAGCTGGTGAGCTTGAACTGTTGACCTTACACTTCAAACCGACTTTGCAGTCTAGTACATTAACCCCCAGCACCACACCAGGACTCCACTACATTATACATGCATCCCTAAAATACATAGTTTAGCCTTATGTAGTTTATTTTATACTTTATATAAATAGTATTGTTTTTATATTCTGCAAATTCCTTTTTTCCCCACCATATGTTTGACATTTATCAATGTTGATGTGGGTACCAGTTAATTCACTTTCATTCTGTTACATAAATATACTACCATTTAGTCAGATGTTCTTCTACAAAGGGACATTTCAGTTTCCAGATTTGTGTCTTTAAAAAGAATGTGTTTATGAACACTTTTGTACGTTTCTATGAGTAAGAGCGTATCTAGGATTTAGTCTAGATGTGAGACAGCTTAAGCGTAGCAACGGTTGTTGAGGTTGGCTCAGGACTGAGCAGTGTTCAGTTCTGTTGTGCACTGTGTTGCTATGAGTCAGAACCGACTGGATGACACCTAGCAATAACAACAATAAGGGGGCAGCTGGGTAGTAAACACACTACATCTTCAATTTTGCTGAATATGTCACCTTTTCTTCCAAATTGGTTGTGCCAATTTATGTTCATATCATTTGCGTAAAAAGTTCTTGCTTTTTCATGTTCTTGACAACACTTAGAATAATCAGATATTAAATGTGATACTGTTCTGTTAGGTACAAACAAGAATCTTATTATATTTTTTCCTTTTTACATTTTTAATGAAAAATTCTCTATCATATACTGAGGGAGGGAAGTCTGATAAATTCCCATATAACTATCACTCAGCTTCAACAATTACCAACTCGTAGCTATAATTTTTTCCAATAACTCTACCATTCTCCCCAGAATTTGAAGCTAATCCCAGGTATAATTTTATTCCAAAATATTTAAGCATATATCCTGTGGGTTAATGCACTGGACTGCAAAGTTAGTTTGAAACACAAGGTCGGTAGTTCAAGCTCACTAGCTGCTCCTCAGAAACCCTATGCGGGGTCGCTATCTGTCAGAAATACTCGATGACACTTAACAACAATAATATGTATATGGTTAGATTTTTACAAAAAAGTATACGACCACAATATGAGGTGCTTCAAAAAATTCATCAAAAATGGAATTGGGGGGGTGGAGGGGGAAGTGGAGGGGGCGGGTATCTAGGATATACCCTTTGGTTGGTGGATGATGCATGGAGGGGATTGGAACCATGGCAATGAGATGATATACTATGGAATGAATGTAAAACTAGAGTTCTCGCATGTAAACTATCATATAATTCAGAATTAAACATTAAAAAAAAAAAGATAGATACAGCATTGGAAACAATTCAAAATCTACAGAAAGAGGTCCAAATGATTAATAATAGAATATCAGAAATGGACAATATACTGAAAGGGCAAAAGAGTAGACTTGAAGAGATAGAAACCAGAACTAGTGAGAGAGAAGATAAATCTCTCAACACTACTAAGATAGAAGAGCAAGGATAAAAAAATCTAAAGAAGGCCTAAGATTCATGTTGGGCAACATGAAGAGGAATAACTTAAGAATTATCGGCATTCCAGACCAGGAAGAATCACACAAGTCCACAGACAAGATAGTTGAAGAACTTCTGGAAGAAAATTTCCCTAACATCCTGAAAAGAGAAAAGATAAGCATTCAAAAAGCTCAACGAATCCCAGATAGGATAGATCCCAAAAGACAATCACTAAGACATATCAAGCTCTCCAAAATCAAAGATAAGGAGAGAATCTGGAAAGCAGCTAGAGAAAAGAGAAGTGTAATATACAAAGGCAAGCAAATCAGATTAAGCTCGGATTTCTCAACAGAAACCATGCAGGCAAGAAGGCAATGGGGAGACATATATAAAACTCTGAAAGAAAAAAAACTCCCACCCAAGAATCCTCTATCCAGCAAAGCTGTCAATCAAATATGATGGTGTAATCAAAACATTCCAGGATAAACAGAAGCTAAGGGATTTTGCCAAAGCCAACCCTGCTATGAGAAACATCCTAAAGGAAGTTCTGTGGACTGAGAACCAAGAAAACCAGACAACAACCAGAGAATGATGTAACTGGCAGCATCAACCTGAACTCAGTTGACAAATGGAGTCAAGAACAGAATAAAATTATAAGAACAGAGGATCTGGGAGGTCAGTCTATGATCAAAACAATTACAATGTGAAAGAAGGTAAACACAGAGGAACAGAGATCCAGGTGGATTACAAGATAAAACAGATTGTCTTAAATGGAGGGAAGAGTAAATGGAATATAAACTAATCAGAACAGTGGGGTTGGGATGGGAGGCTTACTTTGGGTGTGTTGGGGAGGGCAATATAAGAAGGGGGAGGAGGCAGAAGAACAAGATAGACAGGGAAACACTGAGACAGGTTGGCATGGCCTAAGTGGGACAGAGGTAAATAGTGATGCATGTTCAACCTTGGAACAACAGGGCTCTGTGATATGGTGATCTTGGCATAGCTTGAAGAGGGAAAATAATACTAAAATGCTTGACTGTCTTATGAATATTGGTTTCTCTTGCCTACTATTGTAAAATAGACAATTGAGTGGTATAGAAAGGAATGTGGGGAAACATAATTACAGAAAACTTGTAAACCCGTCTTCAGCCTATGACTGATTGGAATACCTAAAAGGGGTTCTAGAACTTGAACAGTGAAATAGGCCTCTGGCAAACCCTTTGCAGAGTATAGGACCTTAGGTGGAATCCTGAGTCCCATCCAGAACCTTCTGAGGTGGGACATTCCCACTAGCAAGGACAAGCAGACCAGCCTGGAACAGCTAGGGCAACAGAAGATACATCTTCAAAGAAAGATCATCAGGAAAACCCATAACAAAAATGTCAGTAAGGTACTACAAGAATAAGCAAGCTGTTCGTCAGGAAGCCATCAAGGCAAGCAATCAAGTTCCTTCAGGACAAACTCCCCTCTAAAACTGAGACTCAAAGGGAACACATGAATAGGCATGTAAGCTTACTGACAACCACAATAGTCTACTGGTGAGTGGAAGAGGGAGAAAGGCAGCAATGAAGAAATGGGCTGAATTCAACCACAGTCCATTGACTCCTGTTGACCTGGAGATGAGAGAAGAGGAAGGGCTGGTTGATCCAAAGTGTGGTGAGACCTGAGGACACTTGAGCCTATGGACGAGGACACAGCCACAGAAGGCTAGAGCTGAGAGTGAAGCATCCAGCGTATATGAAATGAGAGGAGATGCACAAAATCACCCAAACTTGCAGATAACACCCATTTGACCTAGCCTCAATGGCTTGATAATCAGAACTCGACTAGAGGAAGATTACCAAAAAAAGACTTTTTTGATAAAGGAAACAGGGGTAACTTGCTACAATTTGATGAACCTGACCTATACTCATGGCAGTAGTAACTCTAAATACCAACAGAGAGGGAAGGAGTTTTCACATCAAGTATCAATGCTAACCCCTCTGTACACAGGGTATATAGGGACGGGCAATTTAGACAATGGCTACCTAAAATGAGGTGGCAATAAAGGCACGAAGTGACTGGCTTGCAAGTTTTCAAGAGGGAGTTTAGTTTAAGAATATGGGGGAGAAGAAAGAGCCCCCACTGAATAGTTTTCATCTTGTCTAGATGGTGAAAAAAGATGGGTTTGGTGAAAAGAGATGGGGATAAGATTCGTATGATTCAATACTGAGTAAGTGTTATCATGACTAATTGCGATAGTCACAATTGTAAAGGTAGAAGTTTTGTGACAAAAACAGGGGAGTGGTTAATCTTACAGTCCAGATACAGAAGACCCTAGGAACATCAAGAGAGACGCGCACAAGCAGAATGCAGGACGTTATCCAGAGAAGCAGCGATGCCAGAGACAGAGTCATGGAGTCAAGGAGATGGGGTCATGGAGAGGGGGAGCAGCTGTGGACTGTAGATTCATGGGAAGAGAGGGACTAAGAGCTGGTGGCCAGGAGGCAGACTTGCAGAATGTGCCCTTTGGAAGTATAAATTATTATATATGCCTGAGTGGTTTTTTGTTGTTGTTGTTTTGTTTTTATAAATAACTAAAGTGAATAGAGAGAAATACTGTTAACTGATGGTACGTGGAGGGGATTATAATCATTGTACTGAAACAAGGTGTATGATTTGTTGAATGTAAAACTAATGATCTGCCCTGAAATCTTCCACTCAATCCACAATTAAAACCTTAAAAAAAAAAAAAAAAAGGAACACAGAGACATCAAAAATAAAATAAAAAAAGAGGAAAAGCAGAAAGATTTAGTAAACATAAAAAAAAAATGGAATTAAAATAGAGCTTTTCCATGAACTTTTTGAACCTCCCTCGTATGAGTGTTATCTTTTGAAGAAAAGTGTTGTTTAAAATTTAACTATGTACCACCAGTGCTACTTATTTTTAAATTTTTAAAATAAATTTTTAACCTAAGGTTTTGTAGTCCGTGCTTTGTGTGGCACTGTAGGATGCACTGGATTGCTAACCACAGAGCTGGCGGTTCAAACCCACCAGCCATTCCTTGGAAACCCTATATAGGTTCACCATGAGTCAGAACTGACTGGATGGCATTTAACAACTTAACATTGTACTTGTAAGGATCCCTGGTAGTGCAGTGGCTAAAGTGCTTAGCTGTGAACCAAAAGTCAGTGGTTTGAAGCTACCAGCCGCTCTGCCTGAGAAAGAACCCACCAGTCGCAGTCTGCTTCTGTAAAGGTTTACAGCCTTGGTGTCCCTGTGGGCCACTTCTACTCTGTGCTATAGAGCCACTATGAGTCCGAAAATTGATCAATGGCACACAACATTGAAGGCTTGAATGCTTATATAATATTGCTTTCAAGTAATGACCTTCTATTACACCATTATCTAATAGGATTGTCTGTGATGATGGTCATGTTCTACAACTGTGCTGTTTAATGAGCACCTCAGATGTGGTAACCGAGGAAGTGAATTTCTTATTTAATTTTACTTTAAATAGTCACTTATGGCTGGCAGCTATCATAATGGACAGCACAGAGCCTTCAAATGCTTTCAAACAACATAATCATCAACAGATAAGTGCTTCTCAAACCAAGCCAAGCTATGTAGTGCCTACCTTAAAGATTTTTTACAGCTGAGGCAGCAGTAAAGACATCAAATGACATATTGCACTGGGCAAATCTTGTTGCTAAAGGCCTCTTTGTTAAAGAGTGAAGATGTCAGTTTCAGGACTATGGTGTGCCTAATGCAAGCCATGGTATTTTTAGTAGTCTTAATATATTTAGTTGGACAGTGAATATAACTGAAGAAGAATCAATACATTTGAATAATAATGTTGATGAAGACTATTGAAAGTACTGTACACTGCCAGAAGAATAAACAAATCTATCTAGGAAGAAGTACAGATAGAAAATTCCTTAGAAGCAAGGATGCTGAAACTTCATCTCTTGTACTTTGTACATGTTCTCAGGAGGGACCAGTCCTAGAGAAGGACATCATGCTTGGTAAACCTGATGGTCAACAAAAAACAGGAAACCCCCCAATATGATGGATTGATACAGTAGAAGTAACAATGGGCTCAAACAACAATTGTGAGGATGGCGCATAATGAGTAGTGTTTCATTCTATTGTGTGCATAGGGTCGCTATGAACCCGAACTGACTCAACACCACCTAATCCCGAAAGTTTCATTTCATACCTCTCCCTCTTGCTCTGTTTTTCAGCCACACTTGTCTTTCGTGTTTTGAAAATACACCAAACTCATTTATGCTTCAGGGACTTCAGCATCTCATGTTTACTCTGATTGTACTACATTTTCCTGATCTCATATGGCTGGTTCCCAATCACCTTATTTAAAGTGTTCCCTACTGCCAGATGATCACATTATCCTCATTTACTCTATTTATAGCATTTAATCATCTAAAATTATCTTATTTGTTTACTTCATTCCACTGTCACTTGAATATTAATTCTGTGAAAGTAGAGCCCTCCTCTGTCTTGTTCAACAGGACCAGTAATACGTGGCATGTAGAAAACAAGCCTAGAGGCTAAGTGACTTAACCCAAGGCAGCACAGCTAGTTAGGGGAAATGAACAAGCCAGAAATAACAGTCACAAAAGAAACTTAAAATGGCAAAAAAAAAAAACCCACTTTGACATGAAGAAGAAAAAAATTCCTGATAGATGAATCATATTTATGTTGCATACCACATTCAGGGAGGAGCTCTGGTAGTGTAGTGGTTTTGAGTCGGGCTGCTAACCTCAAGGTCAGTGGTTCCGAGGGAGAAAGATGAGGCTTTCTGCTCCCGTAAAGATTTACAGCTTCAAAAACTCTGTGCAGGGTCGCTATGAGTCGGAACTGACTCCACGGCACATAACCATTACCACCAGCACATTCATGGGCAGCGCAGCTGGTTCACCTGCAAAGTGGATACACAAGCCTTCAGTCCAAAAGTAAAGTCAGCATTGTAAATGGTATTTGCCTCTGCCACTTACCTTTCCTTAACTTTACAGTGCACAAAGGTGCCGAATCTATGAAGGAAGAAGTTAATCATGATGAAATGTCTGTAAAATAAAAATGGAAATGGTTAAAATGTTCTATATAAAAAACCAACCAAGAAATAAAATAAGCTCAATAGATTTGTTCAGAATGATTTTTTTCATAGTAACTAATTCTGATTAAAAATGTTAGTGTGTTGTTTTCTGAGAAGTCATCAAGTCCCTTTAGGACAAACCCCCTTCCAAGACTGAAATACAAAGGGAACATATGAGCAGGCATGTAAGCTTGCTGGTGACCATGTTGGTCTACTGGTGAGTGGAAGAGGGGGAAAGGTATCAATGAAGATATGGGCTGAGTTCACCCACGTTCCATAGACTTCCATTGAACTGGAGATGAGAGAGAGAAGAAGAAAGACTGGTTGCTCTGAAGTGTGGTGAGACATCAGGACTCCTGAGGCCATGGACAAGGGCATAGCCATGGAGGGCTAGAGCTCAGAGTAAAGCACAAGAACGCCCAAACTTGCAGATAGTACCCATTTGACCTAGCTTTCATGGCTTGATGATCAGAACTCGACTAGAGGAAGATTAAAACTTTTTTTTTTTTTGATAAAAGGAAATAAGTGTAAATTGCTACAGTTTTATGAACTTGACTTATACTTACGGATGTAGTAGTTCAAAATTCACATCAAGTATCAATCCTGTCCCCTCTGTATACAGTGTTGATAGGCACGAGCAACTTAGACATTGGCTACCTAAAATGAGAGAGTGAAAAAGGCACGAAGTGACTGGCTTACAAGTTTTTAAGAAGGAGTTTAAGAGTGAGTGGGGGGGAAGGTAAAGTCCCCACTGAATAGTTTTCATCTTGTCTAGTTAGGGCTGGTGAAAAGATATGGGATAAGATTCTTATGATTCAATAGTGAGTAACTGTTACCATCACTAATTGCTACTGTCACAACTGTAAAGGTAGAAGTTCTGTAACAAAAAAGGGGGAGTAGTTAATCTCACAGTCTAGGCACAGAGGACTCTAGGGAAAAGAGCATGAGTGGAATGTGGGACCCTATTCAGAGAAGCAGCAACACCAGAGATGGCAGCAGATTTGAGGACGTGGAGAGCTAGAGCAACTGAGGACTCTACACTCAATGGAAAGAGAAAGACTGCTGGTGGCCAGGAGGCAGGCTTACAGAATGTGCCCTTTGGTTGTTTAAATTATTATCTATTCCTGAGTGTTTTAGTGTATATCCCCCACAAAACAACAACAACAGAGAGAATGGAAGCAAATAATGTTGAATGATGATGCACAGAGGAGATTGTAATCACTGTAATTAAACGATGGTGTAAGAACAATGTTCTCCCATGTAAACTAGCACTCAATTCACAATAATAACTTACAGTCCTACTGGCGCAATGGTTAAGTTCTTGGGTGCTAATTGAAGACCTGCGGATCTACTCCCATCTCCCATTTTCAGCCTAGGAAATCTCATGGGGCAGCTCTACTCTATCCTGTATGGTAGCTATGAATCCAGTAGGCGGTAGGAGGTATCCAACATGGCTAACCAAAAGTTTGGTGGTGGTTGTTAAGTGCTGTGGAGTCAGTTCCGACCCTTAGCGACCCTGTATAGGGTTTCCGAATAGCAGCTGGTGAGCTTGAACCGCCGACCTTGCAGTTCAGACAGCTTTGTAGAGTTCACCTATTTGGGGGTGCTTCAGAAAAAAGGTCTGGCAATCTATTTCTGGGGGTGGGGGTGGAGAATTCGCTATGGTGCGCAGTTCAACTCTGACACACAAGGGGTGGGCCAGGACTTGGAATCCATTCTATGGCGACTGGATCTAATTCAAACATGTATTAAGTGCCATCGGGTCGATTCCGACCCATAGTTACCCTGTATAGGGTTTCTGGATAGCAGCTAGTGAGCTCGAACCGCCAACCTTGCAGTTCAAACGGCTTTGCAGTCTGGCGCAAAGTGTTCCCATATCCATAAGGTCGAGACTTCTTTGCAACTCCTGCGGCGGCAGGGGGAGCCCGCCTCAAGATGGCAGAGCTACTGAGGTATCTCTAACATGTCTGTTCAGGGCTGCCTTACTTCTCCTTTTCTATTCTCCGCTAAGCATGGATCTCTGAGTCCGGGTGGCCAGCAAGAGGGGACTAGGTACAATTACTTGAACGAAAAGCGCTCAAACCTGCCAGCTCTCTAGAATCAGACATTGCGATTACGCTTCTTCCGGTGGAGCCCGCTAGGATTTGCGGGTTCTGACGTCGTGCACGTCGGGAGTTGTAGTAGCACGACGGCCCAGCGGTGCTCGTGTCTGCGCAGATGCACATCCCCTCTCCTGCAACATGGCCGATTCATCTCCTCAACCAACCAAGAGAAAGCGCGAATGGGATACGGGGGAGGCGGAAGGCTCCAGAACAGAACAAAAGGAAGCAGGCGTTGGGAATGGTACCTCTGCCCCTGTCTGCTTACCCTTCTCCGGTTTTAGAGTGCAAAAAGTGCTCAGGGAGTCCGCGCGGGACAAAATCATTTTCCTACATGGGAAGGTACCTTTGGGTTACCCGGGGGTGGGATCGGCGAAGGCGTGAACCAATCGTTTCTTCCGAGTCGGTTCTGCCTCTCCTCCATCTCAGCGTAAAAGTATCAATCACGCTGCTCTAGGGAGGCGAAATGCATCCCTTGACGGCGGCGGGGACAGCGGTGGGTGGCCTAGGGGAAAAGCTATCTGAAATAAGGAAATTAATTCACCTAGATTTAGTGTTTATAAATTCTCCTTAACTAAAAATAACAAGTAACGCTTGTAAAGTTGTATAACCCATAAACCATAAATAAGGAACCTGGGCCGTTTTGCTCATTCCTTCCGGGATAATGACTTCGACTAGGAGTGAAGATCCTACTTTTCAGACCTTCAGCTTTAATAGAGGAGCCTGTTTATTAAATTGGTAATCAATTCCATGAGGCAGTAGTGATTCCGTTGTAGAATTCTTCTCACTTTACTTACGGAAGACTTCCTAATCTGATCGCCTTATGTGCAGCCACCATCCATCCGTTTGTGCAGGCCTGAGTGTTACCTTGATGCTGAACAGGTGGAGAAAATTAACACAAACCATGGAGAAAATCCTGGCAATCTGCTTCCTGAAAAAAGTCAATGAAAAAACCTTGTGGATCACAATGGTCCCATCCAAATGGGGATGGTCATAGGCTGGTGCAGCCCCAGGCAGTTTGACATCATTGTACACAGTGTGGTTGTGCATGGGGTCATCGTGGGATGGGAGCAGACTCCACAGCTGCTAACAAGGAATTCCATGGAGTTGGTGCTGGACATGTCCAGGTGAAAAATTACTGTCCCTGCTCTGCAAGAGTGTGGAATGTCTCCAGGAACACATCAGTATAAACATGTACTCAGCTCTGAAGCAGGGTCTGAAGAGAGGTCTGCATTCATTGATACAAGGAGGGCAGATAGCTGGGTTCCCCAGAACACTTAGCAGTAACTCTCTCCTTTGAAAGTGGACCCTGGGCCCAGGCTTCCATGACTGCCCCTGTGTCATTTCCTTTATATAAAGTTCAGTCTCACCAGCTGCTCTTTGGAAACCCTGTAAGACAACACTTAACAACATCTGGTTCTCTTAGCCCCCACCTGTCTCTAATCTGCAGCAGCTGCTGAATAGTTTAGCCTTCTTGTTAGGAGTTAGTTGGGAGACCCAGATCTAACTTCTGTTCCAACACTGGTCATGTGACCTTGGGCATATTACTTAATCTCCAGAGCGCTCAGTTTCTTCATCTATAAAATGGAGAGAATTTGACAGAGACCTTGTAAGCTTAAAATAAGACACCTGAAAAGCTTTGCATCTTTTGGAAGAAAAGTGTGAGCAGTGTTGGATTACCCAATAAGCAAGGTAAACACAGACTTATCTGTGCTTATTTACTAATCTATAGGGAACAGTTTTACTTTTTTTTAACCACATCAAAGATTTTGCTTCTAGGTCTGGCTGGCATCTTCTCTCTCCCAATCCCACAGCATCTTCCTACAGAAAGCCTCTTTTCAGATTTAGAATCACTGACAGGGTCGGAGTACCCAGCAAGTGCTTACTTGATAATCTGTAGTGTGGTGAACCCTTTGAAATTGCTCCCTAGAGATTAGTTAAGTACCAATACACCTGTGTTAACCTTGCTTAGTGGGTAATCCTCCCCAGGGTGTGAGAGCAGCTACAGGCTTTGGTTTATGAGATGCTTTCTCTGGGAGAAGAAACATAGTATGAGTGCTACTGGAGAAACTACAGTGTTGGTTAGTCCCCAAGGACTTCTGCCTCTCCTCCCCTGCTGCTACTGAGGATGTCTATGCCCACAGGTGAATGAGGCCTCTGGGGACAGGGATGGAGAGGATGCCGTTGTGATCTTGGAGAAGACACCATTTCAGGTGGAGCAGGTGGCCCAGCTCCTGACGGGCAGCCCTGAACTCCAGTTGCAGTTCTCCAATGATATCTACAGCACCTATCGCCTGTTTCCTCCAAGGCAACTGAGTGGTAAGCAAGTGAGAGCAGAGGTGGTTGCACGTGGGGAAAGTGGGATGGTGGGAAATCAAGTGTGTTGACCAGGATTCTCCATAACTGATTTCTATGTTCTAGTGCAATAGTTGCCAGTGAAAGGAAGGAGGAATTATACTCTCTCCCCCCACCTCCTACCCAGGGACATTTGACAATATCCAGAGACGTTTTTGGTTGTCACAACTAGGGGTGAGGCGTGCTACTTGTAAGTAGAAACCAGGGATGCTGCTAACCATCTTACAATGCACAGAACAGCACCCACCACAAGCAATGTTACCAGAACATCTGGTATAGTATGTTTGGGGGAGAGGAGATTCTTATTATTTTTCTAGCCACCATTCTAGTATTTTACATGTATTTAATCCTGAAAATAGCCCTGTGTGTTAACACTTTATAGGTGGGGAAAGTGAGGTTTTAAAAGGTTAAATTGTTGTTGTTGTTGTTAAGTGCCATCGAGTCAGTTCTGACCCATAGCGACCCTGTACAGGGTTTCCGAGGGTGTAAATCTTTACGGGAGTAGAAAGCCTCATCTTTCTCCCGCGGAGCGGCTGGTAGTTTCAAACTGCTGACCTTAAGGTTCGCAGCCCGATTCGTAACCACTACGCTACCACAGCTCCTTAGCCAGTCACAAATCACAGATACCAGTAGGTGGCAGAAAAACTAAGATCTTTCAGTGGACCAGGCACTGCAAAGATCAGTTACTTCCCAAAGGAACTCACTCTCTGGTAGGGGAGAGAAATAGTGTGATCAAGGGAAATGGATATGAGAACGGCAGGGATTCATGGCTTAAAAGAAAGAGGCTTATTTTTGGTTCTGTTTTAAAAAATTGTGGTAAATATGTAGGTAATATATATTGTTACTAATATGTGTATACAGATTTGCCATTTCAACAGTGACATTAATTACATTCATCATATTCAGCCATCGCTATTAAACATTCCCCAATTTTTCCATCACCTTTAACAGAAGCTCTTGTCCCTTAGCATTCTACCTTTCCCCCGTCACCCCCTACCCTTATTTAGCCAGTGTATGTTAAGTGCCACCAAGTCAGTTCTGACTCCTACCGACCAGTGAGCATCTGGTGGGTTTGAGCTGCCAACCTTGTGGCTCACAGACCAGGGCTGATCCTACAGCACCACACCAGTAGTCCTATTAGCCGTTGTTGTTGATGTGCCGTGGAGTCGGTTCCAACTCATAGTGACCCTGTATAGGGTTTCTAACGCTGTAAATCTTTACAGGAGCAGAAAGCCTCATCTTTCTCTCATAAAATGACTGGTAGTTTTGAACTGCTGACCTTGAGGTTAGCAGCCTGACTCATAACCATTACGCTACCAGAGTAACCAGTAATAAACCTTGCTATTTAAACACCTATTCTAGATGCTCCATATTGTTATTGTAAAGTGCCTTCGAGTTGGTGCCTACTCATAGTGACCTTGTATAGGGTTTCCAAGGAGTGGCTGGTGAATTTGAACCACTGACCTTACCATTCAGACTGACCTTGTGGTCAGTATATTATCCCACAGTGCCACACCAGGACTGAGATCATATAATATTGTTTTCTTTCGTGACTGATTTATTTGACTTAGCTTAACATTTTCAAGGTTCATCTGTGTTGTAGCATGTGTCAGAGGTGTTCTTTTTTGTTTGTTGGTTTTTAAATATATTTTTCGTTGTTAAGGATGTATACACAGCTGAACATGAATCAATGAAACATTTCTACATGTATAATTCAGAGGCATCGATTATGTTCTTCAAGTTTTGCAACCATTCTAACCCTAGTTTTTCCAACTTGTTCCTCCCTCATTAACATAAACGCTTGTCCCCTAAGTTTCCTATCTAACTTCATGAGTTAACTATTGTTAGTTTGACCTCATATAGATAGTTCTTAAAAGAAGGAAAGGGATTTAATTGCATGTTTCTTAAAGTTCATTAAGAAGATGACTATGCCATATCAAAGCCACACATGGTATATGTGTTTTTTTTCTAGTGGTTAAATTTATAGGCACCGTGGGGACTGGTTGACCTTAAAGATTACTTCCAACCAGGAAATTCTGGAATCTGTTTTGTAACACATGGTAGTATTGTAATATCCTCTTGTCTTTTTATTTGCCTTCTAGCACCAGGGTACACAGTGTGGCTTTACGGACATCCTACCACAGTTTTTTTTGGATAGATTTGAGTTTTCTGCCCCTCAGAAGAGTACAATTGTTATCCTTTGTATTTATATGTGCTCACTTGATGTGAAACAAGCAAACCTTTCACAACTGAAAGGAAAACAGCCTGGTCCTCTTTTGAAAGAGATTAATTGGTTCAAGTTGGCGGATGTGGACAACTGTGTTTACTTCCTGAGGACGTGACATTTAAACAAATGTATTCCCTCCGCACAGGGTGGGAGTAGCTTGACAAGCTGTGGTGGTCAAACATGGCTAACAGCAGCCACTAAACTGCAGGCCCTGGGGCCGCTTTCCTGCTGCCTCTCCTCTCCCTTGCCCTTCTCCAGTCCCTCTACCCATGCTCCACCCCCCACCATGGTCCAGAGGAGGGCCCTGTAGAATCTATGACCTTCCCTTTCTTTCTGTATTTTATTTCCATTTTAATGTGTTTCTGTGGCCACTGCCATCTCTTTGTATTTTTTAACATTTTGTTCCAGTATAAGAACTGAAAGAGTTAGTTTGTGACTCACCACAGTTCTTCTTCCTCATAAACACCCAAAGGTCTCCAGGCCTTCCCCTAGCACCACCACTTGGTGCTGGTGGTCTCAGCTGTTGGCACCTCTTTTTCAGGTCTCACTATCTTGGTAGCAAAAGTGTTAGCAGAGGTCTGGTGTAGCATTATACTTTTATTTTCCCTGTCCAAACTAGGCAGAGGGATTTACAGTAGTTGATAAATTCTGACCTATGGCAACTCTGTGTGTGTCAGAGTAGCATTGCACTCCATAGGGTTGTTTTTTTTAAATAAATATTTTATTGTGAATTGTGTGATAGTTTACATGGGAAAACATTAGTTTTACATTCATTCTATCATACATTGTTTCATTGCCATAGTTACCATCCATGCATCATCACCCAACCAAAGGGTATACCCTGCAAGCCTGCCCTCCCCACCCCCCCCACCCCCACAGTCCTCAGCACATAGACCCTTTCTCTCTCTTGATCTCAAATCCCCAGGCACTCCATCTCTTCTTGTCATCTTCTCTGCCTCCATCTCAGGCCTCACTACTTCTCTGGGTAGGGTCCTGCTCTCCGCTCTTTCCATTGATGGTCCTAGGGACCTCCGCTCTTAGACTGAAAAGTTAATCACTCCCTTCCTTGCTATAAAATGTCTACCTTTACATTTCCAACCCTCACAATCAGTCCTGATAACAATTATTCACTATTGCATCATAAGAGACCCTTCTGCACTTCATTTCATCAGCCTTTCCTGGACAGGCAGGATACTATACACTGGAGACTCTACCTTCCTCCACGCTGTTTGGATCTAGGTTCCCTCTTGAAAGCTTGTAAGCCAGTCACTTCTTACCTTTGTATCCCTCCCCCCATTTTGGGTAGTCAATGTTCAAGTTGCCCATCCCTATCCACTCTGTGTGGAGGGGGTGGGGATAGTTCATGGAGCCAGGATTTATTTCCTCTTTTGAGCTACTGCATTTATAGGTGTAGGTCAAGTTTATCAAATTGTATCAGATGACGCTTTTTTCCTCTTCTTTCTTCTTCAGGTTGAGCTTTGTTCATCCAGTCATTGAAGCCAGGTCAAGTAGGTATCATCTGCAAGTGTGGGTGTTCTTGCGTCTGTCTGCCCTCTTATTATCAGCTGGCTGCTTCGCTCTCCACTCTAGTCCTCTGTGGCTGTGTCATTGACTCTGAGCCCATGAGTCCCCAGGTCCTGCCTTGCTTCTGGCTGACCAGGTCTCCACCCGGGTTCACAGTAGTCGGCCGAACAATGTAGGGCTTAGCTCGCCACTTCATTGATGTTCTTTGGTCACTTCCCCTTATGGGTGATGAGCGTGGTTGCCAATCAGAGCGTGTATTTCCATTGTGTCTTAGTCATGGAAGAGGATTTGCACTGAGAGGACCCGACCACTTGCCTTGATGTCTCCTGGGCAAGCAACCTGTATGTTCTTGTGGTAACAGTCAGACTGCCCTTATTGTTTTGTATTTTTCCTGTAGATCCTTCTTTCAAGAGGTATCTTCTGGTTTTCTAGCTGCTCCAGGCAGGTCTGCTTGTCCTTTCAAGTGGAAAAGTTCCCGTCTCTGAAGATCTGGATGTGGTTCAGGCTTCCACCTATATAGTCTTATATAATGCAGAGGCTCCTCAGGAAACCTCCTTCACTGGACACATTGTAGCCCTATTTTAGGTATTCCAATCAGTTATAGGCAGAAGACAGACTTACAAGCTTTCTATGGTGATATTTCTGGCTATTCCTTTCTCTCTCCCTCCAGTGTCTGTTTTGTAATATTGTTGTTGTTGTTGTTGTTAAGTGCCATTGAGTCGGGTCCGACCCATAGCGACCCTGTACAGGGTTTCCGAGGGTGTAAATCTTTACGGGAGTAGAAAGCCTCATCTTTCTCCCGCGGAGTGACTGGTAGTTTCGAACCGCTGACCTTAAGGTTCGCAGCCCGATTCGTATAATGCACAGGAAACCAAGGTTCAAAAGACAGCCAAGTATCTTAAACATTATTCCCCCCTTTCCCCATTCCAACCATGCCTCAGTCTCTGTATCCCAGAGCCCTGTTGTTCTAAATCTGTGCCTACATCATTTTTTACCTCTGTCCCATTTAGCACATTCATACCTGTGTAATTGTTATCCCCATCTGCTCTGTTCTTCCATTCCCCTCTCCCTACTTGTATGTTGCCCCTCCTCCCCAACACCCAAACTATCCTTTGTCTATTTCCTGCCCTGTGCTCCACCTTCCCCTCCTGCCCCTAACCCTACCCCTATGCCCTAGCAACCAGCTAAGAATCCACTTTAGTGGGTTAGTATGGGTTCTTTTTCATAGTCTTTTACAGTAGTGGTCCTATGCAGTATTTTTCCTTTTGTGACTGACTAATTTCACTTAACATAATGTCTTTAAGGTTCATCCATGTTAGGAAGTGACATGCAGCTTCCTTGTCATTTTTCAAGGTAGCATAGTACTCCATTGTGTGTATGTACCACAGCTTGTTTATCCCTTCTTCAGTTGATGGGCACTTTGGCTGTCTCCATCTTTTTGCTATTGTAAATAGTGCAGCTGTGAATATTGGTGTGCATATATCTTTCCGTGTTGTGGCTTGTTTTTCTTGTGGGTAAATACCATCCATAGGGTTTTTAAACTGTGACCTCTGGAAGCAGACTGCTAGATCTTTATTTCCAAAGTACATCTGAGTGGGTTTGAAGCACCAACCTTTCTATTAGTCAAGCATTTAATGATTTGACCACTCAGGGAACGTCTTGGTGTGGTGTTGTGGGTTAATGTCCTGGACTGCAAAGTCAGTTTAAACTACAAAGTCAGCAGTTCAAACTCACCAGCTGCTCTTCGGAATCCCTGTATAGGGTTCCTATGAGTGAGAACCAACTCGACGGCACTTAACAATAATAAACAACCATCTAGGGATTCCTAGAATAATTGGCAAATTAATAAATTGCTTCAGGGCTCAGTCCCATTCTCTCTTCTTAGCTGTTCTTGCTGTTTTAGGTCAGGGATGGCAAACTCTTTCTGTAAAGTAAATGTCTTGAGCTTTGGAGGCCATCTGCATCATCTTATTTCTAACAGGCGTTTTAAAATGAAACAGACTCTTAGTGGTTTGGCCATTATTTGCATTCTAGCCATCATTTGTCAACCCCTGTTCTAGATTTTTACAGTGGGCCTTGCGAGAGCATGTTAGAAATGAAGAGTCTTAGGCCCCATCAGACTGCAGAATCAGAATTGTCATTTTAGTGAAATCCCAAGTGATTCAGAGACATGTTTAACTCTGATAACATGTGATATCTTTAGACATCATCTGTGTGCCATGCTCATATCTCCATCCTTGACCACGTGGAGGTCTCTAAAGTACTGCCAGCTCAGTATCCTTGTACCTTACTCAATTTGTATACTGAGCAAATAATCTGAGAAACTGGGTTATATGAAGAAGAATGTTACATCAAGATTGGAGGAAGACACATTATTAACCACCTGCAATATGCAGATGATACAACCTTGCTTACTGAAAGTGAAGAGGACTTAAATACTAATGAAGATCAAAGACTACAGCCTTCTTTATGGATTGTATCTCAATGTAAAAAAAATGAAAATCTGCACAATTGAAGTAACAAATAACATGATAAATGAAAAAAACATTGAAGCTGTCAAAGACTTCATTTTGCTTAGATCTATAATCAGCATTTAAGGAAGCAGCGGTCAAGAAATCAAATGAAGTATTGCATTAGGAAAATCTGCTGCATAAGACCTTCGTAAAGTGTTCAAAAGAAAATATATCAGTCTGAGGACTAAGGTGTCCCTGACCCAAATTGTGGTATTTTCAATAGCCTCATGTGTGTGTGGAAATTGGACAATGAATAAAAAAGACCCTAGAAGAATTATTGCATTTGAATTATGGTGTTGGCGAAGAATATTGAAAATACTAAGGACTGCTAGAAGAACAAGCCACGAGTTTGACCTCATGTTCCTCAATTACTCATCTGCCCCCGTGACTTTCTTTTCATTCATTGATCATGCCAGACTGCAGATATTTTTGCATTTGCTATTTGTATTGGAAAAAGTACAACCAGAATGCTTCTTGCAAGCGAGGATAGTGAGACTTTATCTCTCGTACATTGGACATACTGTCAGGAAGACCAGTCCCTAGAGAAAGACATTATGCTTAGAAAAGTGGAGGGGCAGGAAGAAAGAAGAAGACTACCAACAGAATGGATTGACACAGTGGCAGTAATAAGAGACTCAAACATAACAATTGTGATCATGGTGCAGTGTTTTGTTCTGTTGTCTGGAGGGTTGTTATGAGTCGGAAGCAATTCGATTCCACCTGACAACAAAAGGGTACTGCAGGCTTAACATAGTTCAAATGAAATGTTTTTGTTATGTTTTGTTTTTTAATTTTGGTGGGTGGGCAGGAGTAAAGAGTTAGGTTAGTACTATGGCTGGGTTCAGATAAGGCCTAGGACTAAACCCGAACTCGTGGTTTTCCCCCATTCCTTGAACCTCCACTTCCCCTCTGTCATCCATATGCTAGCTCTGTCATCCAGCCTGTTGCTCCAGTTAAAATTTAGTAAGTTCCTTTGGCTGGATCTCCAAAATAAAACTTGTCCCTGTCAACTACTGTCATCTGGAGTCCTCAGTAGCTGTCTTTCTGGTCCTTCTATTTCTTCCTCTCTCATCATTCTCTGTAGAGCAGGCAGGGTAATCATCTGAAAACACATCCCATCATGCACTTGCTGCACTTAAAGCCTTCCAGTAGCTTCCTGTTGTGCTTGGAGTTAAATTCAAGCTGTTGACCAATCCATGCAAGGTCTTACATGATTTTCTGACCTCATGTTCCTCAGTTACTCATCTGCCCCCATGACTTTCTTTTCATTCATTGATCATGCAAAACTGTTCAGATATTTTTGCATTTGCTGTTTCCTTTGACTGGAATACTCTTCCATGGCTCTTCACTTCGATAACTTTTTCTTATCATTCAGGTCTATCATTGGACATGAATTCCAATGCCCTTTTTCCTCAGATTTCCCAAGAAACCTAAATTAGGGACCCTGACACCAGTCACCTTCTGTTAAAATCACTGGTTAATTTATACCATTTTTTTCATTTTCTGTCATGGTCTCTTCAGGGTTTTGCTTGCTTCTTTATTGGCAGACTCCCTGAAGCAGAATATATGATTCAGCAAGAGCATCTGTTATTTTTCCTTAGGTCTACCTTTTTAAAAACTGTGGTAAATATATATGTAGCAAAATATTTGTCATTTCAGCATTTTTCACATGTGCAGGTAAATGGCATGGGTTGTGTTCATCATGTTGATCATCATTGTTTGTTTCCAGATTTTCCCATCACCCTTAGCAGAGCTCAGTGTCCCCTTCACAATGAGCCTCTTCCTCATCCTCCCTGGCCTGGTAACCGCTAATATACTTAGGCCTGTACTGATTTTATGTAAGTGGGATCATGTAGTATTTGCCTTTTTGTGACTGACTTATTTTACTCAATGTGTTTTCAAGGTCCATCATGTGGATAGTATACATCAGAACTTTATTTTTCCTTTTGGCTGAGTTGTTTTTTGGAAGGAAAAAAATATATACCTTATTCCATTCATGTACAAGAATGAGTTTTAAGTTTCAGAATTACTCTTTTTATTTTTTTTTAATAAATGTTTTATTGTGAATTATGTGATAGTTACATGGGAGAGCATTAGATTTACATTCATCCCATCGTATATCATTTCATTGCCATGGTTACAGTCCCCTCCATGCATCATGAACCAACCAAAGGGTATACCCTGTAAGCCTGCGCCCCCCCCCCCCCTTGCTCATCAGCACACAGCCCCTTTCCCTCTCTAGATCTCAAGTCCCCAGCTACTCCATCTTTCCATGTCATCATCTCTGCCTCCATCTCAGGCATCATTGCTTCTCTGGGTAGGGTCCCGCTCTCCGCTCTTCTTCATTGATAGTCCTCACGGCCCTCTGCTCCTAGGCTGAAAAGTTAATCACTCCCCTCCTTGCTATAAAATGTCCACCTTTACATTTCCAACCCTCACAATTAGTCCTGATAACAATTCTTCACTATTGCATCACAAGAGACCCATCTGCATTTCATTTCATCAGCTCCGCCTAGACAGATTGAATACTACTCACTGGAGATTCTACCTTCTTCCAGGACTTCTGGATCTAGGTTCCCTCTTGAAAGCTTGTAAGCCAGTCACTTCTTGCCTTTGTAGTGCCCCCCCCCCCCCCATTTTGGGTAGCCAATGTCCAAGTTGCCCATCCCTATCTACTCTTTGTGTGGAGGGGGTGGGAATGATTCTTGCAGTAAGGATTTGTGTCCTCTTTTGATCTACTACATCTATAGGTGTCGGTCAAGTTCATCAAATTGTATCAGATGATGCTTTTTTTCTCTTTTTTCTTCTGGTTGAGCTCTGATCATCCAGTCATTGAAGCCAGGTCAAGTGGGTACTGTCTGCAAGTGTGGGTGTTCTTGTGTCTATCCGCTGTCTTCTTATCAGCTGGATGCTTCACTCTCCACTCTAGTCCTCTGTGGCTGTGTCACTGACTCTGAGCCCATGAGTCCCCAGGTCTTGCCACACTGCTGGCTGACCAGATCTCCACCCAGGTTCACAGGAGTCTATTGAACATTGTAGGGCTTAGCTTGCCGCTTCATTGCAGTTTTTCCCTCACTTCCCCTTATGGGTGACATGCATGGTCGCCAATCAGAGAGTGTATTCCCTTTGAGTCTTATTCTTGGAAGAGGATTTGCACTGAGGGGACCCGACCACTTGCCTTGATGTTTCTTGGGCAAGCAACTTGCTTGTACTTGTAGTGACAGTTGGACTGCCTTTATTGTTTTGTATTTTTCCTGTAGGTCTTTCTTTCAAGAAACATCTTCTGTTTTTCTAGGTGCTCCAGGCTGGTCTGCTTGTCCTTTCAAGTGGAAATTTCCCATCTCTTAAGATCTGGATGTAATAGTCTTATGTAATGTCAGAATTACTCTTGAATTTTATCAATTTCAAATACATCCAGTGATTAAGAAAAATGTGTATACTTTGTCCCATCCACAATTATGAAATATGAGAGTTTGACACGTATGCCATATACTGTTTTTATTACAGGAATAGAAAAGTTCCCAGTATATGTGTGACTGAGAAAAATTATATACAGTTTTCCCCATCCATGATGTAGAATTGTTAAGACTTAAACTTTTTTTTTTTTTTAATTATGAATTGAGTGAAGGTTTACAAGTAGATAATCAGTTTTACATCCAACAAATTAGTTTCATTTCAGTGATGACAAAAAATATGGAATACTTCACAAATTTACATATCATTCTTGCACAGGGGCTATATTAATCTTCTCTGTATCATTCCAAATTTAGCATGGAGGAGGTTATGTGCTGTGGAATCTGTTCAGGATTTCCCTGTACAGGATTTCCGAGACTGTAAATCTTTACAGGAACAGAAAGCCTTATCTTTTTCCCACGGGACAGCTGATAGTTTCAAACAGCTTCCTCTGAGGTTAGCAGCCTGATTTATAACCACTATGCTACCAGAATTCTTCTATTTCATCTTCACGGACTCATTAACAACCTGTGATATGCAGATGATGCAACCTTGCTTGCTGAAAGTGAAGAGGACTTGAAACATTTACTTATGAAGATCAAAGAGCACAGCCTTCGATATGGATTACATCTCAATGTC
>NW_006408805.1:2024742-2026572 GCF_000296735.1 Chrysochloris asiatica
CATGGACTGCCAAAAGAACCAATAGATCTGTTTTGGAAGAAGTGCAGCCAGAGTGCTCCTTGGAGGACAGGATGGCTAAGCTTCGTGTCTCATACTTTGGACATATCGTCTGGAGGAAACAGTCGCTGGAGAAGGATGTCATGCTGGGTAAGGTGGAGGGTGAGAGGGAAAAGAGGAAGACCCCTAACGAGATGGATTGGCCAGGTGGCATCATTGATGGACTCAAGTGTGGCAGCAGTAGTAAAGTTGGCCCAGGATCGGACATTGTTTCGTTCTGCTGTGTATAGGGTCGCTATGAGTCGGTTCCGACTCGATGACACCTGACAACAACAACAACAACATGCTACCAGAGCTTAGGTGCTGCAAAAGCAAGCATTTTTTGTGTGTGTGTGTGTGTGTGTTTTTTAAGCATTTGTTTTTTAATTGATTGTTTTAGAGCAGTTTTAAGGGTACAAAAAGTAGAGTTCCCATGTACTTCTCCAGTTCCCTTCTATATTTCTTGTTATTAACATCAGATATTCTTGTGGTATATTTGTTACAGTTGATGGCCCAATATTGATATCTTAAGGCACTGTGGGATAAAGCACTGAACCACAAGGTTGGTTTAAACCACAAGGTCAGCGGTTCAAACTCACCAGCCCCTCTTTGGAAATCCTATACAGGGTTGCTGTGAGTCGGGACCAACTCAATGAGACTTAACAAAAGCACCATAGTTTACATTGGAGTCCTGGTGTGGCACTGTAGGATAAGCACTTGACTGCAAGGTCTGTTTGTACCACAAGGTTGGCAGTTCAAACTCAACAGCTGCACCTCGGAAACCCTGTACAGTTTCGCTATGAGTCGGAACCAACTCAATGGCACTTAGCCACAACAACAACAACAACAACAACATAATTTACATTATGAACCACAATATCTGTGGTTCGAACCCACCAGCTGCTCTGAGGGAGAAAGATGAGGCTTTCTGCTCCTGCAAAAATATGGCCCAGAAACCCTATACCAGGTCAATCAGTCAGAACTGACTTGACAGCTCTTCCCAATAATGATAATTTACATCTGGGATTAACTTCTGTGCCGTATAGTTCTGTGGGTTTTGACAAATGGATGTTGTTGTTAAGTGCTGTCAAGTCAATTCCGACTCAGTGACCTGTGTAGGATTTCTCAGGAATGCATGGTGGGTTAGAACCACCAACCTTGCAATTAGCAGTCCAGTGCTTATCCTATAACACCACACCAGAACTCTCCCTAGCACACAGAATATACTTGTTAACTGCTGTCTAGTAGGCCCTCAATTTAAGACAACTGCAACATGGTAGCAACAGGAATAGATCATTGTGATTAGGATTTTCATTGGCTGATTTTTTTTTTTAAATGTTTTATTGTGAATTGTGTGATAGACTACATGGGAGAACATTAGCTTTACATTCATTCCATCATCTATCATTTCATTGGCATAGTTACCATCCCGTCCATGCATCCTCACCCAACCAAAGGTTGTATCCTGTAGCCTGCACCCACCCCTCCAGTCCTCAGCCCCTTTCCATCTCCTGATCCCGAGTCTCCAGCCACACCATCTTTTTTTTTAAGGCTTTTATTGTGGATTGAGTGAAAGTTTACAGGGCACATCATCAGTTTCACATTCAGCCATTCATATGACTTGTTTCATTACATTGATTACAAACTCCTCCATACATCATCAGTCAATAGTGTTTCTCTCTATCCTCTTTGGCTTTTCTCCTTTTTTTGGGGGGGGGTGGTGGTGGTGGAACTTTGCCTTTTTGGAATTTACAGTCTCGGCTTTTAGGGAAGGTTTTTACATTTATCTGTGGA
>NW_006408805.1:2027422-2030186 GCF_000296735.1 Chrysochloris asiatica
ATTTATAGGTGTAGGTCATGTTTATTGAATTGTATCGGATGACGCTTTTTTCCTCTTCTTTCTTCTTCTGGTTGAGCTCTGTTTATCCAGTCATTGAAGCCAGGTCAAGTGGGTATCATCTGCAAGTGTGGGTGTTCTTGCGTCTGTCTGTCTGGCCTCTTTTTATCAGCTGGCCGTCCTACTCTCCACTCTAGACCTCTGTGGCTGTGTCATTGACTCTGATCCCATGAGTCCCCAGGTGTTGCCTCACTACTGTATTGGCTGATTTTTTGACGTAGATTTCCAGGCTTTTCTTTGTCTTTCTTAGTTTAGAATATATGCTGAAACCTTATTTACCATCATAGCAACACATAAGCCTCCACCGACAGACTCATAGTGGCTACACATAAGGTGTATTGCTTGGGAATCTAACCCAGGTCTCCTACATGGAAGCAAGTGTTCTACTACTGAACCAGTATATAAAATGCACTAGACACTCAGTAAATGTTTGTTCAGTGGATGAAGAAGTGTTTTGCTAAGGCAAGCAAAGCCTCAGCAGTAATCGTAGCTTACATTTATTTAATATTTTATTGTGGTTTAGGTGAAAGCTTACAAAGCAAATTAGTTTCTCATTCAGCAATTTGTACACAGAGTGTTCTGTGACATTAGTTGCAATCCTCACAATGTGTCAGCACTCTCCTAGTTTGGGTTCCCTGTTTCCATTTGCCCAGTTTTTCTGCTTGCCCCTTCCTGCCTTAACTTGGCTTTTGGTCAAATTCTGCTTTTGGTTTCATGTGGTTTTTAATTCTGAGAAGCATGTTCCTCCCAGGTAGTATTGTTCACTTTATAGGCCTTTCTTTTATGTGGCTGAAAGGTGATCTCTGGGAGTGACTTCAGTTCCAAATTAGATGGGTAGCTAAGGGCTGTAGTCTTGGGGCTTGTACCAGTCTTTGTCAGACCAGTAAGTCCGGTCTTTTTCATGAATTTGACTTTTGTCGTACCTTTTCTCCTACTCTCTCCAGTACCTTCAGAGCAGTTACTGGTGGTTCTTCTAGTCTCGGGATCCTGGAGGCTGTGGTTCATGAAGTTCATTAGTCCTTGGACTAATTGTTTTCTAGGACCTGCTTTCATTTACTCTCTTTGGCTCTAGATGGAGAGAGACCAGTAGTTGTAGCTTACATGTAGTGTAGCCGTTTCCATTTTGCAAAACTGTTGTACATGTAGTTTGTCATATGATTTTCATAGCACCCCAGTAGAAGTAAGTCTTAAAGTCTCCATGTTACAAATCAGGAAACTAGATACAGAGGGTTAAGTGACTTATCCAAGGTCATGTAACTAGTAGGAGAGATAGAACAAGGGGATTCCAAGCAGTTCCAAAGTCTGTGCTGTTTTCATCCAAATACAGGGTGTTCTTTATTTAGACAGTGCCAGGGCTCTGGTTCTCAGCCCTACCTGAGGCTTCATCCCCAGAGATTTTAATTTAATTGGGCTGAGGAAAGTTTGTTAAGTACTATGACCCCTTTCCCCTACAAGTGACTCTCAAGTACAGCCAGGTTAGAAGTTCTGACTTCCTGGTTAAGAAATACAACCTTTGGAGTCTGACTTGGGTGTGAGTCCCAGCGCTGACACTCACTAGCAGCTCAACTTTGTTGAAGTTACTTAAGCCCTGTGAGCCAGGGTTGTTTCTCTGTGAAATGTGAGAATCAAATGAACTAATGAAGTTCAAAGTACTTACCAAAACTCAAATCCACTGCCGTTGAGTTGGTTCTGACTTATAGTTGTACAGGATTTCCAAGAATGTAATTCTTTATGGAAGCACAAATTCTCATCTTTTCCCCACAGAGTGGCTGGTGAGTTGAATTGCAGACAATTCAGTGCTTATCCTATAGTTGTCGATGTTGTTAAGTTCAATTGAGTCAGTTCCGACTCATATCAATCCTGTATGTTGTTCCCAAGGTGCAGCTGGAGGATTTGCACCGTCGATTTTGTAGTTAGCAGTCCAGTGCTGATCCTATAGTGCCACACCAACTATTAAATAGTAGTGGTTTGTGCTGTAGAGTTGGTTCCGACTCATAGCTACCCTGTACAGGGTTTTCAAGGCTGTAAATCTTTATAGGAGCAGAAAGCCTCATCTTTTTCCCATGGAACAGCTGCTAGTTTCGAACTGCTGACCTTGCGATTCACAGCCCTATTTGTAAGCTACAATTAGGATATGTTGGCCTCTGTGGATAAGCTGGAGCTTCAAAGATGAGTAAGTCTCATAAAGGGGACCATAAAGTCTAATAGAGTGAGGAGTCCCTGGGTGGCGCAAATGGTTAACATGGCTAGCTGTTAATGGAAAGGATAGAGGCTCAGTTCCACCTAGAGATGTCTCAGAAGAAAGACCTGGTGATGTATTTCTGAAAAATGAGATGTTGAAAATCCTGTGGAGACCATTTCTACTCTAACACACACAGGGTTACTGTGAGTTGGAATCAACTTGTTGGCAACTGGTTGTTTGGACACAAATGGGAAGCATTGTCAGGAAAGGGATGAGGACTGAGATGATTATTTTCATTGATACTTGGAAAGTGGCAGTGTTTTTGTTGTTAGGTGCTGTCGAGCTAGTATCAATCCATAATGACTCTTTGTACAGCAGAACAAAACACTGCCTGAGAAAGAACAAACAAGATGGCGGATCTGGTGGACATATAGCAGAGAGCTCCGCCAACAACAACACAGAATACCTGACCAAGCAGGTTCAGGGGATGGTCCCAGAACTCTGAACCACATATAAAGGAATACT
>NW_006408805.1:2031616-2032385 GCF_000296735.1 Chrysochloris asiatica
TCTACCCAGCAAAGCTGTCAATCAAATATGATGGTTCCAGGAAAACAGGACATCCACCAAAGGACCTTGCACACCTGTTCCTGTCCCACCCAGCTCATGTGCCACTGGTTCTGCAGCACATCTTCCTTCTGCTGCCCCTGCTCCAGTGCCAGGGTCCTCCTCTGTTCCCCAACTTGGGATTCCTGCCTTCCGGAGCCATCCACCAGTCTTGTCTCTTGGGACTATACTTCGGACTCTCCGATCTCTATAATTGTAAGCCGTTTTCTTGATATAAACTTGCTCTCTTTCTATGTGTATGAATATAGATATAGATATAAATAGATATCTATATACATAGATGTCTGTATATGGTGGGTGGTTACTGTGTGCCGTAGAGTCAGAACCAACTCAAAGAAACCCTGTACAGGGTTTCCAAGGCTGTAAATCTTTACGGGAGCAGAAAGCCTAAATTTTCTCCCGTGGAGCAGCTGGTAGTTTCGAACTGCTGACCTTAAGGTTCACAGCCCAATTTGTAACCACTACGCTATATATATATCTCCCTATATCTAGATTTATCTATCTATGTATTTATATATGTTGTTGTTAAGTGCCATTGAGTTAATTCTGACCCATAGCGACCCTGTGTAGGGTCTCCGAGGAGCAGCTGGTAAACTTGAACTGCCAACCTTGCAGTTCAAACAGCTTTGCAGTCTGGTGCATTAACCCACAGCACCACATCAGGATAATATCTCTCTCTCGCTCTCTGCCGGTATATATATATGTATGTATG
>NW_006408805.1:2032485-2053408 GCF_000296735.1 Chrysochloris asiatica
AAGGCAAGGGAGTTTGGGAATAGGGAGACCAGTGAGGAGACTGCCTGGACTGGACATAAGGGGTCACATGAGATATTGAGAGATTTAGAGACCTGCATTGAGGAGGTAGTTAGTAGTGGGCTTCACGGAGGTAGATGCCACAGGAATTGGTTGCGCCTCACGTTTGAATGTGAGGATGGAGGTCCTTAAAGGCAGACCCATCTTGCAGTTGCTGTTGAGTTGGTTCTGACTCATTCCATCCTTAGAATAACAGACCTACATACACATTGTCTGGTCCTGTGGCAACTTCATACTCGAATCCATTGTTGGACTCACTATGTATGTTGAGTAGAAGGCACTCAAACTGTTGTGATCATTTTTTTGTAGCTTATTTATGGAAGTATTTTGCCAAGTGTTTCTTCCTAGTTTGTCTTAGTCTGGAAGCTTTGATTGAAACCTGTCCACCATGAGTGGCCCTGCTGGTCTTTGAAATAATGTTGGCATAGCTTCCATAATCAAAGCAACAAGCCACTACAGTATAGCAAACTGACAGTCGGGTGTTGAAGACCCACATTAGATGATTATTTAATGAACCCTTAAACTGACCCATCCACAGGTTGTTTTTCCTGTGACCAAGCATTCCACAGTCACAGGCAGTAAGCAGCATTATTGTAGCGGGGGAAACCCCCCAAATTTAAATGTATTTTACAGAGACCTTAAGTCTTAAAGACAACAAAGATAAGATAAAGGCAAAAACAAATCATCTGAACTAGGGAAACCATCATCACGAGGCCATAATGGTGTCCAAAGGATTCACTTTCATGTGGCTAATTATAGAGCACAGAAAGCAAAGGAAGTTGGTCACTAAATCATGATTGGCGACTGGTCAGCTTATCACTGTTGTAAGAACTTTGGGAGCTGAAGAGGGACCATGATTGTTATATATACATTGCAGACTAGAAAAGTTCACAGAATTGGTTTTGGGGCCCTCCAACCACCTTAGAATATGACTCTTGACCATGTAACCCTGGTACTCCAATTTCCATTAAGGGACATCCAAGCAAGTCCCAGAGGGAGAGACTGCCCTTTTCTGGACTGGTTAGGGGAATCAACATAATCCATTTTCGAATGTCCTCTGCCTGAGGTTTTTTAGTTTGTCACTTAATGGTCAGAATGAACTCGATGGAAGCTGAGTTTATGTTAAGACTCAAATGGATTTAGGGTTCCCACTGTAAACCATGTTGTTTTTGTTAAGTGCCATTGAGTCAATTCCGACCTATAGTGACCCTGCATAGGGTTTCCAAGGAGTAACTGGTGAGCTTGAACAACCGACCTTGTAGTTCAAATGACTTTGCAGTCTGACACTAGGACTGCACACTAGGACTCCATAGCCTTCTGTAAATCAGGTATTCAGAATTTTAGCTGTAATGCAGTGTTGCCTAAATAGCCTATGTCTGGCTCATTTGGCTTCTCAGCTCATGCCTTTTCATCTCAATCACAGAATCCTGAAGTCCTAACACCACCTGGAGGGGGCCTAAAGGTGTAGGTCCTGCAGCCTTGGCCCTTTGGACTCCTATACATTGTTCCTTTGAGTTTTTCTACTGTCTGTGGCTGCTTCTTGAGACCAACTTTTCAGAATAGTACTTGCCTTGGTGAGCTCCCCTCATTTCTGAGCTGGCTGCGTTTCTCCTGAGCTCAGCAGAAACCACCTGCTCTCCTGATGTCTTCTGGTGTTCCTTTAGTTATTAGCAAGTTTCTTGTTTTCTTTAAGTTTAAAGGTTTTGCAGACTCTCCTTAAATGCTCTAAAAATTCCCAGCTCCTGCAAAAGGCTGATCCTTTGAGCTCCTTCCAGCCCCCCAACTCTGGTGACATAATGGAAAGAGTGTGAGCATCAGAATTAGACATGCATTGGACTCTGCCTCTGCACGAACACCTCCTAGTGGTGTGGCCTTGGGTGGCTCTTTCTCCACTTTAGTGCTGGGGTGAGAGCAAGTCTTACATTTACTAAGTGTCAGGACATGGGGAAGTGTCTTTTTTACTCATTTAACACATACAAGTGTGACACCAGCTGTCCTCCCGAAGCTCTTTATTTCTCTATTGGGTTGTATAATTTGTTGCAGTGGCAACTATGTGCCAGGTACCGTACTGTTGTTGTCATTGAGTCAGTTCTGATTCATAGCGACCGACCACATGAGTTGCAGCATAGAACTGCCTGTAGGGTTTTAGGGCTATAATCTGTTGTTGCTGCTGTTGAGAATATTTACAGTAAAACATACACTAATAATAGAAGCAGATCACTAGGCCTCTACTTGGTACCGCTGGTGGGTTGGAAACACCAACCTTTTAGTTAACAATTAAGCATAAACTGCCTCCCCCACCCAGGGATTAGGCAGTAAGTACTAGATACTATTTTACTAACCATTACATATTTAGTATTGATTAGTAAAATAGATCTTGTGTCTGTCTTGTTATTATGTGTCGTGGAGTCGGTTCCGACTTATAGTGACCTTGTACAGGGTTTCTGAGGCTGTAAGTCTTTACAGGAGCAGAAAGCCTCATCCTTGTCCCACGGAACAGCTGGGAGTTTCAAACTGCTGTCCCTGAGGTTAGCAGTCTGATTCGTAACCACTACGCTACCAGAGCTCCTAGTGTCTGTCTTAAGAGTTAGCATTCTGTTGGGGAAGGGACTACTCAGGCTACTGGTCCAGGAAAGCTCTAGGATGATGACCTAAACTGACATCTGAAGGATAAAAGCAGCTGGTGGGGGTGTGGAATGTTGTTCTCTGAGTTGAGGGGCAAGAAAGAGGAACAGAAAGAGGCCTTTGTGCCAGAAATGCAGTGGGGGAAGGGAGAGGACAGTGGGCCGGGCATGTGGCACATTTGAGGTTGAGGAAGTAGCTTTTGTTTTCTTCCTCTGTTAAATCAGGTTAGTAACTGAACATACCTCAGAGGACAGTTATGAAATAAAAGAGATAAAGGAAGGGTTTTAAAAATTTTTTAGCCTCTGCTCAGTGAGAGATAACATTTACATTGTGATTCACATCTATAAATATATTTAACTGTAAGTGAAGCAAAAGTTTTACAAAGCAATACTAATACCTGTTTTATGTGACACACGCCAATATTTTCTGTTATGTTTTAATCTTATCTATGTCATTTTTTCAATGACTTTCCTGGGTCACTGTCATGGGCTGCGACCCATGGAGATAAAGTATCTAAAGCACTCAACACAGTGCTGGCATGTGACATGCATTCGATTAAACAAGAAGATACTATTGAGTCATCTGACACACAGCACCCATATGTGTCAGAGTAGAGCTGTGCACCATTGGGTTTTCACTGATTTTTCAGAAATAGATTGCCAGACCTTTCTTCCCAGACACCTCCAGGTGAATTGGAACCTCCAACCTTTAGGTTAGTAGTTGATTACAGGAACCATTTGTACCCCGAGGACTATATGCATTCCATAAGTGTTAGGTATTGCTTCTCCTCCTTCAAAGTTGGTGAGCCTTAGATGGATTAATGTGTGTAACTTATGGAAATGGTAGTTTTCCTTTTTCCCTGCTGGTATGTGGTCAACTTGAAGAACTGGTGGGCACACTGGCCCTCCAGCTGCCCAGGCAGGGCAGAGCCTGGATTTTTCTCATCCTGCTGCTGCAGCTCCACAGGATGGCCCATCAGTGGATCCCCTTCATTGAGATCTCTGTGGCCTCTTACTCTAGAGATCCTTAGGGAAATGGGTGTGACTTTCTCTCTAAAGGCAGCACCCTGGAGACCTCCTCTTCTGCTTACAGAAAGTGCTCCTGTACTTCTGCCACAGGCCCTGGGTTTCCTCCCTGCACTCTCTGCAGAGGGAAAGCTTGGAGCTCCTCAAGGATGGACAAGAGCTTGTTTGGAGGAGCCCTTTAAAAGATGAGCCATTCCCATAAGAGTTTCCTTGGTAGTATTGTTCATAATAGAAAACACTAGAAACAATCCAAATGTCAAGTGGCAGTAGAATGGATAATGTAATCGAGGATTTTATATTTGTGGCAGTGAAAAGGAATGAACTATAGCTACACTCACCAAGAAGAATGAATCTTATTTGTAGAGCAAGAGAAGCAAGATGCAGAATAGAGACAATATGGTTCCAGTTATATAAAGCTGGAAAACAGGCAGAACTAAATAATAAACTGTTAGGGATGTATAGCCAAAAACGAAACCAGTGTCATCAAGTCAGTTTTGACTCACGGCAAAGCCCCTGTGTTTGGGAGTAAAGGCTTCTTGTCGCGTGACGTTTCAGAAGCAAATTGCCATGTTTGTCTAAATATGAATTATCTCTGGATGGGTTTGAACCGCCAACTTTTCAGTTAATAACCCAACACTTGATGATTTGTGTCATATAAGATGCTCTGATAGCGTAGTGGTTACGAGTCGGGCTGCCGACCTCAAGGTCAGCAGTTCGAAACTACCAGCAGCTCCACGGAAGAAAGATGAGGTGTTCTGCTCCCATAAAGATTTACAGCCTTAGAAATCCTGTGCAGGGTCACTATGAGTCGAACCGACTCCATGGTATTTAACAACAACAAAGGACTTCTAGGGACACATTTTAAACAAAAAAACTAAGAAGGGATAGAAGGTGGGTGGAATGGAATAGTAACCACAGGGAGGAAGCGGAATAACTGTTATTGCATGGAGGGGATTACAGTCTACAATCATTGAGATGCAACCAAGTGTATGAGTTGTTGAATGTAAAACTGATTATCTTATCTGCAGACCTTCACTCAATTCACAGTAAAAAGTTTTAAAAAAGAAAACCGCAAATCCGTTTTCTGACTCTTGGCAGCTCTAGATGCTACATAAGTAGAACGACTCCATGGGGTTTGCTTGACTGTAATCGTTCTGGAAGAAGATTGCTAGACTTTTCTTTCGTAGCACCACTGGGTAAATTCGAACTGCCAACCTTTAGGTTAGTAGTTGAGCATCAACTGAAACTATGAAGACAAAAACGAAATGATTAGCCCCAAATTAATGAAAGTTCTTATCCTTATTGGAAGCAGAAAAAGTTTTGGTAGTGTAGGTTCTTAGATTGTGTGTTCAGTGCATGTGTGGTTTTTTGTTTCAGTTTTGGTCTTTAGTTCAGGGCTATTTTATATGCACTCCTGTATGTGCAATTTAAGGAGTCCTCATGTGGCACTCCAGGATAAGCACTAGACCATAAGTTCGGTTTTCAAATTCACCAGCCACTCCTCAGAAACATACAGGCTCGCTGTGAGTCAGAACTGACTCAGTGGTACTTAACAACAATGTGCAATTTGGAGTCCTGGTTTGGCGCTACAGGATAATGCACTGGACTGCAAGGTCAGCGGTTCAAACCCACTGGTTGCTTCTCGGAATCCCTAGACAGGTCGCTGTGAGTCGGTACCGACTCGACAGCACTAGACAACAACATAGATGCAATTTATTTCCCAAGTAAAAGTTAAGAAAAACTGGCAGATCTTTAAAAGAACTAAGACTATTTCCCCCTGAAATTGTGGGGCTCTATTCTCATTCTGGTAGCGTAGTGGTTACGAATCGGGCTGTGAACTGTAAGGTCAGCAGTTCGAAACTACCAGCGGTTCCGCGGGAGAAAGATGAGGCGTTCTGCTCCCGTAAAGATTTACAGCCTCGGAAACCCTGTGCAGGGTCGCTATGAGTCGGAACCGACTCCACGGCACTTAACAACAACAACAACAATTCTCATTCTCAAGTTTGATTTTTTGTTATTGTTGCAGAAAGTCAAAGTGTTCAGTTTGGGCCTCTTTCTTTGGGTTTTGGGCATTGACTGACTTCCATTTCTGTTCTCCTTTTCTTCTTGGGTGTGGAAGAGTGGCCAGTCAGGCCATTTCCTCTCTAGCAGCAGAGAGAGCCCTGTGCTGAGCTGAGCTAACTACGGATGATGCCTGTCCTGGCAGAATAGGGCTGTGTGAATGGGGCCTCTCACCACTAGGAGCAGGGCCAGGTCCTGCTCACAAGTATCTTTCCCCACCACTGTGGGTGTCTGTGGTAGCCCTCCCATTGCAGCTGAGCCAAAGATAAGAGTCATCCCAACAGTAGCCAACAGTGAATGCTTTGCCAAAGCAGGTGTCAGCCCAGGATACCTCTGGAGAGGGTGTCAGGAGAATATAAGGCATATGTCGGGGAGCCATATAAGTACAAGTCCTGAGTTGCTCAGAGACTTGGTTTCTCTGAATGAAGAATGAGATATCATGGATGGTTAGCCTGTTTGTGGGGTTTCTGTATCATATTAAATCATAGTATTATAGCATCTAAAGTTTGGAAAAAAAAAAAAAATCGAGGTTTATTTAGTAACGTCATTCTTAAGTAGAACAAACAATTCACCAGAATTGCTTAAGGAGCTTTTTTACATATAAAATCTGGATCTGCTGATTAAGAATTTCTGGAGTAGGGCGATGCCTTTTACCAAAGAAATGAAATCACGTGGTAAAACCCTCAATTAGCACAGAAAGGCTTGTAATGGAAAGAAAAAGCCTCTTGTACCACTCTGCCCCACCCTGGTCTTGCTTCCCAGAAGCAACCACTACTTAGAGCATTTCTGAAGTTTGTGCTTCTGGATGCTTAACTGAATAATATACTTAACACAATTTTTTCTTGATTCATCACCTTTTGACATCATCATTTGATGCCTTACAACAGAAGTTGGGAGGATTAGCTCCTCTATACTCTATACTCCTTCCTTCCCTATGATGTTGTTGTTGTTAAGTGCCATCGAGTCGGTTCCGACCCATAGCGACCCTGTACAGGGTTTCCGAGGGTGTAAATCTTTACGGGAGTAGAAAGCCTCATCTTTCTCCCGCAGAGCAGCTGGTAGTTTCGAACCGCTGACCTTAAGGTTCACAGCCCGATTCGTAACCACTACGCTACCAGAGCTCCTTTGATAGCTATATGTATATATTTTAATTGATTGCCTTGAGAAGCCTATTAAAATCTTTAGTCTTTTTATCTATATTAAGTTTTACCATTTGAGCCCTCACTCGTGCCTCTACCCTTTCTGCCAGATTCTTGGGTGGTACAGACTGATTTATGCTCCACTACTAGTTTTGGTGGCAGCATCAATGGGCTCAAGCGTGACAACAATAATGGGGTTGGCCCAGGATTGGGCAGTGTTTAGTTCTGCTGTGCATAAGGTCGCTCTGAGTCAGTACCGACTCAATGGCACCTAACAACAACAATAACTAGTTCTGGTGTGGCACTGCAGGATAATGCACTGGCCTGTAAGGTTGGTTTGAATTGCAAGATCGGTAGTTCAAACCCACTAACTGCTCCTCGTAAACCTTAGATAGGGCACTCTGAGTTGGAACCAACTCTCAAAGACACTTAACAACAATAACAACTAGTCAAAACGTTGGCAGTTTGAACTTAACTCTAGTGGTACTGCATAAGAAAGGCATGGTAATTTGCTTTCATCAAGATTACAGCTAAGAAAACCCTGTGGAATTCAGACCCAGGCAGGGGTTGCTGTAAGTGCAGATTGACTTAACAGCAGGGAGCGGGTTTTTTATCCTTCCTGTCACCTATCTGCCCTTCATGATCTCCTATCTTCTGTCAGCTGTATTTTGTTTCACGTTGTCATGGTATGTTCTGTCACATAATTACAATGAAGTCTTTTATACTTTGCCTGTAAGTTGATTATGAATTTAAAACCAGTAATCAGTACTTGCATTATTATAGCCATATTAGTATTTGCTACATGCTCAAGAAAAGAGCTCTGGTGGTGTAGTGGGTTACACATTTGGCTGCCAGCCACAAAGTCAGCAGTTCGAACCCACCACCAGCTCCATGACAGAAAAAGGAGGTTTTCTTTTCCCTTAAAAGATTTACAGCTTCAGAAACTACATACAGGACCACTATGATTTGGAAACAACTTAATAACACACAACCACCACACATTCACAGAGATACCAGGGACTCTGAGTTGTACAGTTAAGCATTCGACTACTAACTGAAAGGCTGGTGGTTTAAACCCACCCAGAGGCATCTCAGGAGACAGGCCTTTGGTGATGTGCTTCTCAAAGGCCTCAGCTCTAATACAGTTCTACTTTGCACTGTAGAATTGGCTCAATGACAACTAACAACAACAATAAGGAAAAGCAGAGAACTGTGATTGTAGTTCTTCTCTACCTGCCAATGGTAGTGCCAATTAAAGGAGAATGCTTCTCATGTCTTCAGGTCTCTTTGCTTACATTCCATCGGTTCCTCCAACTCATGCTGCTTTTTACTTTGTGTCCAACCAAACCATTATTTTATCAGTTTTTAGTTTTTCATTGCGTTTCTGGTTGCAAAATTATCCAGCTGCCTAGTTTGATCATCTATTATACAGTATCTCTTTTCCAGAACCCTCTTTCTGTTACTCTATTTTCAACAGGTAACTTTTTTTAGGCATACCGTATGGCTCTTGGAGGAGTCCTGGTGTGGCACTATAGAATAAAGCGCTGGACCTCAAGGTTGGTTTGAACCATAAGGTCAATGGTTCAAACTTACCAGCCGCTCCTTGAAAACCCTATACAGGGTCTATGAATTGGTATTGACTGGACAGCACTTAACAACAATGAAATAGCTCTTGGAGTCCTGATGTAGAGCTGTAGGATAAGCACTGGATTGCTAACCACAAGATTGGTAGTTCAAAACCACCAGCCGCTCTTTGGAAAACCCTATACATATAAGTTGGAACCGACTCATTGGCACTTAGCAACTTAAGACTTCTTTTCACTGTTTTCCTGGGTTAGAGTCACTCTTTTCTGTGTTTCTTATTTTACTTTCTTGGTCAGCTGAAGTATGTCCTTATATGTTTCCTTAGAAAGAATATATAGGAGGTCAACTTTTGAATTCTTTATTTTGCCCTCACTTTTTATTGATAATCTGATAGTTGAAGGATTTAAATATATTTTTCCTCACAATACTAAAAGTATTTGTCTACTGACTTCATTGTTACACATTCTATAGTTATTCGTTGTTCCAGATAGGATATTTGATGCCAGTTTGGTCCTTATTCCTTTCTTTGTAGGTAAACAGAAAACAAACCAAACCAGGTATCATTGAGTTGATTGTGTCACACTGGAACTGTGTTCCTTCAATAGGTGTCTTCTTTTCCTAGTGCTGCTATAACAGAAATACCGAAAGTGCATGGCTGTAATGAACAGAAATTTATTTTCGCTCAGTTTAGGTAGCAGAAGTCCAAGTTCAGCGCTCCGGCTTTTGGGGAAGGCTGTCTGCTCAAGGGAAAGGTCCTTGGCAATTATGGGACTTGTATCCTCCCCCTCCGTTTGTATATTTTTGCTTGCTTGCTTAATCTGCTCTTTTATATCTCAGAAGAGATTGACTTAAAACACATCCTACACTGAATACTGTCACAGTAGCAAAACAGAAAACACATTCCCAAATGAGATTATAACCACAATACTATTGTTGTTATAGGGGTTAGAATTTACAACACATGTTTTTTGGGGAGACAATTCAGTCCTTAGTAATAATAGGTTTTTCAAGGCTGTGACCGTTCAGAAGCAGATCCCCAGGCCTGTCTTCCCAGATGCTTCTGGATAGTTACAAACCACCTATGTTTTGGTAAGCAGTCACATACTTAACTTGTTTGCTTTGTTTGTTTTCTTCCTTCTGTGGAATCTTTAGTGATCAGAAATTCTGTAAAGTTGTGTGTTTTAGTTACCTAGTGCGGCTATAGCAGGAATACTGTAAGAGTTTAGGAGGTTAGAAGTTTGAATTCAGAGCTCCAGCTCTGGAGAGAGGTCCTTGCCTCCTTTTCAGCATTTGTAGATCCAGTACTCCTTGGAGGCATTAGACTTTGCCTGGATTGAGGAGTTTCACAGTGCAGGAACCCCAGCTCTTCTTTTCTGGTGATAGTTGGTGTTTGTTGTTAGGTGCTCTTGAGTCAGTACCAACTCATAGTAACCCTGTGTACAAGAGAATGAAACATGGCCCAGTCCTGGGCCAGCCTTACAATCATTGCTGTGCCTGAGCCCATCGCTGCTGCCACATGTCAGTTCATCTCATTAGGAGTCTTCCTCTTTTTCTCTGATCACCCACTTTACCATCCTTCTCCAGTATCTATCTGGTACTTCCTGATAATATGTCCAAAGTATTCAAGATGAAGTTTGGCCATCCTTACTTCCAAGGAGCACTCTGGCTATACTTCTTCCAACACAGATTTGTTTTTTCTTTTGGCAGGCAGCCCATGGTACTTTTAATATTCTCCCCCAACACCATAACTCAAGTGCATCAATTCTTCTATGATCTTCCTTATTCACTGTCCAACTTTCTCATGAGTATGAGGTTATTGAAAATACTACAGTTTGGGTCAGGGACACCTTAGTCCACAAACTAGACATCCTTACTCTTCAACACTATAAACAGGTCTTATGCATCAGACTTACCTAATGCATTACATCGTTTGATTTCTTGACTGCTGCTTCCAGGAGCATTGATGGTTGAACCTAGCAAATTGAAGTCTTTGACAACTTCGATCTTTTCTTCATTGATATTGATGTTGTTTATTGGTCCAGTGGTGAGGATTTTTGTTTTCTTTTTGTTTTGGTGGTAGTAGGTCCCTCCTTTTCCGCTCACTTTTCTCTCCTTTTATCTCTTATAAGATAAAAGGTGTTGCAGGCTACACGTCTGTGGAGACTTCCTTTCGATTGATGGCTGCTCATAGCAGATCTCATTATGGAAGTGATTACATTATATTAGATCTTATGGAGGACTGCTACATCTTAACTACTAAACCACTGAGAATCCTGGTCCAGCCAACTTGACACAAAGCCTTAACTATCACTTTGTGTCTAGACTGGGTTTTTTTCATTGCTCTGTGTTTTCTTGGCACATTTTGATTTAAAGTCTAATGCCATTTGTCTCCTTTGAAATTTCTTTCTGATATTTCTCTGATAAGTTTCTTCCCTTCCTTTCATCTTACTAGAAATCCTATTTGTCTATTGCTAGATTTCCTGGATTAGAGTGATCTTCTGTGCTGCTTCTCTCTTATGTTTTCCTTCTGCATCTTTTCTTTCTGTAATCTGGTAGATTGTCCTGACTTTGTCTTCCAAAGCTTCTAGTGAAGGTTTTAATTTGGAGATCACATTTAAAATTTTCCTTTCTCTGGTTCTCTGATTATTTCATATAGCATTTAGCTCTTGTTTTATAGAGGCCAGATTGGGTTGAAGCTCTCTGATACACTAATTAGAATTGCTTTACCTTGAATTAGGTCATTTCCTCTGGGATCTGGTTCTGGTGTTTATCTTGTTCATTGTTTTTTTTTTTCAGACGGCTGATTTTTCTTCAATATCCAGTGATTTGCATTAGCTCATTTGTGTTTACAAATGAAGAACCAGGCAGAGTTCTAAGGAGTTTGTTTATGTAAGCTCCATCCACTAGCACATTGTTAGGTATATGTCCACAATAGGCTCCTAAATGGGCAAGTCCCTGAGTACTGTGTGGGTGAAGAGTGGGGCTGGTTGACTGGAGGCTTTGCTTAAGATTTGACTAGGAGCTCTGGGCACCCTCACCCCCACACTGGAGCCTCTAACTGCTGTAGGCCAGAGGTCAGCAAATGTACTTTGGTATGGCCTCTGAGCTAAGTTTACCTTTGAAAGCGTTATTTAAAAACTGAAGAAAGAAAAAGAAGAATATAAGAAAGAGACCATATATAGCCTGCAAAGCCTAAAATATTTACTCTTTCACTATTTACAGAGAAGTTTAAAACCCATTCACTAGTCCATTGGGTTTATACTTCTGTAGGATACTCTCCTATTTTCACTTGGAATTAATGGCCTGCCCTGGGATGAGGGTGTGGTAACAGACAGAGCTAACTAAAACAACGACTGTATAGACAACCCTTTATTGATCCCAATTTTCAGCTCCATTTCCCTCTCTGTCCTCTGTGCCTGAGTGTTCAGACCTTCTCCCTGGTTTCCTCAGCAAGGCCCCAATGACCTCTGTGGCGGTCTCATCCACTTGCATACTATACTGTCTTCCGTGTCTCAACCTTGAAAAGTGAATTGCAATGCCTTGTTCACTGCTTCCTCCCACTCATGCTCTCTTCACCATTCTGGGTTTTTTCCCTGTTGAACTTCATTATTGCCCTTGCTGCAGGTGTTTGAAATGGTCTGAGAGCCACCAGTCAATAGGATGTGGGGGCCTCTGCATAGGTCAGATATGCTGGGTGAGGTGCTATAAGTGTAGGTAGGTAGACAAGACTGTACAGAAGGTACTTTAAAAATAAAAAAATGGGTACTTTTAAAGCCACACCTAGTTGGACCTGGCCTTTGGAAGCTGAGACAGACAGAGACCTCAGATTCTCCCAAGCTCCTGTGCAGAAGAGATGCCCAGATGCTCATACACAGTGAGTGGGAGTGCAGATTAAACCTGGCCATGGCTAAAAGTTTATAACATGTGCATCCCTTTGACCTAACATTCCCACTTCTAGGTGTCTGACTCAGAATTGCTCATACCCATGCACAAAGAGAAACAAGGATGGTCATTGCAGTATCATTTGAGATAGAAAAAAAACTGGCATGATTCTCAGTTTGGGAGTGGTCAAATAAGGTATAAGCCATTACCATCAAGTTGATTGACTCATGATGCCCCCTTCTATTGCAGAGTAGAACTGCTTCATTGGTTTTCATAACTGTGGCCTTTACAGAAGCAGATGACCATGCCTTTCTTCCTTGGTACCTCTGGGTGGCCATGGCCAAAAGATTATAAACCAGCCAAACCATGAACCTTTTGGTTGGTAAATGAGTGCAAACCCAAAGACCACAGATAGATATGGTGTGTGTATATCATGTGTTCCTGTGCTTTTGTTAAAAAGAATGAAAAACTCTCCGTACTACATCTTAGCAAGGCTGCAGTTGTAGTAGCTGCTCTCTAAGCTTTGTGATACTGCCCAAGGATGACAAAAAGAAAAAAGATGCCTGAAAGTTGGCTCAGAAAGAAAAAGACCCAATGAGTAAATCTCAGGGCAAGGCCAAAAAGAAGTGTCCAAAGGGAAACTTGGAGACAGGCTCCATAACCCGGTCTTGTTTGACAAAGTCATATATGACAAGCTTGGTAAGGAAATGCCCAACTGTAAGTTTATACCGCCAGTATTATCTCTGAGAGATTGAAGATTCGAAGTTCTCTGGGCCGAGCAGCCCTTCAGGAGCTGCTTAGTAAAGGATATATCAGGCTGGTTTCAACACACAGAGCTCAAGTCATTTATACCAGAAACATCAAGGCTGGAGATGCCCCAGCCGCTGGTGAAGGTGCATGAACAGGCCCAATCAGCTGTACATTAATAAATAAAACTTTATTAAGTAATAAAAAAAATAATGAAGATCTATATGAACTACTATGGAAGATCTCTTAGGCCATACATGATCCATAAAGGCGGATCCCCCATGTGCTTAAAGAAAGAGCTTTAGTTGTACATGTTCGTGTATATGTTTATATTTATATAAACTCATTTTGAAAAGACTGGGGTGGTGAGCACCAAACGGTCTTACCAGTGTTTAGCTCAATGAAAAGATTGGGCCTAAGTGAGGAGGGGACCCTTCCTCTCTCTATGCTCTATACTTCTGAGTCATTTGAGAATTATTTATGAGATGTGTGATTAGATAGATATTTTTTTAGGGTGTTAACCTTCTTCACCAAGCAACCAACACAAAATAAAGGAACAAATCAGATGATTAGTGGGAGCCTTGGTTGTTTTCTTACTCACAGTGTGATTGACCTCCATAGAACCTGTCACTTTATAACACTGTGTGCACCCCAGATATGGAGCTGTACATCTCCTGGTGGGAGACACACCTGTGAGATGTGTTTGAGGGGTGGAGCACATTAGCTTGGGTGGGAGAGCATCAAGGAGGTGCCTCCCACACATGGAGACAGGTAAGACCTGGGGATGAGCTGGATTTGGTAATGAGGTGGGAAGGAAGTTCCAGGTAAGGTCGACAGTGTGGATGAATCTGTGGAGTGGGCTCATATCCCACTCTCAGTGGAGAGTGTTCATCAGGCTTTGAAATGGTGCTTCATTAATGGGATAGGGAAATAGTGGATTGTGTTCTCTGGGTGTCTCGGAGCTCCTGACACCAGCTGTGGACTTAGAAGGGCAGTGGAGTAGCAGCAGAAAGTCTTTAAGACCAAAAGATGACAGTGTCCTTGGGTGCTGCATTGAGCCTTGGTGCCCATGCTCCTTTCTGCAGATTTACTCAAGAATCTGAGGGAGGCCGTATTTTCACATTCTTGGGTGCTCCACATAATAGTTCTTGTTTTAGTCTGCTATACTTGTATGAGTTTCTTGATGCTGCTGTAACAGAAATACCACAAGTGGGTGGCTTTAACTCACAGAAATTAAATTTCTCACAGTTCAGGGGGCTAGAAGTCTGAATTCAGAGTATAGGCTCTAGGGAAGGGTCTCTTTCTGCTCTGGAGGAAAACTCTTGCCTCAACTTTTCTAGCGCTCTTCTCATTATTCCCTGGTGATTTCCGCGTGGATTCTGTCTTTCCTGTGTGTCCTGGTTTCTTTGCCTGTGGTGGTCTTTGTATCATTCCAGAGGTGTTTTGAGTTATCATTAACATAGTAAAGAAACCTCTAGTCCAAAATGGGGTGAGGATTTACAAAGTCGTTTTGTGTGTGAGTGTGTGAGGGGAAGTTCAATCCATAGTACTCAACCCCAGAGTAATTTCTCCCTGAGGAGATGGGGCCTTGCAGCCTAAAGCTAGGACTTACATCAGCAGCTCCTTAACTTTATTGGATTTCAGCTCTGGATCCTTGTGTTCAAAGTGGAACTTAGTTGAGTGATGTAAGCCCCGGAGCTATCCACAGCAACATCTCCCATACTACAGGTTCTGCTGACTACCTTATACATTGGAACCCAAGACTGGGAGTGTTTGTCTGGTCTATCTTATCTGCCTCTGGGGCTGCCTTCAAAGGAATCGAATTTGCTTGTGGGCCAGGATACTCTGGGGCTTTGCCATCAAGTCTTGTCACTACCCCCTGCTCCCCTCTTGGACTTGGGACGTTTGAGGAGAGGGAGGGAAGGAGCTCATGCCAGTGGTCTGTCAGACCTGAGCTCTTGCTAAAATCAGCGTCTGCCTCTCCTCTTCTAAAATAGCATCTGTGTGTGTTTGCAGAGACAGGTTATTAGTGGTTTGGAGGTCAGTTGTTGAGTGGATAGAGCTTCCAGGAGGATCCTGACCACACCCTTAGCCCTGTTTGTCCTGGTTGGGGGACTCTTCAGGTCTCCCCTTTAGTATTCCCAGCCTCCCTGTAGTGCGGACCAGGGCCTGCTCTGGAGGGCAGCTTCAGGTCAGCAACAGGCAGCTTTCCCTTCCCCCTGCCTGGTGTTGCTGCTGAGGGGAGATCCCAAATGGAGGAAAAAAATGTGAGTTCGAGGGATCTTCCCACCACCCTCCCTTCCTTTGGTGGGGTGCCTGCAATAAAACCTGCTCACCTGATTTATCTAAGCCATCCCCCAGGTGGCTCTGCCTACTCTTTAGGGGAGAATGGGGACACAGCTTCACATTCTGATCATGCTTTGCTGTTGTTCCTGGGCCAATGCATCTGGGTCAAATAAGTTGACACTGTCTCATCATAATGAAGGGAGAGCAGAAGCTACAGACTGAGCCATAGGAATGACCTCATGCTGTAGGCGTCATCAGCAAAGACTGGAAAGCAGTCTTGTTTGAACATGAGTTTGGGAAGGAGAGTAGACTGTCTGTGGTTTGCATTTTTCATGTTTCCTGTGCAACAGCATTTTCCTGAGGATTTTGGCTAAGCCAGCTTTGGCAGCTAGCAAGAAAGGCAGCTGCTCTTAACTTTCCTCTAGACAGCCCTGCCTCCCACCTCTAAAAAGCACTTGGACTGGGGTGTCCAAGGGTTGGCCTTCCAGCAGACCTAGAGAGGCATATTAGCCTGCTTGTCTGAGCAGCAGAGGAAAGGATTATGTGCAGACAGAACTGATGTTCAACTGGAATGCCTGAGTATAATCATTCTGACACCACCACACACCCCCAGACCACTGCCCTCCTTTTGATCCAGCACCATCTTACTGTATGTGTGTTTGGGGGTGGGGAGTGGTGAAGGTTGGGATTGGTACCAGCAAAAGTAATTCAGAACAGCCTTTGTGGTGAGCCATCACCTGGGTGTGGCCAGATCAGGATCCCCTGAAGCATTCTGTGCTCCCCAGGGAGCCTGTTTTAACCTAGCATCTGGCTACAGCGTATTCAGTCAGGTCAGTCCTCAGACATGCTCTAGAGCGGGAGGCGATTGCATCCTAGTGTCAGTAATGGTGGATATTGCATGATGTGGAATAATGCCAGGCCCCTCACATCTGCAGCTCCAACCACCTTGGCACTTCATTGTGCCTTTGCTTCTATTGACAGTTGTTTGTGTGTTTCTGCAAGTGGGGACAACACCTACATTTCACTTGTGGCATTTAGCATTTACAACGATAGTAAAAATCTACTATCCTAATATTTTGTGCATTAACGGCATACATCTGGCAATAACAAATGCCACAGTGCAAGGCAAAAGTACCAATAGCTTTGATGGCTAAGGTTATGTGTCTGCTTGACTGGACCATGGTGCTCAATGGTTTGGCAGTTATGTAATGATTTTGTCATCTGATGTGGCCATCCACCAATCTTGTATAACATTATTTTTCAAATAACAATCTAATCAATGAAACTTAACCATGCTGACAAGTGAAGAGTGGGTGTATTCATGTTTCTCCTGATAGGGCTGCTTTTAAGAAACAGGATTCTAGCTTAGATTTGTTAAGATAATGACCGGAAGAGGAGGACTGTAGGGCATAGGGGAGTAGTTTTAGAGGAACCGGGCTGCTTGGGTTCTAAACCCAGCTTCACTGCTTAGTATCTGTCTGGAGTTCTGTCTCAAGAGGTGGCTTATTTTTCTGGTTTTAATGTATTTGTACATGAGTGATCCATATTTGTTTTAGAAAATAAAAACAATGTGATTATAGGAAATTATTACACAGTGGGTAATAAGATTTTGTTTTGTTGTTGGTGTTAAGTGCCGTCCACTCCGTTCTAACAGGTTCCTTAGCAACCCTGTATCGGGTTTTCGAGGAGTAGCTGGTGGGTTTGAACCACCAACATTATGGTTATGGGACCAGTGCTTATCCTACAGTACTACACCAGGACTCCTTTATGCACTACAACGTGGAACACTACCTGGTCCCACACCATCCTCACAATTGTTATGTTTGAGCCCGTGTTGCTACCACTGTGTCATTGGGGGTCGTCTTCTTTTTCAACTGACCCTCCACTTTACCAAGCCCTTTTCCAGGGAACTGGTTCAAAATGCAAGAGACAAAGTATTGTCTTTCTTACTTCTAAAGAGCATTCTGGCTGTACTTCTTCCAATACAAATTTGTTTGTTCTTCTGGTAGTCCATGGTACTTTCCGTGTTCTTTGCCAACACCATAATTCAAATGCATAGATGCTTCTATCATTATTCCTTATTCATTGGACAGCTTTCACATGCATGTGAAGCTACTGAAAATACCATGGGTTGGGTCAGGTGTACCTTAGTCCTCAAAGTGACATCTTTGCTCTTTAAAACGTTAAAGAATACGTTTGAAGCAGATATGCCCAATCCGATATGTCATTTGATTTCTGTCTTTGACAGCATCAGTCTTTTCTCTGTTTATCATGATGTTATTTTTGATCCAGTGTAAGGATTTTAATTTTCTTTTCATTGAATCCATAGTAGTGCAATAGATACTAAGGCTGTAGCCTTTGAATCTCATCATAAGCAATTCAAGTCCTCTTCCCTTCTAGCAAGCAAGATTGTGTCATGCATATCACAGGATGTTAGTCAGTCTTCCTCCAATCCTGATGCCAGATTCTTTTCCAAATAATATAACTTCTGGAATTACTTGCTCAGCATACAGACTGAATAAGTATGGTGAAAGGATACAACTTGGCACATACCTTTCCTGATTTAAACCACCGGTATCCTCTTGTATGTTTGAACAACTATGTATAGATTCTTCATGAGCACAATTAAGTGTTTTGAAATGCCTTTGCCATAATCAGTAAAGCACAAATAAACATCTTTCTGGTCTTCACTTTCAGCAATGATATCCCTTGTTCTACATCCTCTTCTGAATCTGGCTTGAATTTCTGACAGCCTCTGTTAATGTACTGATGAAATCATTTTAAAATGATCTTCAGTAAAATTTTACTTGCATGCGATATAAGTGATATTGTTAAATGACTTGTGTGTTTCATTGGGTCACCTGTTTTTTGGAATGGGCCACAGTATGGATCTTTCCAATCTCTTAGCGTAGACAATTGACGGATTCCAGCACTTCATCAGGAGGTATTTCATGAATTCTTGGAGCCTTATGTTTTGCGAATGCCTTCAGTGCAGCTTGGACTGCGTCCTTCAGTATCACTGGTTCTTGACCATATGGTTCCTCTTGAAATAACTGAACATTTACCAGTTTTTTTTTGGGGGGGGGTGTTGGGGACAATGACTCTGTGTATTCCTGCCATTTTTTTTTTTAATGTTTTTATTTTGTTTTATTTTCTTCTACTTTATGGGACACTTCTTTTTGATCGATTTTTCTAGCTTTTTTTAAAAAAAGTTTTTATTGTGAATTGAATGATAGTTTACGTGGGGGAACATAGGTTTTACACTCATCATTTTGTTGCAATGATTACAATCTCCTCCCTGCATCATCATTTAACAGTATTTGCTTCAAGTCCCTGTTTTTTTGTTTTTGAATGTACACAAGAACACTCAGGAATAATTAATAATTTAAACAACCAAAGGGCATATTCTGCAAACCTGCATCCTGTGGCTGCCAGCACATTCCTTTCTCTTTCCTTGAGTCTGGAGCCCTCAGCTGCTCTCTTTCTCCATATCCTCATCTCTGCCTCCATCTCTGGTGTCGCTGCTTCTCTGGATAGGGTCCCACATTCTGCTTGTGCTCTTCTCCCTTGATGATCCCAGGTTCCTCTGTTCCTGTACTGTAAGATTAACTACTCTCCCCTATTGTTATAAAACTTCTACCTTTACAGTTGTGACAGTCACAATTAGTCATGATAACAGTTACTCACTATTGAATCATAAGACGCTTATCCCTATCTCTTTTCACCAGACCCGTCTAGACAACATGAAAACTCTTCAGTGGGGATTCTACCTTCCCCTGCACACTCTGAAACTAAACTGCCTCTTGAAAACTTGTAAGGTAGACGCTTTGTGCCTTTATGGCCCCGCTTTTTAGGTAGCTAATATCTAACTTGCCTGTGCCCATCAACCCTGTATACAGATGGGATAGAATTGATACTTGATGTGAAGACTCCTTCCCTCTCAGTTGGTATTTTGAGCTACTGCATCCATAAGTATAGGTCAAGTTCCTCAAATTCTAGCAATTTAGACACTTGTTTCCGTTATCAAAAACTTTTTTTATCTTCTTCCAGTCAAGTTCTGATCATCAAGCCATTGAAGCTAGGTCGAACGGGTATTATCTACAAGTTTGGACATTCTTGTGCGTCTCCCTTCACTTCATATAAGCTGGATGCTTCCCTCTCAGCTCTAGCCCTCCGTGGCTGTGTACTTGCCCATGGATTCAGTAGTCCCCAGGTCTCACCACACTTCGGACCAACCAGCCCTTTCTCTTCTCTTTTTCATTTCCTGATCTACGAGAGTCTATGGAACATGGTCAAACTCAGCCCATTTCTTCATTGCCGTGCCTTTCCCCCTCTTCCACTCACCAGCAGACCAACATGGTCACCAGCAAGCTTACATGCCTGTGGAAACTCTTTGAGTTTCAGTCTTGGAGGTGGGTTTGTCCTGAAGGGACTTGATTGCTTGCCTTGATGACTCCCCAGCGAAAAACTTTCTTGTTCTTGCTTGTCCAGTCAGACTGCCATTTTTGATTTTTGGATTTTTCCTGCTCGTCTTTCATTCAAGAAGTATCTTTTGTTCCTCTGTCTGTTCCGAGATGGTTTGCTTGTCCTTTCAAGTGGAAATGTCCCACCTCAGAAGGTTCTGGATGGGGCTTAGAGTTCCTTCCATCTTCTTCTTCTTCTTTTTTTTTTTTTTTTAAGGTTTTTATTGTGGATTGGGTGAAAGTTTACAGGGTAGATCATCAGTTTTACATTCAACAAATCATACACCTTGTTTCATGACAATGATTATAACCCCCTCCATATACCAGCTGTTCCGAGGGAGAAAGATGAGGCTTTCTCCTCCTGTAAAGATTTACAGCCTCAGAAACCCTGTACAGGATTGCTATGAGTTGGAACCAACTCCACAGCACATAACAACAACAACAACATCATCAGTTAACAGTTAACAGTATTTCTATCTACTTTAGCTATTAAAACAAACACACACAGTCATATATAATAATTTACATCTCCAAAGGGCACATTCTGCAAGTCTGCTTTCTGACCACCACCTCTTAGTTCCTCTCTTCCCATAAATCTAGAGTCTCAGTTGCTCCCCCTCTCCATGACCCCATTTCTGCCTCCATCTCTGGCAATGCTGCTTCTCTGGATAAGGTCCTGCATTCTGCTTGATGTTCCTAGGGTCCTCTGTTTCTGGACTGTAAGATTAACCACTCCCCTGATTTTGTTACAAAACTTCTACCTGTACAGTTGTGACAGTCGCAATTAGTCATGATAACAATTATTCACTATTGAATCATGCTAATCTTATTCCCATCTCTTTTCACCAGACCCATCTAACATGAAATCTATTTAGTAGGGACTCTTTCTTTCCCCCCATACTCTTAAACTAAACTCCCACTTGAAACCTTGTAAAGCCAGTCACTTCGTGCCTTTATCACCCCCTCATTTTAGGTAGCCAATGTCTAAGTTGCCTGTCCCTATCTACAGAGGAGATATGTACAGAGGAGATAGCATTGATACTTGATGTGAAGA
>NW_006408805.1:2053771-2062585 GCF_000296735.1 Chrysochloris asiatica
CTCTCTCATCTCCAGGTCAGTGGGAGTCAGTGGACTGCAGTTGAACTCAATCCATTTCTTCATTGCTGTCTTTCCCCCTCTTCCACTCAATGTGGTCGCTAGCAAGCTTACATGCCTGTTCGTGTGTTCCCTTTGAGTTTCAGGCTTAGGTTGGGGGGCGTTTGTCCTGAAGGAACTTAATTGCTTGCCTTGATGGCTTCCTGGTGAACAGCTTGCTTATTCTTGTAGTAGCCAGTCATGCTGACATTTTTGTTGGGTTTTTCTTGATGATCTTTCTTTGAAGATGTATCTTCTGTTACTCTAACTGTTCCAGGCTTAGCTGCTTGTCCTTGCTAGTGGGAATGTCCCACCTCAGAAGGTTCTGGATGGGACTCAGGATTCCACCTAAGGTTCTATACTCTGTAAAGGCTACTCTGTAAAGGCTCTGCAAGAGGCCTGTTTTACTGGGCAAATTCTAGAACCCCTTTTAGGTATTACAATCAGTTATAGGCTGAAGATGGGCTTACACGTTTTCTCTAATCCTGTTTCCCAACATTCCTTTCTATCCCACTCAAGTGTCTGTTTTACAGTAGTAGTTGTTGTTATGTGCCATGCAGTCAGTTCCGACTCATAGTGACCCTGCACAGGGTTTCCAAGGCTGTTAATCTTTACGGGAGCAGAGCGCCACATCTTTCTTCCGCGGAGCAGCTGGTAGTTTCGAACTGCCGACCTTGTGGTTTGTAGCCCAATTCGTAACCACTACGCTACCAGAACTTAGGATATGCAAACTTATCTCAGTGTTCCCTTATCTATTATGTTCTTCCACCTCCTCCCCCTTCTTTTATTGCCCTCCCCCTCCACCCCAACCTCATTGTTGTGGTTACCTTATATTCCATTAATTCTTCCCTCCATTTAAGACAGTCTATTTTATCCTGTAATCTTCCTGACCTTCCCACCACCTGGATCTCTGTTCCTCTGTGTTTACCTTCTTTCACATTGTAATTGTTTTAATCATAGACTGACCTCTCAGATGCTCTGTTCTTTTCATTTTTTTCTATTCTTGACTCTTCCCATTTGTGTATTGAGTTCAGGGTAATGCTGCCACGTACGTCATTCTCTAGTTGTTGTCTGTTCTTGTTGGTTTTCAGTCCACAGAACTTCCTTTAGGATGTTTTTCATAGCAGGGTTGGGTTTCGCAAAATCCCTTAGCTTCTGTTTTTCTTGGAATGTTTTGATTACACCATAGTATTTAATTGACAGCTTTGCTGGGTAGAGGATTCTTGGGTGGCAGTTTTTTGCTTTCAGGGTTTTATATATGTCCCCCCATTGCCTTCTTGCCTGCATGGTTTCTGTTGAAAGATCTGAGCTTAATCTGATTTGCTTGCCTTTGTATGTTACACTTCTCCTTTCCTAGCTGCTTTCAGGATTCTGCCCTTATCTTTGATTTTGAAGAGCTTGATTATTATATGTCTTGGTGATTGTCTTTTAGGGTCTATCCTTCCCGGGGCTCGTTGAGCTCTTTAAATGCTTATCTTTTCACTTTTCAGGATGTTAGGAAATTTTTCTTCCAGAAGCTCTTCAACTATCTCCTCTGTGGACTTGTGTGATTGTTCCTGTTCCAGAATGCCAGTAATTCTTAAGTTATTCCTCTTCATGTTGTCCAACATGAATTTAAGGCCTTCTTCAAATTTTTTATCCTTTTTTGTGTTTGCTCTTCTGTCTTAGTAGTGTTGAGAGATTTATCTTCTAGCTCACTAGTTCTGGCTTCTGTCTCTTCAATTCTACTCCTTTGCCCTTTCAGTGTACTGTCCATTTCTGATATTCAATTATTCATCGTTTGGACCTCTTTCTGTAGGTTTTGAATTGTTTCCAGTGCTGTCTTGTATCTGTCTTATTTGATTGTTCTTTTAGCACTTTCCTGACTTTCTTCCTTATTTTTTCTCAACTCCACTGTATAGTGTTTTGATACATTTTATAATCGTTTTTCTGAAATCCTTCTCAGGCATTTCCAAAGCCTGCCCATCTTCCAGTATGGAGTGTAAGTCTACTTCCAGCTCATTTACCTCAGTCACTTTATCTCGTTTCTGGACATGTGCTGAAATGGTCATCTGCTTCTGTTTTTTGGGCATCTTCAGGAGTTATCTGTGGCCTTAATACTTAGATGGGTGCGTATTTTGGTATTTTTTATGCTTTCTGATTGCCTTCAGGTAGATGTGATCAGGAGATGGTCTTCCCTTTTCATTCTGAGAAATTTCAAGATGCCACTGTTGGTTGTTGTAACATAACTCGGGATTTAATTTTCAGCCTGTTTCCTTTTTAGTCTGCCTGTCCCTCTCCACAATCCCCATTTCCTGGTGATAAACATTTCAGGGCCAGCTGTGACCATTTGGTTTTAAGTGGAAACTGTTGCTTTAAGTTTCAGGGAGATCTGTGTGCATGCGTAGTAGAACCCTTTGGGGATGGGGGTGGGGTATTCACTTGCTCAGGCACCCCCTCCAATCACCAGAATGGAGGTGCACAGACAGCGAGAGACCAATGAACAGACACCAAAATAAAAGAATGTCCACACCTTTATCTCTGCGGTTTTGTCAGATGTTCGTGGCTGCTCTGATCCTTTGCCCGCTTGGTCTCGCCCAAGATGGTGGCTCCAGGAGCAGCTGAGTGTCTTGAATTAGAAAGCAATGGGTTTCTTGCTTCTGCTACAAATTCCCCTAGCTGTAAGCCTTCCACCTTTCTAAATATTCCTTTATATGTGGTTCAGAGTTCTGGTACCATCCCCTGAGGCTGCTTGGGCCGGTATTCTGTGTTCTTGCTGACGGAGCTCCTCACTGCACTTCCGCCCAATCCACCATCTTGTTTGTTCTCCCCTTCCATCTTTTTTTGATGCTTCCTGCTTCAATCATTATTTTGCCCATAGAATCCTTCAGTATTGCAAGTTGAGGTTTGAAAATTTTCTTTCGTTCTTTCAGTTTGAGAAATGCTGAGTGTGTTCTTTGTTTTTGGTTTTCTAACTCTAGGTCTTTGAACATTTCATTACGATACTTGGTCTTCTTGATCTGCCCTTTGAATTGTTCTTTTAAACTTTTTTACATCATCATTTCTGCCATTTGGTTTAGTTTCTCTCTGTTCAAGAGCCCTCAGAGTCTCTTATGAAGTCCATTTTGGTCCTTTCTTTCTTGTTGTTTTAATGACCCTTTGCTTTCTTCACCTGTGATGTTCTTGATGTCACCCCACAGTTCTGGTCTTTGGTCATTAGTTTCTAATGCATCAAATCTGTTCTTGAGATGATTTTTAAATTAAGTGCCATTGAGTTGGTTCTGACTCATAACAACCCTGTATTGGCTCTCTGAGGAGCGGCTAGTGGGTTTGAACCACCGACCTTGTTGCTAGTTGTCCAATGCTTATCCTACAGTGTCACACCAAAACTCCACCCCAAAATGTAATATTTGGGAATATATCTAACTAGAGAAACAAAAGACTTACATAAAGTAAATCACAAAACTAGTACATGTAAATCACAAAACTAGTACAAGAAGCCAAGAGATTTAAAGAACTATAACATGCTTGAGTTAAGGAAGATTTAACCTTGTGAAAATGTCAATGCTTCCCAAAGCAATCTATAGATATAGTGCAATCCCAATTCACATTCCAACATTATACTTTAAAGATATGGAAAAACTAATCACTAACTTAATTTATAAAGGAAAGAGATCCTGGATAAACAAAGTATTACTTAAAAAAAACACACAAAGTAGTAGGCGTCTTGCTTCCTGATCTCAAAACCTACTACACAGACTCAGTAGCCAAAATAGTTAGATATGGTACATGGAAAGACACATAGATCAGTGGAACAGAATGGAGAACTCAGAATGAATCTGTTCACCTACTATCAGGTGATCTTTGCTAAATGACCAAAATACATTAAATGTGGAAAAGATAGTCTCTTCAACAAATGGTGCTGGCAAAACTTGAAATCCATTTGCAGAAGAACTAAAACAATACCCATACCTCACACCATATACCGACTCCACGACATATTAACAACAACATCAACAACAGCACACCATATTACAAAAATGAGCTCAACATGGATTAAAGATCTAGATGTAAAGCCTAAAACTATAAAGATATGAAAAAATAGGGACAAACTTCAGGGCTCTGATCCATGGCATAAGTACACTATCCAGCATAACTAAAAGCACACAAACATAAGACAAAATAGGTGACTGAGACCTCTTGAAAATTAGACATTTATTTATGTCAAAGGGAGTGCAGTGACTCAGGTCAGCACTAGACTGCGAACCACAAGGTTGGCAGTTCAAGCCCACCAGTTGCTTCGCAGGAGAAAAATGAGACTTACTGCTCCCACAAAATTTGACAGACTCAGAAACACTATACAGGGTTCCTATGAGTCGAATCGACACAATGGTACTTAATAACAATAACAATGTGCTTCAAAGGTTTTCACCAGAAAAGTAAAAAGAGAACCCACAGAATTGAAAAAAAAAATTGGCAATGACATATCAAACAAAACTACTCTTTAAAATGTGTAGAACACTTCAGTACCTCAACGAGAAGAAGAGCAGTAATCCAGTTAAAAAATGGGCAGAGGACATGACCAGACTCTTCACAAAAGACACTCAGTCAGCCAACAATGAAGTAATGCAATCATTAGCTATTAGAAATGCAAATCAAAACAATGAGATATCATCTTACTCCAGCATAATAGCAAAATTTAAAAAATAGAAAACCAAAAATGTTGGTGAGGGTGTAGAGAGTGTGGGACTCTCCTACACTGGACTGTAAAATGGTGCAACTGTTGTGGGAAATGGTATGTCGGTTTCTCAAAATGGTAGAAATAGAAATACCATATGACCCAGCAATCCCTCTACTTGGTATATATCCTCAAACAACAGTGTACACAAATAGAATATGCACACCCACATTTGTTGCAGTACTGTTCACAATAGCAAAAAGATGGAGACAGCCTAAATGCTCATCAACAGAAGGCTAGTTAAATTTTGGTACATACATATAATGGAATATTACACAATGTTGAATAGTGAATCTGTGAAGCACCTGACAACATGAATGAACCTGGAGGACATTATATTGAGTAAAATTAGTCAATCATTGTTTTTGTTGTTAAGTACCATCGAGTCGACTCATAGCGACCCTGTATAGAATTTCTGAGAAGCAGCTGATGGGTTTAAACCACTGACCTTACAGTTCAATGCATTATCCTGCAGCACCATACCAGGACTCCATACACCAATACTATTGGTAGAGGACCCATAAAAACAGGACCTATATTCTTATCTCCCATATTGAGAAGTTAATAAATAATGTTGTAATTATTAAGTGCCATCGAGCCATTTCTGACTAATTGTGACCCTGGAAGTTGTCAACCATCAACACTCATGGAAACAGCAGTCAGGAAATCAAACGATGTATTGCATTGGGCAAATCTGCTGCACAAGACCTTTTTAAAGTGTTGAAGAGTAAAGATGTCAGTTTAAAGACTAAGGTGAGCCTGACCCAAGCCATGGTATTTTCAGTAACCTCATACGCATGCAGAAGCTGGACAGTGAATAAGTGCATTTGAGTCATGGTGTTGGAGGAGAATATTGAAAGTACCATGGACTGTCAAAAGAACAAACAGATCTCTGTTGGAAGAAGTGCAGCCAGAGTGCTCCTTGGAGGCCAGGATGGTCAGACTTCATCTCTCATACTCTGGACATATTGTCAGGAGGGACCAGTTGGTTGGAGAAGGATATCATATTTGGTAAGGTGGAAGGTCAGTGAAAAAGAGGAAGACCCCCCAGCGAGATGGATTAGCAAAGTTGTAGCATCAATGGGCACAAATGTGAGATTGGCTCAGGACCAGGCAGTGTTTTATTCTGTTGTGCATAGGATTGCTATGAGCTGGTACTGACTCAATGGCACCTAACAACAACAACAACAACATAGCATTTCTGAGGAGCAGCTGGTTGTTTTGAACTGCTGACCTTGTGGTTAGCAGTCCAGTGCTTATCTGACAGCACCACAACAGAGCTTCTTAATCAATTATAGTAAAACTGAAAAATCAAGGAGTCACATTATATCAATATATTTATAATTGGCAATCATGGAAGTATGTAACCAAAGAAGTAGCTACAAGAATTGAGGGTCTTGTATTTGAGGCGTGGGGGGAAGGATGGAAAACTTGTTTTTTTAAAACAAGCTTCCTTTGTCTCTTTAACTTATGTACAAATACAAAAATTTATACGCATGAATTAGAAATTAAAACAAAAATTAAGAAAGCATGACAGCCAGGAATACTTTATAAAGAATGTCAAAGTAGTCCTTGTAATATGTTATGAACATTTGCAAGGGTGTGATTTAATGTTGTCTGGGGATACTTTGTGAAGGACACCAGCAGGAAGATTGGGCTGGGTGCTCCTTGTTGCTTCTCTGCTCTCAGGAGAAAACTTTTGGATAGGGGAGTTGCTCAAGTAAACTTGTTAAATGAGTACTAGCAGAGAGAGACTTCAGATTCTCAGTGCAGGAATCCTGAATCCTTTCTACTCCTGGCTCTTATTTCTTGGTGATAGGAAGTTCTTGTCTCTCTGCTCAGCGCTGTCTCCTTTTATCTCTTTTAAGATAAAAAGTGGTATGGGCCACACTACAGGAAGCTGCTCTTACATGGGATTAAGGCTGTGATTTGAGTAAGGTTGCTATATCCCACCATAATCCCCTTAAAATTGATTGGTTGATCGCCTCATGGGGGTGATCCTACATAACTGCCAGAGTACATCATTGTATAACTGCCAAGTCACTGAGAATCATGGCCCAGCCAAGTTGACACATTTTTTGGTGGAAACAATTCAGTCCATGATTTAGACTAAGGTAGACTAGGAAGAAACACCCCTAGCAATGTACTTAAAAAAAAAACCAGTTACATAACCCTATGAATAACCAGAGCCTGATCCACTACTGGTCATGGGGATAGCATTGGGCAGTGTTTTATTACATTGTACATGACATCACCAGGCCAACTAAACGTCAGCTACAATAACAACAGGTTTTAAAAGAAGTTTCAATCTTACCGAGAAATTGTAAGAATAGTGCAGAAAACTCCCTTATAGAAACCCTTCACCCATTTGTCACATTTGCTTTTTCGTATCATGATTAAAGGGTCAATTGAACAAGAGGACATAACCATAATAAATATTTGTGCCCCCGATGAAAGAGCCTCAAAATACATAAATCAAACGCTGATAAACTGAAGAAATAGACTGACTACTCTACAGTAATAGTTGTTGTTGTGAATTGACACTGACTTGATTGCAACTTATAGAGACCCATATAGGGTTTCCGAGAAATGGCTGGTGAGTTTGAACCATCCACCTTGTGATTTAAACCAACCTTGCAGACCAGTGCTTATCCTATAGCACCACACCAGGACTCACTCTACAGTAATAGTATGAGATTTTAATATACCACTTTTCTTTATAAAAAACATCCCTATCCTTCATAGACAGAATAACTAGAAAGAAACCCAACAAAGTCACAGATGAACTAAACAACACAATCAGCCAACTTGACCTCATAGACACATACAGAGCACTCAATCCAACACCACAATATACATTTTCTCCAGTGTATGGAACATTCTCCCAAATAGACTATATGTTAGGCCACAAAGTAAACCTCAATACATTTAAAAACATCAAAATACTACAAAGCCATAGAAGTCATCAATAGGAATATTAAGGGGGAAAAATTAAATACATGGAAATTGAATAATGCCCTGCTTAAAGCTACTGGGTAATAGATAAAAAATAATGAAACTTAAAAATTCCTAGAATTGAAAACAAAAATTCAACATACTAAAGCCTTTGGGAAAAGCTGGGCTCAGAGGGCAATTTATGGTAATAAACACAAACATCCCAAAAAAGAAGACCCAAAGTCAACACCTTAACCCAGTAACTCCAACAATTAGAAAAAGCAGCAAAGTAAGCCTACAGCTACCAGAAGAAAAGAAATAAGAAAGGTTAGGCCAGAAGTAAATGAAATAGGAAACAGAAAAACTATAGAAAGAATTATCAAGACAAGAAGTTTGTTCTTTGAAAGGATCAATAAAATTGACAAACTGTTGGGCAAATTTAACAAAAGAAGACAAAGAGAAGATGCTCATAACAGGAATAAAAAATTATATGGTTTACATCAGAACAGAACCAAGGGAAGTAAAAAGGATAATAGCAGATTAATATGAAGAATTATACTTCTACAGATTTGAAAATCTAGAGGAAATGGAGAAATTTTTAGAAACACATGACCTACCTAAACTAACAGATGGAAGTAGAAAACTTGAACAGACCTGTAACAAAAGAAATTGATGAAATCATTAAATGATTCCCAAGTAAAAAATACCTGTGCCCAGAGGTTTCACTGGTGAATTTTGCCAAACATTCAGAGAGAAACTGACACCAATTCTATTCAAACTTTTCCAAAAGATAGAAAAGGAAAAAAAAACCTCCCTGATTCATTTTATGAAACAAGCATAATGCTGATGCCAAACCCTGATAGGCAAAGACATCACTAAAAAAGAAAATTATACATCAATATCCCTCATGAACATAGATGCAAAAATTCTGTAACATATTGAAAAAAAAAAACAAAACACCGTGAACAAGTGGGATTCATACTAGATATACAGGGATGGTTCACTATTAGGGAAACATACAGTGTAATTAATCCACCATATAAATTAAAAACAAAACAAGATACATATTAGTTGATGCAGAAAAAGCATTTGGCAAAATTCAACATCCATTCCTGATGGGAAACATT
>NW_006408805.1:2063350-2072916 GCF_000296735.1 Chrysochloris asiatica
AGCCAACATTACTCTGAATGGAAAGACACTGAAAGCATTCCTCTTGTGAACAGGAACCAGACAAGGATGCCCTTTAACACCACACCTGTTCAATATTGCCCTGGAAGTCTAGCCAGAGCTATAAGGCAAGAAAGGGAAATTAAAGGCATCCACAGTGGCAAAGAAGAAGTAAAACTCTCTTTTATTTGCAGGTCATATGATCCTATACATAGAAAATCCCCGGGAATCAGCAAGAAAATTATTAGAACTCACTGAAAGATTCAGCAAAGTGGCAGGGTACAAGATCAATATCCAAAAATCAATTACATTCCTTTACACTAATAAAGAGAGCTCTGAAAAGGAAATCAGGAAAACAATACCACTTACAATAGCCAGCCAAAAGAGGGAATAGCTAGGAATAAATCTAACCAGAGAAACAAAACACCTATACAAAGTAAATTACAAAACACTAATTTAAAAATAAAAAATAAAAAAATGAGAGAGTCCTACAAAAATAGAAGAATTAAATCCTGGTAGCGAAGTGGTTACGAATCAGGCTGCAAACTCCAAGGTCAGCAGTTTGAAACTACCAGCTGCTCCAGAGAAAGATGTGGCTTTCTGCTCCTGTAAAGATTTACAGCCTCAGAAACCCTGTTCAGTGTCGCTATGGGTCAGAACCAACTTGATGGCACTTAACAACAACAATGGATACGAAGAATTAACACTATGAAGATGTTAAGACTACCCAAGGCAATCTATAGATATAATTCAATCCTAACCCAGATTCCAATATCATTCTTTAAAGAAGAAAAAATAATCATTAACTTTATATAGAAAGGAAAGAGACCTCGGATAAGCAAAGCATTTGTATAAAAGAACAAAGTAGGAGTCCTCTCACTTCCCAATCTCAAAACCTACTATACGATCACAGTAGTCAAAACAATGTACAATGAAAGGCATATAGATTGGTGGAATAGAATTGAGAATCCAGTCTGGCAAAACTAGAAATCCATTTATAGAAGAATGAAACAAGACCCATATCTCACACTATACATAACAATGAAATCGACATGGATAAAAGATCTAAATGTAAAACCTAGAACTATAAAGCTAATTAATGAAAAAATAGCAACAAATTTAGGGACAATGAAAGGCACATAGATTGGTGGAATAGAACTGAGAATCCAGTCTGGCAAAACTAGAAATCCATTTATAGAAGAATGAAACAAGACCCATATCTCACACTATATGCATAAAAATGAAATTGACATGGATAAAAGACCTAAATGTAAAACCTAGAACTATAAAGCTCATTAATGAAAAAATAGCAACAAATTTAGGGACTAAGTGATTGTGGCATAAATACACCATCAAACATAACTGAAAACGCACAAACAGAAGACAAAATACATAACTGGGACCTCCTGAAAATTAGACACTTATTTGCATGAAAAAAATTCCTCAAACGAGTAAAAACAGGAACCCACAGACTGGGAGAAAATTTTTGGCAATGATAGATCAGACAAGAACTGTTGTTGTTTAGTATCAAGTCAGTTCTGACTCATAGCAACCCTGTATAGGTACAATGGTATAGCATTTTTTATCAAAGGTTTGAATTAGAAAAACTGTATGACCTAGCAATCTTTCTACTTGGTATATATCCTCAAGAAATGAGAGCCAATGACACAAATAAATGTATGCACACACATGTTCATTGCGGCATTATTCACAATACCAAAAAATGGAGACAGCCTAAGTGTGCCCATCAACAGAAGAATGGTTAAACAAACTTTGATACATACACACAATAGAATGCTACACAACATTGAAAAATAATGATGAATTTTGTGAAACATCTCGTAACATGGATGAACATGGAGGACATTATGCTGGATGAAATTAGTTAATTACAAAAGAACAAATATTGTGTGAGACCACTGTTGTAAAAAGGTAAGAAATGGATTTCTTGATAAATTAACATTCTATGATGGTTATGGAGCAGGGGAGGGAAAATTATTCATGAGCTAGAGGGTAGACACATTAACATGGGTGACAAGACAAGCAATATACAAGTGGGAGGTTGGCAGAGGAAAGATGAAGGTAGTGGGAGACATGGGGAAGAATGTAAGGGTTAAAGTGAATAGAGGTAAATACTGTTAACTGATGGTACATGGAAAGAATCGCAAGCAGTGTTATGACACGAAGTGTATATTTGTTGAATGTGGGACAGATGATCTGCTCTGTAAACCTTCAATGAATTCGCAATTAAAAGTTTAAAAAGAAAAGTTCTTTTAAAAATAAAATACAAATAATCCTTCACCCATTTGCCACATTTGTTTTTCTGTCTCCACATATGCATATGATAGTAATTATTATTTCTTTTTATTGAAAAGTACATTGCATCATGGTCATTCTTTCTAAGCACTTCAGCATGTGTCTCCTAGGAGCAAGAAGTAAACCAGGATGAAACAGTCAATTTCAAGAAATCATACATTTATGCAAAACAACTGTTAATATTGAATTCTTAGTTGTTTCAGTACTGTCTTTAAGGCAATCCTCTGCCATTCCCCAATCCAGGATCCAGTGTAGGATCATGGATTGCATTTAGTGATCATATCTCTCTCCACTACCACCAGTTGCTGGTGAATGTACTCCAACTCATAGCTGCCCTATGGGTGTCAGAGTCTGCTGTGCTCCATGGGATTTTCAACAGCTGATTTTGAGATGTCAATTGCCAAGACTTTCTTGTGGTGGTGGCTGTGTGCCATTGAGTCGGTTCCGACTCATAGTGACCCTGTAGGTGGACTCAAAAACCTCCATCCTTTGGGTTAGCCGCTGAGCTTGGTAACTATGCCATATCCTTTGTTGTTGTCGTTAGGTGCCATGGAATTAGTTCCCACTCATAGTGACCCTTTGTACAACAGAATGAAACACTGCCTGCGTCAGCTTCATAATAGTTGCTATGTGTGAGCCCAGTGTTGGAGCCACTGTGCTAATCCATCTCACTGAGTGAGGGTCTTCTTTCATCTAGAACAATTCCTCAGCCTTTGTTTTTCTAACACTGATAAGTTTTCAAGAGTAAAGGCCACTTGTTTTGTAGCTCGTCCCTGGATTTTGGTTTGCTAGCATTTCATCATGATTAGATTCTGGTTTTGGCCAGAATACTACACCACTGAGTGTAAATGGATTAAAATGTGTCAGTCAAGAGAACAAAATGGATAAGAAAACACGATCTTTCAATATGCTGTCTACAAGAGACACATCAAAAAGATGGAGACAGCCTAAATGCCCATCAACAGAAGAATGGTTAAACTTTGGTATGTACACACAGTACAATACTATGCAACATTGAAGAATGAAAATGAATCTGCGAAACACTCCACAACATGGATGAACCTGGAGGACATTATGCTGAGTAAAAATAGTCAATCACAAAAGGACAAATGTTGTCTGAGACCAATGTTGTGAAAAGTTAAGAAAAGGTTTTCTTAATAAAAGAAACGATCAGTGATAGTTATGGGGGAATAGGGAAGGGGAAAATTATTCTTGGGCTAGAGGGCAGACACATGTTCACAGACAGGCAATATACTAGAGGGAGGTTGTTGTTGTTACGTACCATCAAGTCGGTTCCGACCCATAGCGACCCTGTATAGGGTTTCCGAGGAGCAACTGGTGAGCTTGAACTGCCAACCTTACAGTTCAAATGGCTTTGCAGTTTGGCGCACTAACCCACAACGCCACACCAGGACTCCAAGAGGGAGGTTAGCAGAGGTTATGAAAGCCGGACAGTGAATAAGGAAGAACATGGAAGGATTGATGCTTTTGAGTTATGGTGTTGGAGGAGAATATTGAAAGTATCACGGGCTACCAAAAGAACAAACAGATCTGTGTTGGAAGAGGTGCAGCCAGAGTGCTCCTTGGAGTCCAGGATGGCCAAACTTTGTCTCCCATACTTTGGACATATTGTCAGGAGGAACCAGTCACTGGAGAAGGATGTCATGTTTGGTAAGGTGGAGGGTCAGAGAAAAAAGAGGAAGACCCCTAGCGAGATGGATTGGCAAAGTGGCAGCATCAGTGGGCTCAAGCGTAGCAATAATAGTGAGATTGGCCCAGGATTGGGCAGTGTTTTGTTCTGCTGTGCATAAGGTTGCTATGATTCGGTATTGACTCGATGGCATGTAACAACAACAACAGGAGACATGGAGGTATGCAGTAGTTGAAGTTGTTAAGTGTAGTTAAGTCTATAGTTAAAGTGAATAGAGGTAAATACTGGTAACTGTTGGTGCATGGAGGGGATTGCAAACATGTAATGAAGCAAAAGTATATGATTTGTTGAATGTAAAACTGATGATCTGCTTTGTAAACTTTCACTCAATTCACAATAAAAAGTTAAAAGAAAAGGTATCACTGTAAAAGTACTTGTTTTTTCTGGTTGTGGAGAGGGAGATTTTTGAGACTGCAAGAGTTTCCGGCATCCCAACAAGTTTTCATCTGATGGTTTGAGCATTTATTGGGCATTGTACTCTCGACCCTCGTGAAGTTCACTTGCAGGTCAACCTCTTGATTGGTATTTAGGCAAACACTAGAGCTCCCTTTTTGCTGCCAAGGACAAACAGCATTGAGAAACACATTGATTTTTATCAAAAAGGTTTTCTTTCATTTGGGGTAAAAGTGCCCTCACTTGTTCAGGAAGGATTTGTTGAGTGCTGAGAGTATGTCATGTGCTGGGAATAAAACCATCAAAGAAATAGATAAAATTCCTGCCCTCCTGGAATTTATATTCTAGAGATGGAGTCCGACAAAGAAGTAAAAATAAATCTATCTGAAGTATTACATTTCTGTTCATTGGGATGGAAATTTGGCAACAGACACAAGGTAATGGTTGCACAACAGGATTAGTGGAATAATTTTAAATAAAAAATAAATAGATAAATCTGTGCTCTATTGTTGTTAAGTGCTGTCTAGTTGATTCCAACTCAAAGCTCTATTTTTAAATAATGATAATTGAAGAACAAAGAAATGCAGTGAAGGAAATATATAGGGTGATGAGGGTTTTTTGTTTTTAAATGCTATTAAGTTACTTCCAATTCATGGTGACCCCATGTAGAACTGAGTTCCTTATGCTTTTCTTGCTGTTATCACTACAGAAGCAGATTGCCAGACTTTTCTTTCATCTCTTTTCCGTTGCACCATGGGGTGGGCTTGAAATGCCAACCTTCTGGTTATTGTTGTTAAGTTCTGTCTAGTTGGTTCCCACTCATAGCAACCAAATTAGGATTGCCAAGGAGTGGTTGGTAGGTTTGAACCACCAACCTTGTACTTAGCAGTTCAGTGCTTATTCTACAACACCACACCAGGACTCTTAGTAGCTGAGAGCAAATTGTTTCTGCTGCCCCAGAACTAAGTGGAGATTTTGTAGCCAGGTCAGAGAGCTCTGAGCTGCTGACCTGTAAGCAGAAACCTGAATGAATGTGGGAGCAGCCATATTGCTGGCAAGGCAAAGGCCTAGAGACAGGGCTGTGTTTGGTGTGGGTTAGTGGAGCGGTAGTTCAGTGTGGCTGGTGCAGACTGTAGTGGGCACAGTAGTGGTAAATGGGAGAGTAGTCAGAGCAGACCACAGAGAACTTGGTAGACAATAGCTGGAGGCTGGTGCGTCCAGGGTTGGGATGGGTTTGGCACATCCCTTCCAGGGGACTTCCCAGCAGCTTTTTATTAAACCACCATGAGGCCAGCCCTGCAGGTCTGAGAAAAGCCAGCCCCTAAAAAATGACTGGTTCTGAGGGGCTTCAAGAGTAGCAGTGGGGTTTGTACTATCCACAGAGAAGTTTTCTCAAGAAAGGGAGAAGGATGGCAAGAAGTGAGCAATTAGGGAATGCCTTTTCATTCAGGCCCCCAGCCCCGGTGTTCTGCTGTTAAGGATAGGAGGTGGAGGAGGGGTGCCAGCTGGGTGAAGGAGCTGATTTCCCCAGCGCCTTGGGTGGCTGAAGCAGGTCTCTTACAAGCCTTGGCAGACCTCAGCATGCTGGGAGGCCTCATAGCTTTCTGATCTGGAGCAGTCAGGAGCCCTAGGCTTCATGCCTGAAGCTGTGTCTCCTCTGCCAGGAGAATTCGGCAGTCCTCCAACATCAACTCTGCCTTTGTTCCCAGCCCTTCTGCCCTACTCCCAGGGAATTCCACTGCTCCCTTCTTTTCTGTCCAACCCAGGGAACTGAAGTGATAGTAACAGTAACAAAACTCTTCTATGGGCAAGGTACTTTCTACTAAGAACCCTGGTGGAACAGTGGTTAAAGCACTCTGCTACTAACCAGTCAGCAGTTCAAACCTACCAGCTGTTCTGCTGGAAATAGAAGTGGCAGTCTGCTTCTGTAAAGATGTACAGCCTTGGAAACCCTATTCTGGAGCAGTTCTATTCTGTCTTGTACTAGTAGCTGTGAGTCAGAATCTACTCATCAGTAGTGGCCTCATTTGCTTTGCTTTTAATTTTTTATTGTTATTAGGGTGAAAGTTTACAGAGCAAGTGGTATTCCATTTATCAATTCATACATACTTTGTTTCATAACATTGATTGCGATCCTTACAGTGTACCGGCACAATTTCCATTGCCTTCCTGTGTTTACCATTTCCATTCATCCTTTTGAGCTTTTTCTCTGAGCTAATACTGCCCACCTTAATTTCTGTGGTTGATGGTTCTAAGGGGGTGTGTTTCCCTGATACTATTATTTTCCTTATTGTTGTTGTTATGTGCCATCGAGTCGGTTCTGACCCATAGCGACCCTGTATAGGGTTTCCGAGGGTGTAAATCTTTACGGGAGTAGAAAGCCTCATCTTTCTCCCGCGGAGCAGCTGGTAGTTTCAAACCGCTGACCTTAAGGTTCGCAGCCCGATTCGTAACCACTACGCTACCAGAGCTCCTTATTTTCCTTATAGACCTTCCTATTATTTGGCTGAAAATTGTACCAAGTCTGGAGAGTGACTAGGAGCCATAATCTTGGGTGTTCCACCGGTCACTATTGGACAAGTAAGCCTGGTATTTAAAAAAAAATTTTTTTTTGTGATTTTAATTTTATTATGCATTTTTCTCCTGCTCTAACCAGGACCTCCTCTTGTGAGAGCAGTAAACAGTGGTAGCCAGGAACCAGTTAGATCTCATCTCAGATTCACAGAGGCTAGGGTTCTAATGGTCCATTAATCCTTTGACTAGTTGCTTCCATGTGCCTTTGATTTCCTTTACTCTTCTTTTCTACTAACGAGAAGAGAACAATAGTTGCACCAAAGCTTTTAAGACCTTAGTCACTACTCACACCAGTTGATCTTGCTGTCTTCCTGGACTGTGGTCCTAAGCCCCCTGGCACAACAACTTCTCTCTTTTTTCAAGATACTTGGTTATGGCTAAGAAGTTTTCATAAGTTTGTCCCCTCTATGATCTCTTATATTCATCGATATAATTTGCAGCACATGTAAATACATATGTAGAAATGTCCTGTGTTAAACCTATGTATACTCTTGGGCTTCGCTTTTATTTATTTTTCATTCTATTAACTCATTTTGGAGTCTTGGTGTGGCACCGTAGGATAAACACTTGACCTCAATGTCAGTTTGAACTGCAATGCCAGCAGTTCAAACTCACCAGCCACTCTCAAAACCCTATACAGGGTCACTATGAGTCAAAACTGACTTGACGGTACTTAACAACTTGTTTTATTATCCCAACAACCCTATAAGGTAGTATCTTAATTTATCTAGTCCTGCTGTAACAGAAATAACATATGGATGTCTTTAACAAACAGAACTTTGTTTTCTTCTGTTGGTTTTGGGGAAGGTCCTTGTCTCCTTTCACCATCTGTTTGCATTGTGTCCGGTGGAGATCTCCCTGTGTCTTAGCATCAATCTTTCTCTGGCTGTAGGAGGGTCACAGCACAGGAATCTCACACCCAGAAGACTGCTCCTGGCTGTTCTTTATTGTTGGTCCTCAGGTCCCTCTATTTCTATTCAATTCTCTCTTCATTTTCTCTTATAAAATAAAAGGTGCAGTAAACCACACCTCTCTGCATCTCATCAGTTAGTTTGTCATTGTGGTGGCTTGAATGTTGCCGTGGCTTGAATGTTGCCGTGATGGTGGAAGTCATACCACCAATATTTTAAATACCAGCAGTCACCCACGGTGGACAGGTTTCAGCTGAGCTACCAGACTAAGGCTAGGAAGAAAGAGAGGTGAACTATTTCTGAATGTTTAGCCACTGAAACCTTATGAATAGCAATAAAACAGTCAGATATAACACCAGAATATTGGATATTGAAGCATGATAAATAGCACCAGAATACTGGCAGATACAGCGTCAGAAGATGAGTGCCTCAGAATGGCAGGCACTCACAATACAACTGGGGAAGAGCTGCCTCTTCAAAGTAGAGTTGACCATGATGACATGAATGAAGTAAAATCTGAAACTGCTGTAAGCATCCATTAATAATCAGAACGTGGAATGCACTAAGTATGAATCTAGGAAAATTAGAAGTTGTCAAAAATGAAATGGAATGCATAAAGATCAATATCCTAGGCACTAATGAGTCCACGGCATATAACAACAATGAAGTAAATTAGACTGATACTCATTATTTTGAATCTGAAAACGTTATGCCAGGAATGACACATTTAAGATAAATGATATTGCATTTATCATCAAAAAGGATATTTCAAAATCTATCTTGAAGCACAATGCTCTTTGTGCTAGATAGCATATGCCCACAAGGAAGACTAGTTCATACCACTGTTATTCAGATTTACACACTATCTTAGGCTGGGTTTTCTAGAGAAGCAAAATCAGTAAAAAAATATATGTATATGTATAAAGAGAAGTTTATCAAGGAAATGGTTTACAATTGCAAGGTCTCAGGTCCCCAGCGGAAGAGAGAGAGAGCCTTTTCCTTGTGTCTATTATATTGGGTCACCACTCATCTGTCAGTTTGTCATACTGTGGTGACTTGTGAGTTGCTTTGATTCTGGAAGCTATGCCATGGATTTTTAAATACCAGAAAGGTCACCCATGGTGGACAGGTTTCAGATGAGTTTCCAGACAAAGACAGACTAGGAAGAAGGAGAGATGAACTACTTCCGAATATTTAGTCACTGAAAACATTATGAATAGCAGAGAAACACTGCCAGATAGAGTGCCACAAAATGAGCCCCTCAGGTTGGAAGGCATTCAAAATGCGACTGGGAAAGAGCTGCCTCCTCAGAGTTGACCGTGATTATGCAAGTAGAATAAAGCCCCTTAGGACCTTCATTTGCTGATGGGGCACAACTCAAAACGAAGAGAAACAGCTGTAAACATCCATTAACAATTGAAACATGGAATGTATAAAGTATGAATCTGTGTAAATTGGAAATTGTAAAAAATGAAATGGAACACATAAATATCAATATCTTAGGCATTCATGAGCTGAAATGGACTAGTATTGGCCATTTTGAGTATGATAGCCAACATGGTTTACTATGCCAGGAATGACAAATTTGAAGCGGAATGGTGTTGTATTCATCGTCAAAAAGAACTTAGCAAGATTAGTCATGAGGTACAATGCTGTCTGTGATA
>NW_006408805.1:2073839-2075038 GCF_000296735.1 Chrysochloris asiatica
TTTTATTGTGAATTATGTGATAGTTTACATGGGAGAACATTAGTTTTACATTCATCATATCATATATAGTTTCGTTGCCATGGTTACAATCCCCTACATGCATCATCAACCAACCAAAGGGTATACACTACAAGCCTGCCCCCCCCATTGTCAGCACACAGCCCCTCTCCCTCTCTAGGTCTAAAGTCCCCCATGCCCTCATCTCTCCACACCCTCATCTCTGCCTCCATCTCTGGCTGTCCTCATCTCTGCTTTCATCTCTGGCATCACTGCTTCTCTGGGTAGGGTCCCGCTTTCCACTCTTCTCCCTTGATTGTCCCAGGGACCTGCACTCCTAGACTGCAAAGTCAGTCACTCCCCTCCTTGTTATTTAGTTGAAACAAATATTCTTGTTATTTAGTTGAAAGCATGTAGGATTTGTCCTGAATATATGCTCTTATCTAATTTTTGTGACTGACTTACTTCATTCAATGTATGTTCTCAAGGTTCATCCAATGTTGTAGCCTGTATCAAGACTTCATTTCTCTTTATGGCTGAGTAATAAATAGTTCATTCACTGGTGGACATTTAGGCTGCTACTACACTTTGGCTATTATGAACAGTGCTGCAGTGTGTGTAATGGAACCCTCGTGGTACAATGGTTAAGCACTTGACTGTTCATGGAAAGGTCAGCAATTTGAACGCACCAGCCACTCTGAGTAAGGGTGTGGTAGTCTGGTCCTGTAAAGATTATAGCCTTGGAAGCCCTATGGGGCAGTACTACTTTGTCTTGTATAGTCATTATGAGTTGGAATGAACTCTACTTCAGTGGATTTGGGTTGTTTTTTGATACATGTGTAGTCTACTCTACTGTCTCTCTCTCTTTAATTATATTGACTTAGAAACATTCAGAATGTCCACAAAACACCTGCAACTTTTTTTTGTTTGCAGTTAGAGTGATATTCAGTTAACAGAACAATTATTTCATATAAAATGCATCAGACAACTAAAGATGAAAAAAAAAACAAAAAAAAACCCACCATCCCCATATGGAGCTCTGGTAACGTAGTGGTTATGAGTCAGGCTGCTAACTTCATGATCAACAGTTTGAAACTACCATAGGAGAAAGTTGAGGCTTTCTGCTCCTGTAAAGATTTATAGCCTCAGAAACCTGTGCAGGGTTGCTATAAGTCAGAAACGACTCCACGGCACACCACCAC
>NW_006408805.1:2086937-2087731 GCF_000296735.1 Chrysochloris asiatica
TATGCAATGCAAAGGCTCTACAGGAAGCCTCTTCAATGGTCAAGTTCTAGCACCCCTTTTAGGTATTCCAGTGAGTTATAGGCTGAAGAAGGATTTACAAGGTTTCTGTAATCATGTTTCTGGCTATACCTTTCTCTCCCCATCAAGTGTCTATTTTACAATAGTATACAAGGCAAGATTCATGAGACAGTCAAGAATCTTAACATTATTTTCACTCTTTTACCCGTTCAGACTATGCCTCAATCCCTGTATCACAGAACCCTGTTGTTCCAAGGTTGAGCATGCATCACTATTTACCTATGTTCTATCTCTTTTGTTCGCCCTTTCCCATCTCCCTTCTTGTGTATTGCTCCTCCCTCAAACACTTGAACTGTCTTGTGCTCTGCCGTCCCCTCACAACCGCCACCCCAGTAACCAACAAAGAGTTTTTCTTTTTTCTTTTTAGTGTGGGTATTTTTTCTTAAGCTTTTACAATAATGGTCTTATGCAATATTTCTCCTTTTGCGACTGACTAATTTCATTCAGCATAATGTCCTCAGGGTGCATCCATGTTGTGTGGTGGCTTGCAGCTTCCTTGTTATTCTTCAAGATAGCATAATATTCCATTGTGTGTATGTACCAAAGTTTGTTTATCCATTCTTCCATTGATAGGCACTTAGACTTGTCTCCATCTTTTTGCTATTGTGAATAGTGCTGCTATGAACATTGGTGTGCATATAGCTACTTGTGTTATGGCTCATATTTCTTATGGATAAATACCAAGTAGAGGAATTTCTGGATCATAAGGTATTTCT
>NW_006408805.1:2088624-2104356 GCF_000296735.1 Chrysochloris asiatica
GAAGAAGTGCAGCCAGAGTGCTCCTTGGAGGCCAGGTCTTTCATACTTTGGACATATTGTCAAGAGGAACCAGTCACTGAAGAAGGATGTCATGTTTGGTACGGTGGAGGGTCAGAGAAAAAGAGGAAGACTCCCAGCAAGATGGATTGGCAAAGTGGCAGCATTAGTGGACTCAAGCATGGCAACAATAGTGAGATTGTCCCTGGATCAAGCAATTTCATTCTGCTGTGCATAAGGTTGCTATAAGTTTGTACTAACTTGATGTACTGAACAACAACAACAAATAGCTAATGATTGTAAACATTTCTTCATATGTTTGTTGGATGCCAGGGTGTCTTCCTTGGTGAAGTGTCTGTTCATGTCCTGTGCCCATTTTTTAATTGGGTTATTTGTCTTTCAAGAGGTGTTATGGTTTCCTATATATTTTAGAAATTAGTTCCTTGTCTGATGTGTCATTGCAAAAGATTTTTTCCTATTCTGTGGGCTTCCTTTTTACTCTTTTGGTGAAGTCTTTTGATGCACATCAGTTTCTAATTTTTAGTATGTCTCAGTCATCTATTTTGTCTTCTTTTGTTTGTGCAATAATTCGCAATGTTTGGTAGTCTGTGTGTGCCCTCTATTAGAGCCCTCAAATTTGTCCCTATTTTTACATTGATGACCTTTATAATTCTGGGATTCTCATTTAGGTCTTTAATCCATGCTGACTTGGTCTTTGTATATGGTGTGAGGTAAAGGTCTTGTTTCAATCTTTTGCATATAGATTTCCAGTTCTGCCAGCCCATCTGTTGAAGAGACCATCTCCTCCCCATGCAATGTACTTAGGCCATTTGTCGAAGATCAGTTGGCTGTATGTGGATGGGTTAATTTTTGGATTCTCAATTCTGTTCCATTGATCTATGTATCTTTCATTGTACTGCCTTACTATTCAATTTTTTTTTTTCTTTTAAAGGAATGAGTTGTGTACAAAGGTGTTAAATGCTCTGTAGACAAGAAAATAAAACTTTGTTAGAATCAAATGAATCACCGTCATCATCTTCTTCATTTTCCTCCTCTTCCTTCTTTTTCTTGCTTTTCTCAATCTTGCTGACTCATTTTGGCTACATTAAGCTTTCCTTTAGCCCAGTAAGCAGCCATATCATTTTGTATTTTTCTTTCAGCTTAGCAGCCTTCTTCTCATAAGGCTGCTTGTCATTGACAGTGGTATTATTCCACAGCTCTTCTAGTTTCTGTGCAACAACACCAATGGATACGCTGGGATGCTCACCTTTGATTTTGAGGCAGTACTCAAAACAAGAAAAAGACTCAAGGAAGCCTCTTGGGAGCAATGAGATCCTTGAACATCTTTTTTGTCTCCTCTTTAGATAGAATATAAGTTTTCATTTCTCGTTCATAATGGACCTTGTCTGCCTTTGCCATATCTTCTTTTTTTCTTTTTTCTTTAGCAGACATGGTCTTCCACAGCTCTGAGCACTTCTTAGAAAATTCTGAGAAGTTGACTGAGGCATTTGGGTGCTTCTTCTTGTGCTACTCCTGGCAGGTTTATAGAAAAAAAAATTGCATAGGATAACATTTTGCCTCTTGGCTTCTTAGAATCTCCTTTTCCCATGTTTTTGGATTTTTTTCCCCATCTGCAAGGAACAACGTTAACCCAGTGTCATCCGGCTCTGCCTGGCTCCGTGCTATCTTTATAGAGCTCAATGTATTTTGTAATCTACTTTTGATATCTCAAAATGTATTGCATTTAAGGTATACGCTACACTGATATGACCTCACTAACATATTAAAGAAAACCCTATTCTCACATGCATCCACATTAAGATTTCAGAAAATATTTTTCAGAAGGCAGAGAGGCACAATTCAGCCATATTTGTGAGCTTTTAAAAATGTCAGATAAAATGGAAATTAAAACCACCTCTCACACCAATGTTCAAAGCAGCACTATTTACAATAGCAAAAAGATGGAGACAGCCTAAGTGCCCATCGGTGGAAGAATGGATAAAAAAACTTTGGTATATACACACAATGGGGATACTATGCTACCTTGGAGAATAACAAGTAAGCAGCAAGCCACCGCATAACCTTAAGGACATTATGCTGAGTGAAATTAGTTAGTCACAAAAGGAGAAATACTGCATAAGACCATTATTTTAAAATATTAAGAAAAAGAACCTCCTACCCTAGAAGGGGGTGGGATTAAAAAAAACATATATATATATATATGCGTGTGTGTGTGTGTGTATATATATATTTGTTGATCACTGGGATGTATGGGATGAGGGGAGGGGAGGGAGGGAAAGACGGAACATAGGGTAGGGAATAGACACAGGATAGCTTGAGTGCTTGGGGGGGGGCAGTACACAAGAAGGGGGAGGGGAATGGAAGAACAAGGCAGATGGGAAAACAGGCATATTTGCATGGGGTAAGTAGGACAGAGATCAATAATGATGTATGCACAACCTTGGAACAACAGGGCTCTGGGATACAGGGATTGAGGCATGGTTAGAATGGGTAAAAGAGGGGAAATAATGTTAGGATTGTATCTTGGTTTCCTTTGTCTACCATTGTAAAATAGACACTTGAGGGGGAGAGAAAGGAATAGCCAGAAACATCACAATAGAAAGCTTGTAAGTCATCTTTAGCCTATAACTGATAGCCTATACCTTAAAGGGAACTAGAACTTGTCCAGTGAAACAGGCTTTCTGCAGAGCCTTTGAATTACATAAGACCATAGGTAGAATCCTGAACCCCAACCAGAATCTTTTGAGGTGGGAAATTTCCACTTGAAAGGACAAGTAAACCAGCCTGGAGTGGCTAGAACAGAAGATACTTAGTGAAACAAAGACCTGCAGGAAAAAATCAAAAACAATAACAGCAATCTGATTGACTACTATAAGAACAAGCAAGTTGTTCGCCTGGGAGCCCTCAAGGGAAGTGGTCGGGTCCTCTCATAGCAAACCCCCTTCCAAGTCTAAGACTCAAGGGTATACACAAGCAGGCATGTGGTCTGGCTGGTGACCACATTGGTCACTGATAGAGGAAGTGAGAGCAAAACAGCAGTGAACTTGTGAGCTAAGTCTAACTTCGTTCAGTAGACTCTTGTGAACCCAGGTTGAGACCTGGTTGGCTAGCAGTATGTCAAGGCCAGGAGACTCCTGGGCCCAGAGGCAATGACATGGCCACAGAGGACTAGAGTGAAGAGTGAAGTGTCCAGCTGATATGAAGTGAGGGGACATTCACAAGAACACCCACACTTGCAGATAATACCCACTTGACCTGACTTCAATGACTGGATGATCAGAACTTGACTATAAGAAGAAAGAAGAGGGAAAAAAAGAGTAATCCACTACAATTTGATGAAATTGACTTAAACTTATGGATGTAGTAGCTCAAAAGAGGGAACTAATCTTTGCAGTGAGGATCATTTACATCCCCTTGGTTACACAGGGTTGACAGGGTTGGGCACCTTAAACATTGACTGCCCAAAATGGGGGGCAATAAAGACAAGAAGTGACTGGCTTACAAGTGTTCAAGAGGGAGCCTACTTCCAGAGGGGGCTGGTGAAGGTGGAATCTCCACTGAGTGGTTTCCAATCTGTTGGGATGGGGCTGATGAAAGGAGAATAGGATAGTACTCTTGTGGTATTGCTATCAGGATTCACTGTGAGGGTCAGAATGATTGAATGATTGCTATCAGGATTCACTGTGAGGGTCAGAAATGTAAAGGTAGATGTTTTGTAACAAAAGGAGGAGAGTGGTTGATTTATCAGTCCAGGAGCAGAGGTTCCTGGGACCATCAAGTGAGAAGAGCGAAGTGCAGAACCCTAGAGAAGCAGTGATGCCAGAAATGGAGGCAGAGACGATGACATGGAGAGATGGAGCATCTGGGGACTCTGGATTCAGGGAGGGAGAGGTGCTGTGTGCTGACAGCCGGGGGGGGGGGGGCAGACTTGCGGGTTGTACCCTTTGGTTGTTTGATGATGCATGGAGGGGATTGTAATCACTGCAATAAAACGAAATACGATAGGATGAATATAGAGCTGGTGTTCTCCCATGTAAACTATCACATAATTCACAATAAAAACTTAAAAAACAACAACAAAAAACCACCTCTATCTTTAGTCCAAATATATAAGCATTAGTTTATGGTTCTTAGCTGGATATTGAAATATATAGGCACATATAAGAGTCCTGGGGTGTTAAAAATGTGCTTTGGGATTGATTCCCTGTAGATCATATCTGAAGCTACATTTGGTGAGAAGTAGGTCTTTTCAGAAACATGCCCAGTGGATTTTGAAACACCATTTTCCTTTCCTGCCATTGAGATTATGTTGAAACAGAATATAAAACTGTTAGAGATAACAATTATAGCAGATGTTGTAAGAGACAGTATATATAGGACTTAACTAAAGCCAAGTGGTTTTAGACTATGTCATGAAGTTTAGAGTCTTTTTTTTTTAATTTAAGTTTCTTTCCAATTTAACCAATGGATCTCAACCAGGGGCAATTTTTCCTTGCAAGGGACATTTGACAGTGTGTGAAGTTTTTGTTTTTTATAACTGAGGTTGGGGGTGGATATCTAATGGGTGCCGCTAAAAAAATCTTACAATGTACAGAACAATGCTCATAACAAAGAATTACCGGACACAAAATGTTGGTGATGCTGAGGTAGAAAAACTCCGGATCAAAAATAGCCAGCACTTGTGTATTATTCACTGTTTGCTAGATATGTTCTAAGTGGTTTTCAGCTTTTAACCTGCTCAGTCCTCCCAGCCTATCAATAAGAGCTGTTATTACCCTCATTTGACAGAAGGGGAAGCAGGGACTCAAAGAGGTTACATAGCTGGACTAAGGTCCTCGTACATATTAAGAGCAGAAAGAGCCAGGATTTGAACTCTGGCAGTCAGATCCAGAGTCCATGCTTTAAGCTACTGTGCTAAGCTGAGCTGCCTCTCATTAAGGTTAAAAAACAAAAAAATCCACCTGCTGTCAAGTTGACTTCGACTCTTAGTGACCCCATATGTGTCACAGAACTGTGTTCTTTCAGGTGTAAATCTCACCAGCCCTTTCTTCAGCGACACCTCTGAGGAGACTTGAACTGCCAACCTTTTGGTTAGCAGCCAAGTGTGTTAACCATTAAATCCATTTTCAGCCTTGTACTCAGAAAACCACATAGCTAGAGATTGGAGGAAGCCCCTAGAAGAATGAGAAATTCTGTTCCTCTTCTTTCCTAAGACTGTGAAATGTGAAATGAAGGAGAAAGTGACAAGGGGCCCAGTGACCCATCAGTGAAAATCTTGTGTTTTCCAGGTTATGAGTGTGGCTCCCCTTATGAATTTAATGACCTGAAGTGCCTCATGGGACTGGATTGTGGATGGATATAACCTCTTATTCCATTATTCATTGAAATATGGAACCACAGTTGAGGGGGCGTGGGGCTGCTATGAGGTGAGAGTAGGAAAACACAATGCAGAGAGATTGAGTTTTACTTTTCAATCATGGACTGTGTTGCTTCATTACAGATGTGAAGACCACCGTGGTTTACCCTGCCACAGAGAAACACCTGCAAAAGTACCTGCACCAAGACCTCCGGTTGATCCGAGAGACTGGCGATGATTACAAGAACATCACTTTGCCCCACTTAGAGTCTCAAAGCCTCAGTATTCAGGTACCTGGCTGCTCCAGGAGAGTCAGCTCTGGGGGCTGTGACCTTGGCCACTTCCTTCTTTTACAGATCCCTGTGGTGGGAATCCTGGTATGGTGCCGTACAATAAGCACTGGACTGCTAACATCAAGGTCGGTGGTTCAAACCCACCAACTGCTCCTTGGAAACCCTAAACAGGGTCACTATGAGTCAGAAACAAGTTGACAGCACATAACAACAGAAACAAGGTAGATGGCTTACCAAGTATTTTAGGATGGGTTCTCTAGAGAAACAAAACCAGTGAAACTTATATGTGTATGTGTGCATAAAGAGAAGTTTATATCAAGGAAATGGTTCACAATTAAAGGGAAAATCCCAGGTCTAGGTCGGATGAAACAAGATCAGCAGGCAGGCAGGCAGGCAGGTAAGAAGACAGGCTACTGATTGCTCCCAGGATTGACAGGTAATAGAGTAGGCCACTAGCTTAGATCCAAAGAAGCAGAGGTCGGAGGATGAGCCAGATATAAGATCTAGACCTAGCCGAAAGCAAGCAAGCTTTGCCTGCGTGTCCAATGTATTGGAAACTGGCCATACCCTTAAGGAAACTGCCTTTCAATTGGTTGGCTGCTAATAGCCAATCATCATAGAGTTAATTACACTTATTAAATCTCACCATGGGGATAACTACATCTCAACTGCTAGACCACTGGGAATCCTGGCCCAGTCAAGTTGACTCAAAACTTTAACTATCACAGTCCACAGCTTGTCAGCTTGGTACCTATATAAACCATATGCATAATCTCAAAATAAAGACGATTGTAAAGTCATACTTGTGTCTAACATAATACAACTAAAACATGTACAACTGAAAATGCTCTGGCCCCATTGACATCTTATATTTCCCAACTGAGCAAAGCAAAAGTATTTGATGCACACATACAAAACAAAAAATATATATATTCATAACAATCAGTCCTTAGTTCTGCAGCTGGTCACATGGCCATAGCTGGTATCTAGAACTACCTTTTTCATCTATCCATTCTATATTCCATTTGCTCTCAGCAAGCACTTCAGCTGCCTGTGGCTCTTTGCCTGGTAGTGTGACCTAAACCTTCATTCCTGAATGGGCTGGGCTATTAATAGTCATGTTGGAATTGGGTTACTGTAGTTTGCCAATGACTTTAATCACAGGACATGGTAGTACTAAAAGACGTCCTGGATTCCACAAATATTTTTCTTTACCTCCATTATGTAATGTCACTCCAAATTTCCCTTGGGTAATCAGAATCAGCCACACCACCTGATACAGTAACTCCCTTCTTTATCTGTCGATCAAGAGGCATGAGGCTCGTAAAATGGCCAGGGGGCATTCTTCATTTCTAGTTCAATGGAATCAGTGCTGTGTCTCCAGGTGGAAGTTTTCCCTGTCTGGAACTAAAACATCTAGACCCAAAGAGTGTAGGGTCACAGGGACAGGAAGCAAAAATTCTGCAAGTGGGTCACCAAGAGTAACAGTGAGTGAGTGGTGCCACTCCCATTTCCAGCCCTTGGTTCCTGGACTTATGGATCCTGACTATTGGAGTAACAGTACCATATATGGATGTTTGTCTAGAGCCTATATAGCCTCCTGGAAAATATTGTCCTAACCCTCCAAGGTATTGCCATCTAGCTGACTCTGTAATTGTATCTTTAGAAGGCCATTCCATTGTTCAATGAAGCCAGCTGCTTCAAGATAATGAGGAAGATGGTAAGATAGTGAATTCCATGAGTGTGGGCCCATTGCTGTACTTCCTTTGCTGTGAACTGGGTTCCTTGATCTAATGCAACACTGTGTGGGATAAGTGACAGTGGATTAAGTATTCTGTAAGTTCACAGATGGTAGTTTAGTCAGGTTTTAGACGTTGACCAGGAATTCCCAAACTTTATCATCAGGATTACCAGGGGAGATTTTTAAAAGTACAGACCATGGAACAATATTCTTTCATCTACTGATCAGAATCCTCAGGAACTATGAGCTCTGTATTTAAAAAATCTCTTTGATAGTTCTAATAATCATCAGAAATAGGCATGTAAGTAATGTTTATCAAACAAATTCCAATGTATTAGAAATTAAATTGGTGAGTGGCAAGAAGACTTGACAGCAAATCTAAAAGCCAGTAGGGGTCTGAACTGAGACAGTGTGGAGGGATATACTAGCAATTTAAGAGATAAGTCTTAACAGGGCTTATAAATTGATGTTCAGAATGGGTCAGTGGGCCCCTCATCATCCAAGTTTCAGCCCTTTTCCTCCATCTAACAGACAGGACCACTTGTCTGTCCATTTCTTGTACTGTGGTGGCTTTCGTGGTGCTGTGGTGCTGGAAGCTATGCCACCAGTATTTAAAATACCAGCAGGGTCAACCATGGTGGACAGGTTTTAGCAGAGCTACTAGACTTAAAATGTCTAGGTTGAAGGATACAGACTACTTAAGAATGTTTAGCCACTGAAAACCTTATGAATAATAGAAACATTGTGAGATAAGCCCCTCAGATAAATCAAAATACCACTAGGGAAAAGTTGTCTTCTCAAAGTAGAGTTGACCATAAGGATGCGAGTGGAGTAAAGCTTTTAGGACCTTCATTTGCTGCTGAGGCACATCTCAAATTGAGGAGAAACAACTGCAAACATCCTGTACAGGGTCGCTATGAGTCAGAACTGACTCCACAGCACATAACAACAACAACAACAACAACATGCTGGAAGAAGTACTACCAGAATTCTCCTTAGAAGCTAAGATGGCGAGACTTCATCTCTCATACTTTGGGCATATTATCAGAAGGGACCAGTCCCTGGAGAAGGACATCATGCTTGGTAAAGTAGAGGGTTAGTGAAAAAGAGGGAGACTCCCTCCAACGAGATGGATTGGCACAGTGGCAACAGCAATGGGCTCAAGCATAACAACTGTGAGGATGGCACAGGACAAGGCGGTGTTTCGTTCTGTTGTACATAGGATCGCTGTGGGTTGGAACCAACTCACTGGTACCTGACAACAACAATATATAATAGGAATATTGTAAGCCTTTTTCTGTGTACCATCGAAGCTGGGACTCTACACCAGATGCTCTGGGTCCAGTGTCTGTGCTTTTAGCTAGCTACACTATTTTAGCTCCTCAGATTTGAAACCTTCATAACTTTCCAGTGAAAATTCCCAAAAGGCAGCAAATGGGCTGCATGGCCCTGGAGCACCACATCAGGCTAAAGATGTCTATTTGTGAAGTCTTCAAGACAGGCTGTGGATTTGCCTTCTTAGTCTGCTACCTATCAGCTGTATGACTGTGTCCTTAACTTCTGTACCCAGGTCCCTGATCTAGAAATTGAGAGCAGTAGCACCTTCCTTTTATGGTGGTTTTGGAAGGTGGGAAAAATTATACAAATCACACCTGCTGTGTTTGTTGCCCAGGAAAGGATCCCATGCCTCCCAGATGCACAGACTTCCTGTTCTTCCTTGTGTAATAAAGATAAGAAGAGCAGTTCTCCAGAAGTGGTCAGGGAAAGTTTGCAGAGCTAGGACATCTGGGAGGTGTGGACAGTGTGGCCTGCCAGGAGAGGGAGCAGATATAGAGATCTAAGAGAAAAGGGATGGGAGGCCAAGGTAGACAGGGCCAAGAAGGGAGTTGCCTTCTGCAGAGAAGTCCTATTGGAGGTATCTGGATATCTGTTCATCGTCCCCACAGCACCATTATCAACAGGATGGGCAGGTGCTCTCAAGTGGGTGCCCTTTCCTCGTATTGTCCTCTGTGCTGCTGTTATTGTTGTTGAATGCCGTCAAGTCAGTTCTGACCCACTGTGACCCTGTGTAGGTTTTCCAAGGAGCAACTGGTATAGTTGAACTGCTGACCTTGCATTCAAATCGATCTTCCAGTCCAGCGCATTAACCCACAGCGCCACACCAGGACTCCAGGGTACTCTATGGCCTGTGTGAATTTCAATCCCTTTCTTGTCTGGGCTTTTGGCCTTGAGTTCCTCTCCCTCTCCCAGAGCCTCCCCTCTCCAACTGGCAGGACCCAGAAAGCCAAAGATGTGGCCTTGGAGTCAGGCTGAATTTGAGGTTCAACTCCTTGTATGGACTGTCTTGTATCTGCTTTTCATGTACCAGTAAACAGGAATAATATAACAGGATTGTGTGAGGTTCACCACATCCCCATGCTTCCAGGATGTCCTAGCTCTGCACACAATCCCTGCCTTTCCCATATAATGATTGATAGTAAAGATAGCAGCTTCCCAGGGGACATCATCTCTTTCCCAGTGATTGCTGGCCTCCCAGACTAGCATTACCTCCTTTTTCCCTTCCCTCAGGCAAACTGTCCCACTTTCCCAAATTGTCCTCATTCTGGAGTCTTCCAGGAACCTTACTTTGCTCTCAAGGTGCCTGCTACATTCTGGGCTCTGTGTTAGGTGCTATCACATGCATTTTCTCACCTAAAGTCTTTGCCACAATCCTAATATGTCGATGCTGTTAGCCCCCTTTCACATTAGAGAGATTAAAGAATTTATCCAAGGGGACAGCTAGTTAGTGGTAGAGCTGGGATGGGAGTTGAAAGCCAAGTCTTGTTGGGCTGTATCTTAGTCATGGTTTTCTAGAGAAACAGAACCAGTGAGATATATGTGGGGCCTCCAAAAGTTCCAAAAGAAAATGGAATGAAAAGATAATGAAAATGTCCCACAAACTTTTGAAGCCCCCTTGTTATGTGCATTTGAGTCAGTTTCAACTCAAGATTTCTGTGAAGTAGCTGGTGGGTTTGAACCACCCACCTTGCAGTGAGTAGTCCAGTGTTTATCGTACATCACCACACCAGGAGTATGTATAAAGCGTGAAATTGGTTGACTGATTGCATTTAAGGATTGACTCATAAAATTGTGGGGCCTGGCAAGTCCAAAGTCAGGTGACAAGCTGGATACTCCTGTAGGCTTGTGTCCCAAAACGCATAGGTCAGGCAGCTAGCAGAATGAAGAGAGGGAGTGCTGGCAAAGCATCTGCTTAGAGTCTGGAGGCAGAACACACCGTAGGGAAGCTCCCTGGTTTTGCTCTGAAAGTCTTCAACCCATTATCCACTTTATAGAGGGTAATCTGCTCTACTTGAAACTAACTGCTGTAGTCACATGTGACTACTTCATAAGGAAGTCTACACTACTGGTCCACTTAACAACCAGGCACCATAGCCTAGCTATATTGGCACATAAAACTAACAATCACAGGCTCCAAAGCTCATTCTCTGTTATGTTTCCTGCTGCCTTCTCATTTGCCTGTGGCGAAAAGACAACTCATCAAGGAGCCCTGCCTGTGAGGTGCACTAGGGCCCTCCAAAGAGACTCACCATCTCCCATCAAGGAGCCCTGCCTGTGAGGTGCACCAAGGCCCTCCAAGGAGACTCACCATCTCCCTCCTCTCCTTTGTTTTGGGAAGCTGCTGGTCAAGTTCTTGCTGACTTTGTTCTGGAAGCACATTCTAGAGAGCTTTCCTGAGGGAGAGCTGTTGCCTCTTGGAGAATTCAATGTGCAAGGTTGTGCTTGCCCTGGTCAGCATGAGACAAGAGGAAGCAGCCCTCCCCTTACCCCTCCAGATGCAGCACCACCAGGCTTTCATTGGGAAGGCCAATCTTTGGGGATGGGTAGGATGCATCATAACCAGCCTGTGAGTTTTATCAGGGCTTTGTGAGACCCTCTAATCAGGAATACCTCCGCTGGGTAGTTGCAGGATACCTGAGAGGTTCCAGTTTGTTCTAGGGTCCCAGCTGTTCCCAGGAGGTGCCCTCTACGTCTTACCTCTCCACTTCCAGCAGGTTGTTATACCCTGGCTATACTGACCTGGAGCTGAGGTTGCATAACCCTTGAGGCTCAGGTTTGAGGTGTTCTTGCTCTAAGCCACTCTCCCCACCTCTGGCTATCATTGTGCTGGCAGTTTGGGCTTGGGGCAAGGGGCTCTCCATGGGGTGTGTGGGTTCCCTGTCCTCCCAGCTCAGATATGTAGCCCTCACTCCCCACCTCTCCACCCTGTCAGGAAGCTTGGAAGCCTTTCAGGACAGAGTGGACGCTGGCAGCTACTTAAGCTCCCTCCATCCTTTAGGTTTAGGGCAGAGTGCACTTTTCTGGAAGTGTTTTGAATTTCCAAACAGCTTTCAGAGCTAGGGGGAAGCAGAGAAAAGCCTATGTTAGCAGAGTTATGAGTTGACCCTGTGTTAACAACAGCAAAAATATTAGTTGACAATTCATGGCGATCCTGTTTGCATCAGAGCAGAACTGTGCTCCATGGGTGTGGTTTTGTCCCCTCTGTGTGGGCTTGAACCTCCAACCTTTCAGTTTGCAGTCAAATACTTTACCTTATGCAACACTCAGGAACTTGTTCAGGGGATTCTAATTCTAACTGTTGTCAGGCATCCTCAGCAAGTCAATCCAGGACCTTGTTGTAAGTGACCTCTGGAATGACACAGCACTAGAGAGAGGGTCCCAAGGAGCTCTGGTAGCGTAGTGGTTACAAATCGGGCTGCGAACCGCAAGGTCAGCAGTTTGAAACTACCAGCTGTTCCGCGGGAGAAAGATGAGGCTTTCTGCTCCCATAAAGATTTACAGCTGCGGAAACCCTGTACAAGGTCACTATGAGTTGGAACCGACTCCATGGCACATAACTACCACCACCAGAGGGAGAGTCCTGTGAAGACCACAGCTGATCAAGGATGTGATTGCCTTTGCCCCACATGGACCTTGCTGTTCTGTGGTACCGGAGGCATATGCCAATGAGACTAGCTCGAGGTATGCTGAGGTGCTAATCCTGACAGAGTCCCAGCATGGTGGGAACCCCACACATACCGACTTCGAGAGCTACATGCTCTCACTGCCCTGACATGTGGCTGGCTCCTGATGCAGAAGGAAACCTCAGCCCTCAATCTCTGCACCTGCTTTTTGCCACCTAAGCCTGAATAAAGTGAGCCTGGCTCTACCAGACAGCCTCTGCCTGAGTCCTTAGACTGTGGAGGAGTTACTGTGCTAGAGGTAGTTACAGGTCACACCTGTGAGGCCACAGCAGAGGGTGTGCACAGTGTTGACCTGAAGACCCTAGAGTGTTGTCAGCACTGTGTGGATCCCTGTGGGGTGACCATGATGATTATGTACCAGCTGTAGGAGGAAGGACCCCAGGAACAGGACTGCTGGGTGTGGCTTCTCTGAGCTTAGCAGCCTTTCATGGCCTGTTTTTTCCCAGGGGTGGTCAGAGAGTGCTTCCCTTGCTCTGCATGGGACATCTCCCAAGGGGTGGTGATTGGAAATGTGAACCCTTTCTGTCTCCCCCACCCCCTCCCAGTGGGTATATAACATTCTCGAGAAGAAGGCTGAAGCTGACCGGATTGTTTTCGAGAACCCAGATCCCTCCAACGGCTTTGTCCTCATCCCTGACCTCAAGTGGAACCAACAGCAGGTAAAAAGGTTTCTTTCTGGGGCTCCCTACTTTCTGAGTATCTGCACCAAATTATTAGCCCTCCTAAAGCACCTGTCTTTTCTCTCAGTTGGCCTTTCAGCAGATGGTAATTACCAGTACAGCGAACCTGAGCTCTCTGGTGGCAGAGTGCTTGCTTGCCACACACAAGTACTTAAACTTTCATGGGTCAGCCCTTTCTAGCTCTCCTCCCACTCAAGGGTAAAGGATATGATAATGTTCACATATAGACCATTGTCTTTAGCCAGCTTAACAGCCTAGCCTGCCACTTTCACTTCCAGGAGCACTGGGAGCCCATTGGTGAAGTGTTTACATGCTTACCATCCTCTTTTTTTTTTTTTTCAATGTTTTATTTTGACTTACCATCCTCTTGGATACTAGCAGGCATGAGCTACGGTGACCACACCAGGGGTTCCTATACAGCCCATGTGGCAGAGAGGGTCCTCCAAGAATCTAGGCTCCTATAAGTAATCCTACCCAACCTCTCAGCTTTCTGTTACCTGGCTTCCTTTTCTGTTACCTGGCTACCTCTTGCTTCTAGCTTTCTAAGATGCCATATTTTAGGTGATTTGTCTTCATTCACAAGTACCCCTGTCTGGTTCTCTGTAGCCTCTGCCTCTACCACTTCTTCTCCTGTACAAGCCCATCACCACAATTATAACTAAGAATCCTCTCCCTAGGTGAGACTTAAGGCAGTTTTAGGGACAGGCAGAGCTTTATGCTACTGGGGGTAGGGGGTTGGGATGTTCATACCATGCACTGAATGAGGCAGCTGCATCAGGAGAGGGTCCAGAAGAAGGCAAATAAGACAGAGGCGGGCAAGTGGGAATACAGATAACCATCCAATTAAAATCTTTGTGTTCTCAAAGTTGGAGTCTTCTTTGCTTCAGAACAGCCATCTGGGTCCTGTGCCCCTCACAGTCATGTGATCACCAAGCAAGGGAGCTATTCTAGAGTTTGAGCCCCATCTACTGCTCCTAAATCTCTTTCCTCTTGCTTTCTCAGTTGCTGTCTGGTCCTCAGGCCTTTTGAGCACACCTGAAGTTTGCTTGTTTTTTGACATGGTAGTTTCTAGAATCATCTTGCCCACTGCTCCTCCTCTGCTCAGAGAAAACTGAGCATCTGTGGTTGGGCAAAGGGACAGGGTTTCAGTGCAGAAGCAGGCTAGTGAGTGACATCTCTGTCTTTTGATGGGAGTTCCTGAACATGCCTCAAGACTTTGTAAGGACTTTGAGGAAATTTCCAGCAGTTGCAACCTGGAGTGCTGATTTATTAGAGCTAAATAAGGTCTAAGAAAGTGAACTCTCCATGTGGGGTATTATATTGAGAAAGATTGAGGGAACACCTGCTTCTGTTTGGCTGCCTTCCCTCCCGTGCAGGTTTTGCCATCTGCACCCCTACCAGGCCTTGCCAGAGGAAGTCAGCACTGACTCTGAAGATGTTGGGGGAGCTAGTGAAGCCAATCAAGTTCTAAGTGGTGCTATCATGGGGTCTGCAGGCCCCTGTCTGTCTTCTCAGGCAGCCACGTGCTTGGAGCTTTTGAATTCCAGACTGGGTCATGGGAACAGGAGTGAATGGGAGAACTTCTGACTCGCATAACCCCTGAAGATTGAAGAGCTCGTGATTTGCAGGGAGACTGTGGTCTGAGGGCTATGAGGGGATGACAAAGATTGACTTGTCCATTCTCAGTTAAGAAGATCTGGATTTGTTTGAACCCATGGTCCTGGTCAACTGTCTAAACTCTGATATCCCTCTTGACCAGTGCCGCCTGACATCCTGCCTTATCTGCTGATGGACCTGCCCCCTTAAAGACAGGAAAGATTTCAAGAACTCTGCTGGACTCCAAGTCATATGGCTTGAGCTCCTCCCCCTTAGGGAAGCCAGAGATTGTGATTATGTCAACTTACATATCTGACTTTTCTTCATAGTGATACAAGTGGGGCTGGTCTTAACCTTTGCTTAATTTTCACTTATCTCTTGGTTGTGCCATTTTTTAGTTTCTTAAAACCTGACTGTGACACCGCACTGAAATTAATACCTCCCTTCAAATGAAGCAGTGTGCCCATCAGGCACTCAGTTACCAGACCTGAGTTTTCGTTGTTTGTCCTTGGACCAGGGAATGATTGAGGAGAGAGGTACTCTGGTGCTTGTTTGGGGGAGTTCCTCCAAACCACCTTTTGTCATCCCATGTCTCTCAGAAGTATATTACCTTTACTTCCCCCAAAATGATGGCCCTACATTAGAGATTCTTTATCCGTTTGTTCACCCATCCACTCATCCATCCTTCCACCCATTCAGTAGATGTTTATCAAGTGCCTACTATTTACAAGGGACTCTTCCTCCCTAGAAAGTCCCTTAGTGTGCAAACAGTTAACATGCTCAGCTGCTAACAGAAGGCTTGCTGGTTTGAACTTAGCCAGAGGTGCCTTGGAAGAAAATGAAACATTGGAAACCCTATGGAGCACAGTTCTCCTCTGACCCACATGGGGTTGCTATGAGTTGGAGCCAATACAATGCCAACTGTGTTTTATGGGTTTTTTTGTTTTTAATTCCTCCCTGGAGGTTATCAGTATCCCTTCCTCTCTCCTCTTAAGTTCTTTTAGACCTTTTTTTTTTTTTTTTTTTT
>NW_006408805.1:2104456-2118615 GCF_000296735.1 Chrysochloris asiatica
TCTAGTTAATACATGTTGTTAACTGCCATCAAGTCAATTCCAACTAATTGTGGTTAGTAGTCCAGTGGTTATCCTGCAGTGCCACACTAGTACTCCTCTGAGTTCATACATATACATGATAAAAATGACAATGACAGAAAGTGTGTACAGTGAACAGTAAGTCCCTTATCCACATTCCTCCATTCCCCTCCCAGAGGTAGTCTTTGTGTATTGTATGCATAGCATATGTTGTTGTTGTTAGGTGTTTTCAAGTCAGCTCTGACTCATAGCAACCGTATGCATAACAGAACGAAATACTGGCCAATCCTGGACCATCCTCACAATTGTTAGCACTCTTGAGCTCACTGTAACAATCCATCTCATTGATTTTCTTTATTGACCCTTCACTTGACCAAGCATGATATCCTTCTCTGGTTACTGGTCCCTCCTGATAATATGTCCAAAGTATAAGAGACAAAGTCTCACCATCCTAACTTCTAAGGAGCATCTGACTGCGCTTGTTTTTAACACAGATCTGTTTGTTCTTCTGGCAGTTCATGGTGTTTTCAGTATTCTTCTCCACCACCATGACTCAAATGCATCAATCCTCCTACAGCCTTCCTTATTCATTGTCCAAATTTCACAAGCATATGAGGCTATTGAAAATACCATGACTTGGGTCAGGTGCATCTTAGTCCTCAGACTGACCTCGTTGCTATTGATTGAACATTTTAAAGAGGTCTTGTGCAGCAGATTTGCCTAATGCAGTATGTCATTTGATTTCTTAACTACTGCTAGCATGAATGTTGTAGTGGATCCAGGCAAAATGAAGTCTTTGACAACTTCAATTTTTTCCCCATTGATCATGATGTTATTTACTGGTCCAGTGGTGAGGATTCTTGTTTTCTTTATAGTGAGGTGCAATACATACCAAAGGCTACATAGTCTTTGATCTTCATGAGCATGTGTGTGTGTGTATATATACAGGCCTACTTACATTTTTCTGTACGTATATTTTAACTTATTTTCTTGCAAGGTTATAGACAGGAAAAAGTGTCTCAGAGGTGTGATTAATGTCATATTTGGGATTTGTCAGCAGGCATCATCTGAAACAAATGCTATTGTTTGGGAGTCCTATGACAATGACACATAGAACAGCTGAAAACACACTCTCCCATTCACAGTCTGCGTGCGCGCACGCATTCCTCAAGTGCAAGTCCTGATTGTATTTCCAAGCTTCTCCTTCGACTTTACATAGCGAGAGTAAATTTTCTTGGACATCGGAAAGTCATATGGAAAATCTCATCATTCTCATCAGTTTTTTAATCAGAGAACCTGGATTTGGTTGGATGACTCAGGGTCCCCAAATTATCTCCATGAGGAATCAAGCATCTCAGTTGTCTGGGCCTTCCCCCATGGCAGAAGTTTTTGGGCTGTGGGCAGAGTGCTGCTGGAGTCTCCCAGACTGTCCCTGGACTGCCTGCCTTGCACATGGACACTACAACCCAGACAAGGCTGGGGCGGAATCGGGAAGAGGTGTCTTTTGGCCTGAGGAAGAGCTTATTTGCTCTCTGGTACACTAGCTTGTTGACTGTAGTTCTTTGCAGTATTGTGACTTCCAGGTTTTCAGCCAGGTTCTGTTTTCAGGAAGGACAGATAAAAGGGCGGGTGACCTGTGAACCCACTGAAATTGGGGAAGAGAGAGAGAGATGGGTTAAGTGTCCTGGTATGCTTATTGTTGAGCTGATTCCAGCTTCCTTTTCATTCTCAATCCCCTCAGTATGGTCACAAGCCTTAACTCTAGACACTCAAGTTGCTTGTTTTCCCCTTTACATACTGCCTAATGCTGCTCTAGCAGAAATACCAAAAGTGGGTGACTATAAAGAACAGAAATTTATTTTCTCACAGTTCAGGCTGCCAAAAGTCCAAATCAGGGTTTGGGTCATGTAGATTCCTTCCTTGTTGGTAGTTTCAGGAATTCCTTGGTCCCTTGTCTTTACATGATTCTCAGATAGCCCCTGTGTAAGACCTGTTCCTTTTGTAACACAGAAGCAATTAGGTTTAGAACACACCTATAGTAATATGCTTTCTATAAGAATAGCATGACCTCCTCTGACTTCACAAGGGAAAAGAGAATCAAACTCAACATCAGCCCAAGGCCAATTCTTCTGAGGCCAAGGTCAGACTTGCCTCCACCCTCAAACTTTCCTTACCAATTGTAGCATCAGCCATCCCTCCCAAGACACCATTTCTCTGCTGGGTTCATGATCTGTTAAAACAGTGACCATACAGAACTCATAGACAATATTCACAATTATGGAGCTCATTGGGGAACTTAATAGGTTACAATTCAGGATCAGAAATGCTAAAGACATGGGCTCTTCCCCAGCCTTGCCCATAGGCAAGCCTCTTTCTGGTCCTTGGAGTCTTAGCCATTTGGCCCCTTGGCTCCTGCCATGTTGTATGTGCCGAGGAGTCAGTTCTGACTCAGAGCAACCCTGTACAGGGTTTCCGAGGCTATAAATCTTTACTGTAGCAGAAAGCCTCCTCTTTCTCCTGCGGAACCGCTGGTAGTTTCGAACTCCTGACCTTGTGGTTCGCAGCTCAATTCGTAACCACTACGCTCTTACCAGAGCTCCTTGCCCTACTTGGGCTATATCACAAAGCTCTTTTAGCACTTCTGATAAATGACCCAAAAGTACACCACTCAGCCTGGAGGCACTCAGCTCTATCTCCTAGAATCAGCAAACTTAGCTACCCCAATTAAATGCCTGGAGGCACCCCACACCGCAAGCAAGCCTCCTGCCCAGAAACTCAGCTTTCCTCACACTGTGAACTGGGGAGCCCACTGCTCTGTCTCATGCTTTGGCTCTTGATTCTGCTGTTGCCACTCCTGTCATAGCACTCTCTCCTGGACTAGGGAGGTTCAGCACACAGGAATCTTGGGGTCCAGTGGACGGACTTCACTCTTTTTTTTTTTTTTTTAAGCTTCTGCTGTGAATTGAGTGAAGGTTTATAGAGAAGGTCATCAGTTTTTCATTCAATAAATCATACTTTGTTTCATCTTAGTGATTGCAATCCCCTCCATGTAATAACAGTTTTCCCACTTCCTCTCTGTTTTCCACTTCACTCACCTTCCTGTCCCTTCTCAACTTTATCCTTAGGTAAAAATTGTCCTTTTGATTTTGAGTGATTGACAGTTCTTTAGTGAACATACCTTACTAGTGTTATTGTCTCCCCTATATACATATCTGAAGTCCAGGTGTGGCGCTGTGGGTTAATGTGTCAGACTGCAAAGTCGTTTGAACCACAAGGTCGTCAGCACAAGCTCACCAGCTGCTCCTTGAAAACCGTACACAGGGTCACTATGGGTCAGAACTGACTTGACGGCACTTAACAACAACAACATATACATATCTGGAGTCCTGGTGTGGTTCTGGAACCACAAGTTCAGTGGTTCAAACTCACCAGCCTCTCCTTGGAAATCCTAGACTGGGTCTCTGTGAGTCAGAACCAACTCACTTAACAACAACAACAATATACATATCTACTGCTTGGCTGAAAATGGGCCACAATGATGAGTTTCTTTCCAGAACTGAAGGGTGGTGAAGACCATAGTCTCTGGTTCCTCCAGTCTCCTTCTAACCAGTACATCTTTTTTAAAAATAAAAAGTTTTAAGTTTTGTTCCACATTTTCTTCCACTCTATCTGGGACCTTCTAATATGATCCCGTTCAGAGCAATTAGCTCTTGTTGCCAGGTACCATCTAGTTCTTCTGGTCTCAGAGTCGTGGAAAATGATGTTCGCATATTCCACTAGTCCATTGGGCTAATTGATTCTAAGCATCTTCAATTCTCCTCACTCTTCATTCTTCTGCATGTGGAGAGACCAATAGCTGCACCTTAGGTGGCTGCTCATGAGCCTTTAAGATCTCAGATGGTACTCATTAAAGTAGGATGTAGAACCTTGTCTTTGTAGCCTATGTTGTGACAATTGACTATGGTGTCCCCTGTGACTATGGTCCTGAGTCCTCAGACCAAGCACCTCATACCTTAAAATATTTCATGTCTAAGGAATTTTCTTAATTTTGCCCACTGTATGCTCTACTACATTCAAAGTTGTGTTCACAGTAAAGGTAAAAATATCCTCTTTGATCAAAAATTCCTGTTTCAACTTTATATACTTGTGTATATACTCCCTGGCAAGAGCCATAATAATTAAGGAATTAAAATGAATAAATTGAGATATATTAATCGAGGAATTAAAATAAATAAATGAGACACGGGGAAACCTGCGCATTGTTTTTGCAGAGCAACAATGAATTATTTTCCTTGGATAGCAAAGCTACAAGGGAAGATAATATTCTATGTGCAGGCCCCTAGTTATTTTTTTTTTTTCCTTTTGAATCATTCTCTGATTTATTCATGATTTTATTAGTATTCTTTTACTTTGGATTTTGACTCTCCTACATTTTAGTATATTTTTATTAAAAGTTAGAAGCCATATATTAACTACATTTTACATTACTTATAATCATAGGTAGTTTTAATACTTATATTAAAATGTTCTTAAGACTGCTAGGAGACAGGATTTGTCAATTGAATTACTACCAGCTTAGGTTTAGTGATTGTAAACATTCTTCCTTGTAGCCTTAGTTTAAGGCAATAAAGAATCCCTAAAAGCAACTAGGCCATAAATAAGGGCTGTGGGTACAAGAATTCCTAAAAACAATTAGACTATAAATAAGGGCTATGAGAATCTACAGTTACATAAATAAGAAGTTGATCAGTAATAGAGAAGTTGTTTTTCATAGCCTCAGTTTTTTAAATGTTCTGATAAGTGATATTTTTGTAGGCTATAAACAGATAGTGTATGGAAGAAGTTAAGGGAGAGTTAATTGCACCTAACAACTAAAATTAACAAGACTCAATAGATAAAGGTTAAGAAACATATGTGAAGGTTAACTTGCTTCTCAGAGAAAAGAATAGATTTATGTAGGAACAAATGTTTAACTAAAAGGTTTCAAGGCACCAAGATGTCTCAGTATGCCTTGATGTCTGTAACTTTTCATGTCTTTTGTAAATCTAAGAGTCGTGAACCATGAAGAATGTGCCTCAGAATAGATTGTATTTTGAAGACGTTGATTACTATGAAAGCAATGTTTTTTGTAATGGTATATAAGGGGGTTATATGATAGAATAGGGGAAGTAAGAGGAAGAAGAAGTAATGTAGAGAAGAATAGGGAAGAGAAGGAAGAAGAAGGTAAAGAAGTAATGTAGGAGGAGGTAAGAAGGAGTAGTGTAAGAAGTAATGTAGAAGGAAAAAGAGTGAAAAGAGTAATGTAGAGAATAAGAACCGAGTGTAAGAAGAAATGTAGCAGGAGGGGAGAAGGAGAATAAAGGAGAAAAAGAAGGAATAAGTGGAAGGATAATAAAGCATGTAAGAAGAAGATTAGAGAGGGAAAGCAAGAGAGGAGGGAATAAAGAAATGGAAGGGGATTTAAAAAGCAGGAGGGGAATGTAAGCAGGAGCAGGGGAAGGGAGAAAAGAAGCAGAAGAGAAGAGCAGGAGAGCAGGGGAGTAAAGAATGAGCAGGACAGTAAAGAATGAGAGAAGAATAAAGCATGTAATAAGATTTTTTAATTCATTATGACTTACTGACTCCATGTATTTCTTATTGCCGACGTGCGCACCCCCCTTCAGAAAAAAACCTTGAAATAAATTTATCAGGGCTGGCTCCTGGCAACTCCCCACTTTTTCTCCCACACTCATTCAGCCTGTGTCTCTGTCCATATCTCTATCCACAGAACACTGTTGCTCCTAGCTTATGTATCTCTCTCTATTTACCTCTGTCCCCTGTAGCCCTTGCATACCTCTCTTTTTTTTCTTTAAGTTTTTATTGTGAGTTATGTGATAGTTTACATGGGAGAACATTAGCTTTACATTCATCCTATCTTACTTCGGTTCATTGCAATGATTACAATCTCCTGCATGCATTGCATACCTCTCTTTGTCATCACCTGTCTTCATCATTCTTCTGCCAACTTCCGTCTTCTTGTATGTTGTCCTTCCCCTTCTTGTATATTGCCCTTCCTAGCATTCAAGTTAACATGTGTCCACTCTCTAGCCAGTAAATTACTCTCCCTTCTCTCCCACCCCTGTTAACTACCAAAAAAAATGTTTCTTTTACCATGAAAACCTTTTCTTGGATTTTAACAAGATTGGTCTCATACAATATTTGACCTTTTGTGCAGTCCTGATGTGGCACTGCGGCTTAATGTGCTGGACTGCAAGGTTGATATGAACCTCAAGGTCCGTGGTTCACGCTCACCAGCCTCTCCTCTGAAAACCTATGCAGGGTCTTTATGAGTTGGAACCAACTCTATAGCACTTGGCAGCAACAACAACAATTTCACCCAACACACAGTCCTCCAGGTTCATCATGTTTGAGGTATTCTGCAGATTCATCATTATTCTCAGCGTTGTAATGTATTCCATTGTGTGGATGTACCAAAGTTTGTTAACCATTCTTCCATTGATGGGTATTTTGGCTGTCTCCATCTTTTTGTTACTGTGAACAGTGCGGGTTCTTCTTTCTTTATGGTAGTTGAGATCTCCCCAGTTTCTGAGTTAGCTCATTTTATACATCAGTGGAATGGCAAAATTAACCAATCCCCATGTTAAAGTTCCTGGTTTTCAGAATCACAGTTAACCCTACTAACACTCACAACTAAATTAGATAGTCCTATCAGCATCTTCTCCAACCCTCTCTTACCTAGACCTTTCAAGAAAGGGGGACATACACCAATCTGCATGGTCCCACCCAGTCATTTGTTGGGAGTTATAAAGTGACACTTAGGATAATACACTAGGCCACAAGGCCGGTTTGAACTGTAAGGCTGGTGGTTCAGGCTCACCAGCTGTTCCTAGGAAACTCTGTACAGGGTTACTATGAGTTGGAACCAACTCAATGGCAGATAACAACAATATAAAGACTATGGCTGTTGTTAAGTGCCGTCGAGTCAGTTCTGACTCATAGCGACTCTGTGTAGAATTTACAAGGAGTGGCAGATGAGCTTGAACTGCTGACATTGTGGTTCAAACCGACTTTGCATCCCAGTGCATTAACCCATAGCTCCACACCAGGACTCCAAAGACTGCGGATAAAAGACCCATGTGAAGTTAATCACCATTTCCTCACTAATATTACAAATAGAGTCTTGTTACTAAACAGGATTCCTGGATTTTTATACAAATAGCACACACCTCTACAGTGGTTTTCCCAGCTGCCCTCTTCCCACCCACCCACCATTTTCATATGTACCCTATGCTGCTTTGCTTTCTTTTCTTTTTTTTCCATGTTTATTTTTTTTTAATTAGCATTGCACATTTACAAAAATACCTGCAGGCAGGGGTTATGGTTAGCCAAAAAAAAAAATAGAAGGTGCATATTATTTACTTATAAAAATACGGTTGCATGCACAGGTACAAGAGCTAGGATTCCAACACATACTTTGGGGGATCAAAACACAATCCATACCCATACCATGTGTTTACTTGCTCCTGAGCCTTTACTTTCACTGCTCCCTCTATGTGCCCTTTCATGCCCTTTCTCTAAACCCAGATCCCCTGCTTTCTCCTCTAAGCAGCTTGCCTTCTCCTTTCTCTACTTCACTTGCACTTTTATCACTTTGTAGCTTGTAGCATGTTTCTTATTTACATGCCATTGGACAACTCTTTAAAAGAGTTGTCCTTGGCTTGCTCTTGAACCTCCTTGTCCCACTCTACCGGTTTAGTAAGTGCACATTCTACAGATATCCACCATATGCAGCCTTGAGCAGGAAGAATAGACGGAAGTGATGTTCAAGGGTGCCCACACTGCCTGGATCAGTACTGCCGCTGGGCATCATGTGCTTGGTACTACAGCTCTGAGCTCTTCCTACAGTTGCTGGCCTCTGTGAACTCTATCCCCTTTGGCCTGCTGAGCCTGGTCTTCCCTCTGCTGTCACCTACTGTCTCTTTATAGCTCGATGACCTGTACCTGATTGCCATCTGCCACCGCCGTGGCATCAAGTCACTGCGGGATCTCACTCCAGAGCACCTGCCACTGCTGAGGAACATCCTCCAGGAGGGTCAGGTGAGTCGCCTTGGTCTCCTCTCATCCAAAGCCCTGATCTCCTCCCTGAGGCTGACAGTGTTGTTGCCCTTCTTTATATTCTTACCCCACAGAGTCCCGATCCCTCTCGTGACTGCCACACTGTGCCTGCTGTGTTATGTGTGCTATCTTAGCTCCTCTTCCAGACTGAGGCCAGAGATCTAGAACACCTGGAGTTCTGGGTTGTTTTCTCTCTGGGTGCTTTTTGAATTGAGTGAAATCAGAGGAAGTGAAAGGAGCCCTGAGCTTCCTCATAGAAAGTTGGGGTGGGAGACCAAGAAAGGGAAGATGAATGTATTTCCAAGTCACGTAGGCAGTTTTATACAGGTGCATGAAACTTATGTCAGAGTGGTCACAAGATTGTTTAATAGGAGACAGATTACTGTAATTCCATGTTTACTGCTAGAAACCAAAGTTTTATGTGAAATTTTGAATTGATCTTCCCTGATCCCTTCACATCATTCCTGAACTGCAGGAGGCTGAGCCCTATTGGACTTTGATGAGTCCATTCCTGGGGGTGTATTAATGGTTGCTTTTGATATACTGAGTATTTCCTTTCCCTTCTATAATTTTGTAACACATGCTAATACTTTTGCCTTCCTCTCCTTTTCCCTGGGATACATAACATGAATAAAGACTTATTGATTCTGAAAAATATGGAAAAAGAAATCAAAGGAGGCCCGGAGTGGGGACGGGTAGAAGAGAGTCCAGAATCTTGGGTTGCAGTCTTTGTTCAGAGATTTTAACATTACCCCTAACCTTGGACAAGTCACTTTCCCCTTCAGACCCCAGTATCTGTATCAGTATCCCTTCTAGCCCCTAGAAGTCTGGTTGTCAGCCTTTTTCCACTCTGAAACTTTTACAGGTGCTGTCTCCTGGAGTGTCCTGGACCAAGGGTTACAGGGATGCTCATCCAAGAGGGTGCTGTGCCCGTCATTTCACAGCTGCTTTTCCAAGGCTTTAATGTAGGCCTGGAGAAAGATGTTGGCTGGCCTTTGCTTTCTGTGAATCTCTGCTCCCAACTTCCACCCTGGGCCTGTGTCTCATCTGTCTTCTCTCCTCCTTGCAGCTGTACGTCCCCTCCTGCCCACCCACATCACTGTCTTGAGCTGCCTTTGTCTTTTTTGATGTGACTTTTTTTTTTTTTAAATCATGACACAGTCTCTGGATACCAAGGTTGGCAGAGAGCATTGTCCCTCCCTTGGGGAGATATTAGGCCAGCACTCTGATACTTGGCAGCTCAGGCATCCTCACCCTGTAGCACAAAGTCTTGTGGTGAGCTCTGAATGAATTCTTGGCTCCCTGAGCCTCTCATCTCTCTCTTTACTCCTGGCCTCAGGGATTTGCTGACAGTAGAAATCACAGGGAGCCAAGGCCAAAGTAAAAGCTTTCCTCTCAGTTATCCCTTCTCTAGGTCTGTCTGGGAGTCCCTGGATGATGCAGACAATTAACATGCTCACTGCTAATCAAAAGGTTGGAGATTTGAATCTGCCAAGAGGTGTCTCAGAAGAAAGACCTGATTATCTACTTCCAAAAACATTGAAAACCCTATGGAGTACAGTTCTACTCTGAAACACAGTGGGTCCCCATGAGTCAGTGTCCTCTGGTTTGTTTAGGTCTGCCTGGACATGCCCTTCCCACTGCCCTCTTCCGTCCTTCTTTCACCTTCACTGTGAAGCCCCATCCCCGTCTCCAGTGTTTCCAAGCTCCACCATGTTCTATGCTAGAGGGATCAATGGTTTGTAAAGTCCATCCAGGGAAGATCATCCGCTTCGTCCACACTAGGACTTCCTGCATTTGCAACCACAGCTATTCAAGGGAGTACATATTTACTAAGTTGGAGTGAGGAGCTAAGATCCAGGCCACAGCCCCTCCCCTGTGGGGGAACAGTCTCACCTCTGCTGCTGTCATCTGCATTTGCGGCTTTCCTCAAGTAGAAGACAAGGGCCCAAAACAAACTGTGGACAGAGCGTAGTGTGATGGACTAGATGCCCGAAGCTGGGCAGCTCTCTGCTGTTGTTGTTGCTAGTTGCTGTGAAGTCGATTCCAGTTCATGGAGGCCCCATGTGTGCAGGATAGAACTGCTCCATAGGATTTTCAGTGCTAAGTCTTTCAGAAGCACGCCACTAGGCTTGTCTTCTGAACTGTCTCTAGGCAAATTCAAACTGCCAATCTTTTACTAGTAGTTGAACACTAAACTACTTTGTCACCTAAGAACTCTGGTTCCTGGCGAGTCTGGGATTAAGACATGGGCGGGTTCTAGCTGGGAGTGTCTGCTATTGCACACTGCAACACAGTGATCCTTTTCCTTCCCTCCCGTCTCATTAGGAAGCCATCCTGCAGCACTACCAGGTGAAGGGGGACCGCCTGCGCGTGTACCTGCACTACCTACCCTCCTATTACCACCTGCATGTGCACTTCACGGCCCTGGGCTTTGAGGCCCCTGGCTCTGGGGTGGAACGGGCACATCTACTAGCAGAAGTGATTGAAAACCTAGAATGTGACCCAAAGCACTATCAACATCGCACTCTAACCTTTGCCCTCAGGACCGATGACCCCTTGCTCCAGTTGTGGCAGGAGGCCCAGAAGAGTTAAGTTGACTTAGGAATTTTCAGGAGAGCACAGATATGTGGGGACTGGGGTGGGGTCAGGGGAGAGAAGAGGCATTTGTATAACTTAATGATTTTTTAAAATGTATTTTGTACTGACTTATTCCTAGTATGTGAATAAAGCATTGGATCATTAGATGTGGACTGGTTATTTCAGGGAAGCAAGTGGAGTGGGCGGAACCAGTGGCTGAGGCCTTGTCAAGAAGTGAGGAGAGTCTTGGAATGTTTGGCTGATGTGTGCTAGCTGCCCTGAGACAGTTCCAGAGGCATTCTCGGAATCCCTGTGCTCACACCATCCTTTGCTGACTTCCTGGTCCTTTGTCCGAATATGCCTCTTCTTGTTTGCTTTCCTTCCTTTTCTGCTACCACACCTCTCTCTCTTCCTTCTTCCCATTTTCTGGACCTTCCAAGTGGTTTCCTAGCATCATGTTTCCGGGAGTTCCCCAAAACTACCAAAAGGAAAGCTTTGGATTATTTTTATACAGAGTTTTTTGACTGACACGTTCCCTGTCCTGCATCTGTCCAAGATTATACGTGCTCCCTTGTGAGTCAGCCCTTTCGATAAACTTGTTGACAAGGATGGAGGGCTGATGTCTGGAAGTGGGAGGGTTTTAATAAGAATCAAATGATGCAAGCTCAGGCTGCCTGCCTGTGCCTCTGATTTTTGGTCACTGAATCCCTGTCCTTGAGTTCATTATCTAGGCAGAAAGACAAAACAAACTTGCATGAAGCAGCCGGGAGATCAAGTACAAAATACTGTGTCAACAAGGGCAAAATGATATGGTTGTAGTTGGATACAAAAGCTCTGAGCGGGCTCAGCCTCAAGGTGTAATAAGGCCCAGGAAGGGAACTTCAGACACTGATGGCCGGCCTGTTAGGGAACCAGTAAGAGGTGATCCTCAACAGAGCAGGGACTCATAGGTTGCATGTGAGGACAAAGAAATAAACATGTGGAGTCTACTTAAGGGTACCTTGACAGAAAACATGGTGATCTACTTCCCCAAAGACCAGCTATTGAAAACCCTACAGAGCAGTTCTCTCCTCTGACACACATGGATCACCATGAGTCAGAGTCCATGGCGACTGGTTTGAATTCTTTTGATAATAAAGGACAAATACAACATGCTGGCAGAGAAGGGGCTGGTATTTGCTATTGAGTCAAGGTTTTTTCCTTGCTCAGGAAACTCAAGGAAGGGAGGATGTTAGGTTTTGCTTCAATGACAGGAGGAAAGCATAGACAAGGTTGGCTTTTCTCAACATTCCCTGGAGAGACCTGGATTCATGTTCTAGTTCCGTTCAAATGTTTATTGAGCTCTTCTCTTGGGCAAGGCAGTGCCCTTGTTGTTGTTGTTGTTGTGTGCCATGGAGTCGGTTCCAACTCATCGACCCTGTACAGGGTTTCCGAGGCTGAGCAGAAAGCCTCATCTTTCTCCCGCAGAACAGCTGGTAGTTTTGAACTGCTGACCTTGTGGCTCGCAGCCCGATTCGTAACCACTACGTTACAGAGCTCCTTAGGCAGTGCCCTAGATACTGGGAAAATGTCAAAAAACAGCAAAAATCTGCCCTTCCTAGAACTGATGATATTCACCCCAGGACATTGAACAAGACACAAATCATCCTGAGGCTACTTCCTTTTTTGAAATAAGGATCTTATGAAATGATGCTTCAGTACCAAGTGTTACACTGTTGCTTTGTCTCAGACTCTGCTATACTGATTGACTCATGACCCAGACAGTTGAGTAGGTGTTACAGGTACAGAGACAGACACTAAACCAAGACTTCTACCTTCAGGGCATTCACAATCTTACAGGGAAGGCAGGCAAACTACAGTTAAAAGATTAAAAATAATACAAGGGGTCTTCAAAAATTATGTGAGAAATAGAATCTCCCCATGAACTTCTTAAAGCCCCATCATACATGTGGTGGTGGTGGTGGTGGTGTGCCATGGAGTCAGTTCTGACTCATAGCCACCTTGTATAGGGTTTCCAAGGCTGTGAATCTTTATGGGAGTAGAAAACCTCATCTTTCTCCCACAGAACCACTGGTAGCTGGCCTTGAGGTTAGCAGCCTGACTCATAACCATACGTGTACAAGTTTATTAACCTATAAAGACATGGTAAGTATGTGTTTGGCATCTCAGAAGTACTGGGCATTGTGACCCACCTATGTACTGCCAGTACATATGAGGCTCAAAGGGTAATGAACTTGAAGAGGAGCCAGGTACCCGGAGTGCACATCCACTCCCACTCCCTCCAGGTGCTTGATGTGTGTGTGTCTCCTGGAGACTCCAGCAGAAGGAAATAGGATAATTCTCAGTGAAAACATCTGCCAGTGCTCAGAGAGGGACTGCCTTTTTCAGAGAGTAGAAACATAACCTGGTGAGATCTTGTGGGTTGAATTATGCTCCCCCAAAATATATATTGAAGTCCTAACCCCCTTACCAGTGAATGTGGCCTTGTTTGGAACGGGGTCTTTGAAGATGGTATGAGTTAAGCCAATATACAGTGGGTCCTAATCCTACATGAGTGGTTTCCTTATAATAGAGGAACAGAGAGACAAAAACGTGAGAGTTACGCTGTTGCAAACCAAGGAATGTCAGAAACTAGGAGAGGCAAGTAAGGATCCTTCCCTAGAGGCTGCACAGAGGACATGGTTCTGCTGACTCTGAATTTAGACTACAGCCTCCAGTACTGTAAGAAAATTAATTTCTATTTTCCACTCAAACTTTGTGATGCTTTGTTACAGCAGCCCCCAGAGACTACTATACACAGAGCAGAACTCTTCTGAACTGTCAAGATAACTAAAATTGGGAGAGAGGAGTAGAGGGGATACTGCTCCAGAGAGACCTTTAAAATAGTTTTGTAGCTGCCATTGCATCTGCCAACACTTGTCTGTCAGTTTGTCATACTGGAATAGTTTGCATGTTGCTGTGATGCTGGAAGCTATGTCACCGGTATTTTAAATACCAGCAGGGTACATCCATTGTGGATAAGTTTCAGCTGAACTTCCAGATAAGCCAGACTAGGAAGAAGGAGAGGTGGACAACTTCTGAATGTTTAACCACTGAAAATCTAATGAATACCAGTAGAACACTGTCAGCACCAGAATATTGAATGTTGAAACATGGTGAATAGCACCAGAATATTGTCAAATACAGTGATGGAAGATGAGCCCCTCAGGCTGGAACACCCTCAAAATACGACTGGGGAAAAACTGCATCCTCAAAGTCAAGATGACCATGATGGCACAAATGGAGTAAAGCCTTCAGGACCTTAATTTGCTTATGGGACACAACTCAAAATGAGGAGAAATAGCTGTGGTGGTTGTGGTGATGTACCATGGAGTCAGTTCTGACTCATAGCGACCCTGTACAGCGTTTCCGAGGCTGTAAATCTTTACGGGAGCAGAAAGCCTCAT
>NW_006408805.1:2119870-2126124 GCF_000296735.1 Chrysochloris asiatica
ATCACAGGTTGTTAATGAGTCTTCCTCCAATCCTGATGCCACATTTTTCTTCATAGAACCCAGCTTCTCGGATTATTTGCTCAGCATACAAACTTCTTGAGGCACCCTCATATTGGCCAGGAATCAAACTTGGGTTTCTCGTGTGGAGTGAGAATTCTACCATCAAGACACTACCTCCTCTTCTTACAAAGTGGTGGTGGTGTTGGGTAGTTGCCACCAAGTTGGTTCTGATTCATAGTGACTCTGTGTACAACGAAATGAAACCCTGCCTGGCCCTGGACCATTCTCACAATTATTGCTGTGTTTGAGCTCATTGTTGCAGCCTCTGTATCAATTCATCCCACTGAGGATTTTCCTCCTTTTGTCTGGCCCTCTACCGAACATAATGTCCTTCTCCAGGGACTGGTCCCTACCCAGTACATGAGGCAAGTTTCACCAGCCTCACTTCTAAAGAAAGAGCATTCTGGCTTGTTAAAAGGCAGATTTGTTTGTCCTCTGGCAATCCATGGTGTATTCAATATTCTTCACCAACACAGTTCAAAGGCATAAAATCTTCTGAGTTGGGTCAGATGTACCTTATTCTTCAAAGTAACATCTTTGATTTTTTTAACACTTTAAAAATCTATTTTGTACATCAGATTTGCTCCATTCAGTATGTTGTTTGATTTCTTGACTTCTGCTTCCATGGGCATTGATTGAGGATCCAAGTAAAAATGAGGGCCTTAACAATTTCAACCTTTTCTCCATTTATCATGATGTTGCATTGGTCCAGTTGTGAGGATTTTTGCTTTCTTAATGTTGAGGTGTAATCCATACTGAAGACCATATAGTCAATTGTCTTCATCAATAAGTGATCTTCATTTCTTCAAGTCCTCTTCACTTTCAGCAAGCAGGGTTTTGTTATCTGTATATTGCAAGTTGTTAATGAGCTTTCCTCGGCTCCTGATGCCTTGTTCTTCTACATATAGTCCACCTTCTCAGATTATTTGCTTAGCATACTGATTGAATAAATATGGTAAAAGATACAACCCTGATACACATCTTTCCTGATTTTAAACGATTCAATATCCTCTTGTTCTGTTCCAATGACTGCATGAGCACAATGAAGTGTTCTGCAATTCCTATTCTTTGTAATATTATTCATAATTTGTCATGATCCACAGTCAAATGCCTTTTTTTTTTTAAAGATGACATTATTTTTGGAGTTAATCTGGTTTTGTTTTGTTTTGTTTCTTAAATGTTTTATTGTGAATTATGTGATAGTTTACACGGGAGAACATTAGTTTTATATTCATCCTATTGTTATATCGTCTCATTGCCATGGTTACAATCCCCTCCATGCAATCCTTCCCCCATATCACCCAGGTCTTTAGCACACAGTCGCTCTCCTTCTCTGCATCTAAAGTCTCCAGCTGCTCCATCGCTCCACGTCATCATCTCTGCTTCCATTCAGGCCTCACTGCTTCTCTGGGTAGGGTCACACTCTCTGCTCTTCTCCCTTGATGGTCCTAGGGACCTCTGCTCCTAGACTGAAAAGTTAATCACTCCCCTCCTTGCTATAAAATGTCTACCTTTACATTTCCAACCCTCACAATCAGTCCTGATAACAATTATTCACTATTGTATCACAAGAGACCCATCTGCATTTCATTGCATCAGCCCCGCCTAGTCAGATTGAATACTACTCACTGGACAGTCTACTAGATCCAGAGGACCTGGAGGAAGGTAGAATCTCCAGTGAGTAGTATTCAAATGCCTTTTTGCATAGTCAATAAAACACAGGTAAACATCTTTCTTGTATTCTTTGTTTTCAACCAAGATCCATGTGAAACCAACAACAATATCCGCCATTCCACAACCTCTTGTGAATCTGGCTTAAATTTCTGACAGCTTCCTATTGATGTACTGCTGCAACCATTTTAAAATTATTTTAAAGAAAATTTCACTGCTTGTGATACTAATGACATTTTTCGATAATTTCCTCATTCTGTTTGTTCACCTTTCTTTGGAATGGGCACAAATATGGATCTCTTGTAAAAAAGGGGGAAATAATGTTAAGGTGCTTGACTGTTTTGTGGGTATCGGTTTCCCTTGCCTACTATTGTAAAATAGACATTTAAATGGGATAGAAAGGAATATTGGAAAATATGATTACAGAAAGCTTGTAAATGCATCTTCAACCTATATCTGATTAGAATACCTAAAAGGGGTTCTAGAATTTGCACGGTAAAATCGGCTTCTTATTAAGCCTTTGTAGAGTATGGGGCCTTAGGTGGAATCTTGAGCCCCATCCAGAACCTTCTGATGTGGGACAACCCCACTTGAAAGGAATGCAGACCCACCCAGAGTGGCTAGAGGTACAGAAGATACTTCTTGAAAGAAAGACCAGCAGGAAAAGAAAGGGGGATAAAAAGCAGACTGTTTGGTTGTTATAAGAACAAGCAAGCTGTTCACTTGGGAGTCATCAAGGCAAAAAAAAGTTATTCCTTCAATACAAACCACCTTCCAAGACTGAAACTCAAAGAGAACACACAAGCAGGCTTGCTAACTCACTGATAACCACGTTGGTCTACTGGTGAGTGGAAGTGGGGGAAAGAGAAAGTCTGTGTGCTGGTGGCCAAGACACTGGCTTGCAAAATGTGCCCTTTGGTTGTTTAAATGAATATTTATGTCTGTGTGTTTTATGTACATAAAAAAAAAGCAGAGGGAATAGAGGCAAACAGTGTTAACCGATGGTGCATGGAGGGGATTGTAATCATTGCAATGAAACAAAATATGGTTTGTTGAGTGCAAAACTGATGTTCTGCCATATAAACTATCACTGAATTCACAATAAAATCTTTAAAAATAAAATATGGATCTCTTCCAGTCGGTTGGACAGGTAACCACCATATTTGTCCTAATTTAGCCACCATATTTGATGAAAAATTTTGCTGGGTGTATGATTCTTCGTTGGCAGTTTTTTTCTTTCAGAGTTTTGTATATGTCATTCTAGTGCCTTCTTGCCTGCATGGTTTCTGCTGAGCAGTCAGACCTTAGTCTTATTAAGATACATACACACACACACAATAGAGAAAATTGTTCAAGAATTGTTGAAAGAAAAATTTCCTAATATTATGAAAGACAAGAAAGTAGTCATTCAAGAAGTTAAACAAACTTCAAACAAGGATGGACTCCAAAAGAAAACTAACAAGACATATCATAATCATACTTTAAATAAAAAACATTTTATTGTGAATTGAGTGAAGGTTTATGGAGTGGATCATCAGTTTTACATTCAACAAATCATATACTTCATTATAATAAAACTCTTCAGAACCAAAAACAAGGAAAAACTCTTGAGAGCTGCTAGGGAAAAACAAAAAGTTACCTACAAAGAAGAACTAATAAGACTAAGCACAGGACACCCAGGAAGCTGAACAGTGCTCTGGGAAAGACCCAGGGATTCTGTCTCCTGCCTCCAAAGGCCCCAGTAGTGGCCACTGTCATTACCCACAAGAATCTTTGCTTTTAGTGCAGAAAGCAGCTGGCCAGATGTGTAGTATGCCAGGGATTGGACCTTTTGACTCTGTTTAAGGCAAACCTGCCTTTGTTGCCACCTACAACAGTTCCTTTGCTGAATCTCTATCTTACATGAATCCTGGGACTCTTAAAGAGTTGCAGGGAAGGGGCCCATTGTTTGGCTTATTCTGAACTCCCTGATGATTGTGAACAGGACATTAAGTCCCCAGTTTCTGATCACTTGCCCCAGTCCTTCCTTTTCTAGGGATTCTCTCTTCCCAGAGGACAGAGAGGTCCAACTGCAGTGACCCTATGTACAGCTGAGTGAAATCCTGCCTAGCCCAGTACCATCCACCCCAGCCTAGGAAACCCTGTAGGACAGATCTGCTCTGTCACAATGGTTGCTATGTGTCAAAATCACCTCCAAGGGACCCACCAACATCAGCAAGAGGAGAGTAATTAGGAAAAAAAGCAGATTAGAGTGTTTCAAATTCAATTTAATAGATACCTGTTGTGCATTTAGCCTGCTTATCACATTTAATTTTGAATATCTAAAAGTTAGTCATTATATTTCCTTATTAAAAAAAAAAAAACTTTCATTGTGAATTGAGTAATTGTTTCCATGGCAAAACATTGGTTTTGCACTCTGTTCCCTTTTTTTTTTTTTAATGTACAAAAAACACATAGAAATATATAACCATTTAAACAACTGGAGGGCACATTTTGCAAGCCAGTCTCCTGGCCTCCAGCACACAGCCTTTCTCTTTCCATGAGTCTAGAATCCTCAGCTGCTCTATCTCTCCATTGCCATCAACTCTGCCTCCATCTCTGGTGTTGTTGCTTCTCTGGTTAAGATCCCACACTCCGCTTATGCTCTTCTCCCTTGAAGGTCCCAGGGTCCTCTGTTCCTGGAATGTAAGATTAACTACTTCCCCCCTTTTGCTACACAACTTCTACCTTTAAAGTTGTGACCATCACAATTAGTCATGATAACAATTACTCACTATTGAATCAAATTAATCCTATCTCCATCTCCTTTCACCAAACCGGTCTAGACAAGATGAATACTGTTCAGTGGGGATTCTACCTTCCCCTGCATACTCTAAAACTAAACTCCTTCTTGAGAACTTATAAGCCAGCTACTTTATAGCTCCTTGCCCACCCCACCACCAGCCCCCACCATTTTAGGTAGCCAGTATCTAAGTTGCCCAACCCTATCAACTCTGTGTATAGAGGGGATAGGTTTGATCCTTGATCTAAAGACTCATTCCTTTTCTGTTGGTATTTTGAGTTACTACATCCATAAGTATAGGTCAAGTTCATCAAATTGTAGCAATTTACACTTGCTTCCTTTATCAACTTTATCTTTCTCTGGTCAAGTTCTCATCATCAAGCCATTGAAGCTAGGTCAAATGGGTACTATCTGCAAGTTTGGGCATTCTTGTGCATATCCCTATATTTCATTTTACCTGAATTTTAAAAACTGAGATAAAATTCAATTAACATAAAATTAACCATCAACTACTTTAAATTGTATATATAGTTTAGTGGCATTTGATAATTTACAATGTTGTGTAACTGCCACATTTATCTAGTTTCAAGGCATTTTCATCACCCTGAAAGGAAACCCACCATACCCACAATCATTCCTTATCTCCCCTGCTTCTAGCTAGCCCCTGGCAACAACCAGTCTGGTTTCAGGCTCTATGTTGTTGTTGCTGTTAAATGCCGTCAAGTTGGTTCTGACTCACGGCAACCCTGTATAGGGTTTCCGAGGAATGGCTGGCTAGTTTGAACTGTTGTGGTTCAAAACAACCTTGCCATCCAATGCTTTATTCCACAGTTATGGATTTTCCTATTCTGGATGTTTCCTATAAATAATATCTGACCTTGTATGTGTTTTCAAGATCCAGCTGCATTATAGCTTATATCAGCCCTCCATTCCTTTTTTATGACTGAATAATATTCCATTGTATGGACAGCCATTGTTCTGTTTCTTTATCAATCAATAGATGAGCATGGGAGTGGTGTATACCTTTTGGCTATTGTAAATAGTTGTGCTATGAATATTTGTATACAAGTATTTGTTTGAATGAGGAGTCATGATGGTACAATAGTTGGCTTGACTACTAATGGAGGTTCATTGTTTGAACCCTTCCAGTGACTACACAGAAGAAAGACCAGGCAATCTGCTCCTTTAAAGATTACAGTCTAGGAAACCCTATGGGGCAGTTCTGCTCGGTCACTTGGGATAGCTAGCTAAGGTTAACAATAGATGAAAAGGCACCTAACAATCCTTATTTACATTTCATCTCAGTAGATAGCTAGGATTGGGATCACTGGATTTTACAGTAATCCTATATTTAACTTTCTGAGGAATCGCCAAACTGCTTTCCACAGTGACTATACCAATTTATATTCCCATCAACAATGCATGCAGGTTCCAATTTCTCCACATCCTTAACACTTGGTAATTTCTGGGGTTTTTTGGTTTTGTTTTTTACTTTTAATATGGCATAGTAGGTGTGAAGTGATCTCTCACTGTAATTTTGATCTGCATTTCCTGCCCTGATTGTTTGCTGCTGTTGTTGAGTGAAACCCTAATGATAGAGCTCACACTGAGCTTACAAATGAGTATGGAAGATAGATTTTATTTTATTTTATTATTAAATAAATGTTTTATTGCGAATTGTGTGATAGTCTACATGGGAGAACATTAGTTTTACATTCATTGTATCATACATCATTTCATT
>NW_006408805.1:2127409-2137624 GCF_000296735.1 Chrysochloris asiatica
CAGGAAACCTCCTTCACTGGACACATTGTAGCCCCATTTTAGGTATTCCAATCAATTATAGGCAGAAGACGGGCTGGAAGATAGATTTTAATGGAAAGTTATTACATAAAGAATGAGTGCCTTGAAAGAAGCAGAGGGAGGCTATGGGACATTAAGACAAGAGGAGTTGAACTTCGAGGCTAGCATGTAAAAGTAAACAAATGGTAAACACAAGCCAAAACCCGAAAGTCAAGGAGACCTGGTATCCATATGCCTGGGTCGTAAAGCTAAAGAAGGGAGTGATAAGAGATAACGTTGCATTGCTTCTAACATCAGGACATCAGGACAGACACATAGAATTAGAACACCAGTCAGTTTCTCCCTAAGGACTGCGATGAAGAAGTGAAAGCCAACACAAAATGGATATTTCAAAAGGGTCTGCCCTCCTCTGCTTGTGTGGCAGTGTGGGCTGATAATTCCGGTGTCGAATCTACACTGTAACTACATATGATCTTAGGCCAGTTACTAACTGCTTGTTAAATGGAAGTGATACGCAAACCTTCTGGTTTTTATGAGGATTAAGTAAGAGAATATCTATAAAAGCACCTGGTATAGTAATCTCTGTAAATGTTAGCTGCTGTTTTTTTTCTACAGTGAATAGTGGCCAAATAAGGGTGTAACCAGAGATACTTGAGCTAGATATTAAAACTTACTTCCTATCGATTCTTTTTTTAAACTTTTTTATTGGAAATTGAGTGAAAGTTGACAGAGCAGGTCATCAGTTTTACATCCAGCAAATACTATGCTTTTCTTCATTACAATGATTGCAATGCCTTTCCAGACACAAACAGCTAATAGTACTTAACTCTAGTCACTTTAACATTGCATTCCTCCCTGTGTCTCATGCTACCTTCATCTTTCCTCTGCTAACCTCCCTCTTGTTGTATATTGCCTGCTCTGTCAGCCCTGTTAACATGTGTCTGCCTCTAGTCCATGAATACTTTTCCCTCCCCTGCCCATCATAGATTGTTTCTTTTATCAAGCAAACTTTTTTTAAAAAACTTTTTACAACATTTGTCCTTTTGTGATTGACTAATTTCACTCAGCATAATGTCCCCCAGGTTCAGTCATGTTGTAAGGTGTTTTACAGATTTACCATTCATTCACCATTACTTACTATTCATTCCATTGTGTGTATGTACCAAAGTTTGTTTAACCATTCTTTTGTTGATTGTCATTTAGGCTGCCTGGATCTTTTTGATGTGTCTCTTGTAGACAGCATATTGAAGGATTCTGTTGTCTTATCCATTTTGCTCGCTCTGTCTCTTGACTGGTGCATTTAGTCCATTTACATTCAGTGCAATTAATGATAGGTCTGAATTGATTGCTGTCATTTTGCTGTGTGTGTGTTTGGTTTGTGTGTGTGTATGGTGCTGCTGGATTTTTTGTTCCACATAATTTTCTGCACTGAGCTCATTTTGTTTGTGGATTTTCTTTGCATTCTCATTTCTGTTATGTAAATGTTTACGAAATCTTTCTGATTTTCCTCTTACTGTATTTTGGTGTGCAGGTGTATATTCAGTTTCTTTAAAGTTACCCTGTAATTTATTAATACTTTCCCTATTTAAAACAGTATGTTTTCTCTTGAAATCTACTTGATTTCCTTGCCTTTAGAAGTTCTATATCTACACTATTCTCTCTTTTTGCTTTGTAATAGACTTCACTACTAATTGATATCTCTTGTGCCCTATTTTCAGTCTTATATGTGTGTCTTACTTTGAATATCTGGATTGTGTTCTGGGTGATGTTGTCATATATGGTCATCTCAGGTTGTCGTTTGATATTCTTGGTTCTCAGTCCATTTTCCTTTACTTTCTATCTATCAGGAAATGTCTTAATTTTGCCATCGTATTTGAGGGACAGTTAGTTTTACTGATTATATGATCCTTGGTTGGCAATATTTTTCTCTCAGTTTTGTATATGTCATCCCATTGCCTTCTTGCTTGCATGGTTTCTACTGAAAAATCAGAGTTTAGTCTTTATGGTTCTACTTTGTAGGTAATTTTCCATTTTTCCGGAGCTGCTCTCAGGATTCTTCCCTTGTCTTTTGTTTTGGAGAATTTTATTATGATATGTCTTGGTGATATTCTTTTGGGGTCTAACTTGTTTGGAGTTCATTTAGCTTCTTGAATACTTATCTTCTCATCTTTTGTGATGTTAGGGAAGTTTCCTTACAACTCTTCAACAATTTTTTCTGTATCTCTTCTGGTTATGGAATCACGAAGTTGTTCCTCTTCATAGTGTCCCACATAACTCTTAGATTTTCTTTGGATTTTTTTCATTCATTTTTCTGATTGTTCTTCTAACATACTAGTATTGAGTATTTAACGTCAAGCTCACTAATTCAGGCTTCCATTGCTTTGAATCTACTCACTTGCCCTTTCAATGTGTTGTCCATTTCTGAGATCTTAGCATTAATCTTCTGGATTTCTAATTGCAGTCTTTTTATTGTTTCAAAATTTACATTTATTTTGTTTGTTTTTGTAGTGTTTCCCTGAATTCTTCTAAAGTTTTTCCTGTTTTCTCCTTGCTTTCTTTATCTTTCTGTCAATCTTTTGAAGATACCTAAATATCATTCATTCTTTTGAATTATTTTTTCAGTTAGTTCCATTACCTTTTCTTCCTCAGAAATATTTTTCTGGCTCTGCATCTTGGCTTTTGTCTTGTGGGTTTTTTTGTTTTTTAGCTATTGACACATTGGGGATTCCAACGGTTGTGCTAATGGAGGGGGCGGTGGCTGAACAATGTGTGAGAACTGCGCAGACCTGGTGGAGGTGTTAAATGAAACCCAGACCACGGAGCGGTGGGGTGAGAGGTGTCTGGAGACTATGTCAATGGGGGGACACTGCCTAGTGAGAAAAGACTGCAGTGGCCAGCCAGGCTGTCCTACTTACCCGGGATGTGAGAACGCCTTCCCGGCCTAGCCTTTGGATCGTGGCTTTGAGGTGGGGTCGACCAACTTAGAGACCCACAAGCGCAACCCAAAGCATCTCATTACAACCCTGTTGCCCCTGCTGCGTTTCCACCTCTTGACTGACATGACATCCGAGGACGGATATCCCACCTTTGAGCCAGACTTAAGGGCCAGGTCTTTCTTCTAAAGCACCTTAGGGTAGGATTGAAACGCCAGACTTCCAATTGTTGGTAAAGTGCTTAACCATTTGTGTCACCCAGGGACTCCCATTACTGGAGTTGTTGTTGTTGCTGTTGTTAAGTGCTGTCGAGTGGGTTCTGACCCATAGCAGTCTTGTATAGGGTTTCTGAGGAGAGACTGGTGGGTTGAACCACTGACCTTGCAGTTTAAACTGACCTTGTAGGACTGGAGTAAAATAGTCCTAATCCCATCCTTGATAAGAATGTTGTTTATTGGTCCAGAGGCAGTGTGGCAGTGGTAGTGAGGTTGGCCCAGGATCAGACATTGTTTCATTCTGCTGTGCATGGGTTCGCTATGAGTTGGTTCCGACTCGATGGCACCTGACAACAACAACAACATTCACTCATTTCTTCATGTGAACTAAAATTGTCTGTTGTCTTTGGGACATTGTAGGGGTAGTTGTATTTGTATCTTGTATGTTGGTGTGTTTTTAAGCTCTCACCAACTGTTTCCTGTCAGTGTAATTAGAGAATGGAAGTGTATGCATCATTCTCATTCACTGTTCATGTGCCTCAGTTTAGGATGACTTTGGCTGGTATTGGCTCCTGTTTATCATTGAGCAAGTGGTATAGAAGCTGCTACTGGCTCTAAACCAGTGGGTGAACCTGCCTAGTGGGTGGGGGGTACAGTTGTGACTAAGCTTTATGGTCAAGGTTGCTGTCTCCTGTTGGTTAGGAAAGAGAAAACCCCTTCCACCCACACACACAAGAAAACAAAAGAGAATAAACAAACAGGGGGCCAACAATGAAAAGAGAAAAAAGAAATAAAAGGTAGCAACCAGAAAAAAGAATATAATAATTATAAAGGCAAGAGAGGGACAGGGAAATGGAGCTATAAAAGTGAAAAATAAGAAAATAAGAGGAATAAATTTAAAAACAAACAAACAACCCCACTTAAGAATGACTGAAAAAGAGAAGCGGGGCTTGATGACAGATTAGGGAGAAGTGCAGTGCAGACCTCCTCCAACAATAACACAGAAAATCAGATGAAGCAGGTTCAGGAGCTGGTCCCAGAACTCTGAACTACATATAAAAGAATATTTAGAAACTTCGAAGGTTTACAGCCAGTGGAATTTGTAGCAGAAGCAAGAAAGGTGATGTTTTCCAATTTGTGGATGCCAGCAGCTCCCGGAGTGGCCATCTTAGGCGTGTTGGACTGGGTGAAGGATCAAAGGAGTGCTTCCACTAAAGAGGTCTGACCAATCCTCGGGGATTAATGTTTGGACATTTTAGTCCCCCTCTGGCCATTAGTCTTTTGTTGTCTGTGCACCTCCACTCTGGTGACTAAAGGGGGTGCCCGAGTGAGTGGATGCTCCCCCACCCCCGGAGGGTTCAACTACGCATGTGCACTGATCTTTCCAGCACAGACCACTATGCACAGAATCTAAGAAGGGGGAGGAGCCAATAGGAACTACTTTGAACAGAACGGTCTCTATGAACAGCTCCAGCCGGCCCTGAGCTGTTTCTGACTTGGAGAAACACATGAACAGGGTTGTGGAGTGGGAAAGAGACAGACTGAAAAGGAAACAGGCTGAAAATTAAATCCTGAGTTACACCATAAGGAGCAACAGTAACACCTTGAAATTTCTCAGGTAGCCTTGAAGGCAAGAAATCAAGAGAGGGGCGTTAAAGTCATACTCATATTTTGCTACAGAGTTTTGTATTTTATGCAATTATACAATCTGTTTCTTTGCTATTGTTGTTTTATTTTTGGCCCCCCTTTTACCTTCAGGGGGCTCTTTCTTTGCCTACGTTACCCAAGAAGAGACAGCAATTACAGTCATATAGTCAAGCTACAATCACACTCTATAAAATCCTACCACCCAGGCAAGAGCAAACACCAGCTATACACCAGATAGACAGCCAGCATCTGCTATAATTACTCTGAGTTGAATAATAAAAAAAGTGAAAAGGGACGCCAATCTCCTGATCACATCTAACTGAAGGCAATCAGAAAGCTAAATAATACATCAACATGTTGTTGTTGTCAAGTGCCGTTGAGTCGATTCCGACCCATAGCGACCCTGTATAGGGTTTCCAAGGAGCAGCTGATGAGCTTGAACCTTGCAGTTCAAACAACTTTGCAGTCTGGCGCATTAACCCACAATGCCACACGAGGATCCTATACATCAACATACATTCATCTAATTATTGAAAACACATCTAATTATAGAAAATGTCCAAGAAACAACAGAAGATCTTGGCACATGTCCAGAAACAAAATAGAATAACAGAGACAAATGAACTGAAGGGAGACCTAGACTTCACATTGGAAGGAGAGCAGGCTTGGGGACTGCCTGAGAAGGAATTCAGGAGAATTATATTGTGGTACATGCAAATGCTCTACAGAGGGGTTGAGAAAAATAAGGAAGAAGTCAGGAAGTCACTACAGGAGCAATCAAATAAGAGATATAGCATTGGAAAAAATTCAAAACCTGCAAAAAGAGGTTCAAATGATTAACAATAAAATATCAGAAATGGACAATACACTGAAAGGGCAAAGGAATAGAATTGAAGAGATGGAAGCCAGTATCAGAGAGCTGGAAGACAAATGTCTCAATACTGCTAAGATAGAGAACAAGCAGAAAAAATAATTAAAAAAAAAATCTAGAGAAAGCCTAAGATTCATGTGGGACAACATGAAGAGGAATAACTTGAGAATTACTGGAATTCTGGAACAGGAAGAATCACAGAAGACCACAGGGGAGATAGTTGAAGAGCTTCTGGAAGAACATTTCCCTAACATCCTGAAAAACGAAAAGATAAGCATTCAAGAAGCTCAACGAACCCCAGGATGGATAGACCCCAAAAGAAAATCACCAAGACATATAATAATCAAGCTCTCCAAAATCAAAGACAAGGAGAGAATCCTGAAAGCGGCTAGAGAAAGAGAAGTATCACTTACAAAGGCAAGCAAATCAGATTAAGCTCTGATCTCTCAGCAGAAATCATGCAGGCATGAATATATTAAATCCTAAAAGAAAATAACTGCCAACCAAGAATCATCTACCCAGCAAAGTTGTCATTCAAATGCAACAGTGTAATAAAAACATTCCAGGATAAACAGAAGCTAAGGGATTTTGTCAAAGCCAACCTAGTGCTTCAAAGTATCCTAAAGGGAGTTCTTTGGACTGAGAACTAACAACAGGAGATTGACATACATGGCAGCATCACTTGGAACTCAATTGACAGATGGAAGAGTCCAGAACAGAACAAAACTATAAGAACAAATTTAGAGAATCTGGGAGGTCAGATTTTGATCAAAACAATTACAGTGTGAAAGAAGGTAAACACATAGGAACAGAGATCCTATGTATCCTAAGGAGGTCAGGTAGATTGCAGGATAAAATAGACAGTTTTAAATGGAGAAGAAAGTTAATAGAATATAGGGTCCCCTCAAAGAAAATTAATACTTCACACCATACCAAGAAAATGAAAATCCAAGATAAACATGGAAACATTAAAACTATGAGGAAAGTGACAAGAAAGAACACAAAAAAACATGAATTCAGAACAGGAAGGCATGCAGAACAAAGAAACTAGCAGCATCACAAAAAAATAAACATAATGACAGCAATTAATTCATAGCTATCGTTAATCATACTGAATATCAATGGATTAAATGCACCATTTAAAAGACAGAGAGGGGCAGAATTGATAAGAAAACAAGATCCTTCAAAATGCTGTCTGCAAGAGATACACTTTCCACACAAAGACAAAAACAGACTAAAAGTTAAAGGATGGAAAAAAACATACCAAGCTAATTGCAATAAAAAATGAGCAGAAGTGGCAATACTAATCTCTGATCAAATAAATTTTAAGGCAAAACCCAGCAAAATAGACAAAGATTGACACTATCTCATGATTAAAGGGTCAACTGAACAAGAGGACATAACCATAATAAATATCTATGCTCCCAATGAAAAATCTCCAAAATATATAAAGCAAACTCTAATAGATTTGAAGAAAGAAATAGACAAATATATAATAATAGTGGGAGATTTTAAAAAACCACTTTCCAAAAAGGATAGAAAAACCAGAAAGAAACTCGACAAAAACAAAGAGGAACTAAACAGCACAATCAGCTAACTTGACCTCAAAGCATTCAACACAACAACAGCACAATACATATTCTTTTCCAGTGCACATGAAACACTCTCCAGAATATGCCATATGATAGGCCACCAAACAACTCTCCACAAATTTACAAACATCAGAATATTACAAAGCATCTTTTCAGACCACAATGCTATAAAATTAGAAATCAACAATAGGAAGACCAAGGAAATAAAGTCAAATACATGGAAACTGAATAACACCCTGCTTAAAAGCTACTGGGTAGTAGAACAAATAAAAGGCGAATTCACAAGTTTCCTAGAAACAAATGAGTATGAAAACACAACATACCAAAATCTTTGGGACACAGCAAAAAGCTCAGAGGACAATTTATTGCAATAAATGCACACATCCAAAAAGAAGGAACACAATATCTCCAACAATTAGAAACAGACCAGCAAAGTACACTTACAGTCAACAGAAGAAAATAAATAATAAAGATTAGAGCAGAAATAAATAATGTAGAAAACAGAAAAACTATAAAAAGAAGCAATAGAACAGGAAGCTGGTTCTTTGAAAGGATTAATGAAACTGGCAAACCATTGGCAAGCTTAACAAAGGAAAAGATGGAAAAGACACAAATAACATGCATAAGAAACCACATGTGTTATGGTACAACAGAACCAATAGAAATAAAATGGATAATAACAGAATATTATGAAGAGTTGTACTCTAACAAATTTGAAAATCTAGAGGAGATGGATACATTTTTAGAAAAGCACAACCTACCTAAATTTACACAGAGCAAAGTAGAAAATTTGAACAGACCTATAACAAAAGAAGAAATTGATCGGGTCATCAAAAAACTCCCAACCAAAAAAAGTCCAGATTCAGATGGCTTCATGGTGAGTTTTACCAAACATTCAGGGAAGAAGTGGCACCAATTCTACTCAAATTATTCTAGAATATAGAAAAGGATGGAAAACTTCTTAGTACATTTTATGAAGCAAGCATAACCCTCATACCAAAACCAGGGAAAGACATCACTAAAAAAGAAAATTATAGACCAATATCCCTCACGAACATAGATGCAAAAATTCTCAACAAAACCCTAGCCAACAGAATTCAAAAGCACATCAAAAAAGTAATACATCATGACCAAGTGGGATTCATATCAGGGATGCAAGGATGGTTCAATGTTAGAAAAACAATCAATGTAATCCACTATATAAATTTTAAAAAAGGAAAAGAACCACACAATTATATCAAGTGATACAGAAAAGGCATTTGACAAAATCCAACATCCATTCCTGATTAAAACACTCAACAAAGTAGAAATTGAAGGGAAATTCCTCAACATAATTAAAAGCATATATACAAAATCAACAGCCAATATCACTCTCAATGGAGAGAAACTGAAAGCCTTCCCTTTGTGAAGAGGAAACAGACAAGGATACCCTTTATCACCATTCCTATTCAATATTGTATTGAAAGTCTTAGCTAGAGCTATAAGGCAAGATAGGGAAATTAAAGGCATCCAAATAGGCAAAGAGGAAGTAAAACTCTGTTTGCAGATGAGATGATCCTATATATAGAAAAGACTCAGCAAAAAACAAAAACAAAAACAAAAAATCCTACTAGAACTCATTAGAAGATGTAGCAAAGTGGCAGGGTACAAGATCAACATACAAAAATCAGTTGGATTCCTCTTCACTAATAATGACAGCGCTGAAGAGGAAATTAGGAAAGCAATACCATTTACAATAGCCACCTAAAGGATGAAATACTTAGGAACAAATCTGTCCAGAGAAACAAAGGACCTATACAAAGAAAATTACAAAACACTACAAGGAACCAAAAGAGACTTACAAAAATGGAAGAATATACCATGCTCCTGGATAGGAAGATTTAACATTGTGAAAATGTCAATACTACCCAAAGCAATCTACACATATAATGAAATCCCAATCCAGATTCCACTGACATTCTTTAAAGAGATGGAAAAGACGATTACAAATTTTATATGGAATAGAAACAGACCAGGATAAGCAAAGCATTTAAGAGGAAGAACAAAGTTGGAAGCTTCTCACTTCCTGATTTCAAAATTTACTACACGGCTACAGTTGTCTAAACAACCTGGTACTGGTACGATGAAAGACACATAGACCGATGGAACAGAACTGAGAATCCAGAAATTAACCTATATACATAGAGCCAATTGATCTTTGACAAAGGGCCACAGTACACTGAATGAGGAGATAGTCTCTTCAACAGATGGTGCTGGCGGAACTGGAAATCTATATGCAAAAGATTGCAACAAGACCTTTTTCTCACACCATACACAAAAACCAACTCAACATTGATTAAAGACCTAAATGTAAATCCCAGAATTATAAGGTCATCAATGAAAAATAAGGGTCAAATTTAAGGGCCCTAATACACATAGACTACCAAACATTGTGAGAATCGCACAAGCAAAAGAAGACAAAATAAATGATTGGGACATACTAAAAATTAACAAATTATGTGCATCAAAGGATTTCACCAAAAGAGTAAAAAGGGAGCCCACATAATCTTTTGCAATGACATATCAGACAAGGGACTGATTTCTAAAATCTGTAGGAAACTACAACACCTTTACAAGAAAAACAGAAATAATCCAATTAAAAAATGGGCACAGGACATGAACAGACACTTCACCAAGGAAGACATTTGGGCAGCCAACAAACATATGAAGAAATGTTTATGATCACTAGCCATTAGAGAGATGCAAATCAAAACAACAATGAGATATCATTTCATACCAGCAATAATAGCTAAGTTCAAAAAAGTTGTTGTTGTTGTTAAGTGCCGTCGAGTCGGTTCCGCGACCCATAGCGACCCTGTACAGGGTTTCCGAGGGTGTAAATCCTTACGGGAGTAGAAAGCCTCATCTTTCTCCCGCGGAGCGGCTGGTAGTTTCGAACC
>NW_006408805.1:2138004-2144705 GCF_000296735.1 Chrysochloris asiatica
TGCTACCTTGAAGAATAACAAGGAAGCTGCAAGCCACCACATAACATGGATGAACCTTGAGGACATTATGCTGAGTGAAATTAGTCAGTCATAAAAGAACAAATATGCATAAGACCATTATTGTAAAAACTTAAGAAAAGATACCCACACTAAAAGGAGAAAAAAAAATTCATTGTGGGTTACCAGGGATGGGAGGAAGGGGACAGTAGAGCACAGGGTAGGGGATACACACATCATAGTTCAGGTGTTGGGAACGGCAATACACAAGAAGGGGGAGGGGGATGGAAGAACAAGGTAGATAGGGGAACACTTAAACAGGTTTGTATGGGCTAAATGGCACAGAGGTAAATAGTGATGTATGTTCAACCTTGGAACAACAGGGCTCTGTGATAAAGGAATTGAGGCATAGTCCGAATGGATAAAAGAGGGGAAATAATGTTAAGGTTTGATTGCCTTACAAATATTGGTTTCCTTTGCCTATTATTGGTAGCATAGTGGTTATGAAATGGGCTGCTATCTCATGGTCAGCAGTTCGAAACTACCAGCTGTTCCGCGGGAGAAAGATGAGACTTACTACTCTCGTAAAGATTTACAGCCTCAGAAACCCTGTACAGTGTTGCTATGAGTCGGAACCGACTCCATGGCACATAACAACAACAACAACAATTATTGTAAAATAGACACTTAAGTGAGATAGAAAGGAATATCGGGAAACATGACTATAGAAAGCTTATAAGCCTGTTTTCAGCCTATAACTCATTGGAATATGTAAAAGGAGTTCTAGAACTTGCCCAGTGAAATAGGCTTCTTGTGGAGCCTTTGTAGGGTATAGGACCTTAGATGGAATCCTGAGCCTCATCCAGAACCTTCTGAGGTGGGACATTCCCACTTGAAAGGACAAGCAGACCAGCCTGGAGCAATTAGAGGAACAAAAGATACTTCTTGAAAGAAAGACCATCAGGAAAAATCAAAAAGAAAAATGGCAGTCTGACTGGTTACTACAAGAAAAAGCAAGTTGTTTGCCAGGGGAACCATCAAAGCAAGAAATCAAGTCCCTTTAGGATAAACCCCCCTCCAAGACTGTAACTCAAAGCGAACACATGAGCAGTCATATAAGCTTGCTGATGACCATGTTGGTCTACTGGAATTGGCAGTGGGGGATCAGCAGCAATGACAATATGGGCTGAATTCGACCACTTTCCATAGACTCCTGACGACCTGGAGATGAGAGAGAGAAGAAGGACTGGTTGGTCTGAAGTGTGGTGACTGGGGACTCCTGAGCACATGGACAAGGACATAGCCACAGATGGCTAAAACTGAGACTGAAGCATCTAGCTGATATGAAGTGAGGGGAGATGCACAAGAATGCCCAAACTTGCAGATAGTACCCATTTGACCTAGCTTGGATGGCTTGATGATCAGAACTTGACTAGAGATAGATAAAAAAAATGTTTTGATAAAGGAAACAAGTGTAAATTGCTACAATTTGATGAGCTTGACCTTTGCTTATGGATGTAGTAGCTCAAAATACTAACTGGGAGGGAAGAAATCTTCACATCAAGTATAAATCCTATCCCCTCTGTGCACAGGGTTGATAGGGACGGGCAATTTAGACATTGGCTACCTAAAATTGGTGGGCAATAAAGGCATGGAATGATTAGCTTACAAGTTTTCAAGAGGGAGTTTAGTTTCAGAGTGTGCGGGGTAGAATCCCCACTCAATAGTTTTCATCTTGTCTAAACAGGTCAGGTGAAAGGAAATGGAGATAAGATTCTTATGATTCAAAAGTGAGTAATTGTTATGACTAATTGTGTTTGTCACAACTGTAAAGTTAGAAGTTCCATAACAAAAAGGAGGGAGTAGTTAATCTTACAGTCCAGGAACAGAGGACTCTAGGGCCATCAAGGGAGAAGAGTATGAGCAGAATGTGGGACCCTATCCAGAGAAACAGTGATACCAGAGGTGGAGGCAGAGATGAGGACAGGGAGAGATACAGCAGCTGAGGACTCTAGACTCATAGAAAGAGAAAAGCTGTGTGCTGGTAGCCAGGATGCAAGCTTGCAGAATGTGCCCTTTGTTTGGTTGTTTTAATGATTATATATTCTTGAATGTTTTTGTGTACATTAAAAGCAAAACAAAACAGAAGGAATAAAATTTGTAGATAGTACCCATTTGACCTAGCCTCGATGGCTTGATAATCAAAACTTGACTAGAGGAAGATAAAAAAAACAACAAAAAAACAATTTTTGATAAAGGAAATGAGGGTAAATTGCTACAATTTGATGAACTTGACCTATACTCATGAAGGTGGGGGTGGTTATGTGCTGTGGAGTCATTTCCAACTCATAGCGACCCTATACAGGGTTTCTGAGGCTGTAAATCTTTACAGGAACAGAAAGCCTCATCTTTCTTCTCCCACGGAACAGCTGGTAGTTTTGAACTGCTGACCTTAAGGTTTGCAGCCTGATTTGTAACCATTATGCTACCAGAGATCCTTACTCATGAAGGTTGTTGTTGTTGTTATGTGCCGTGGAGTCGGTTCCGACTCATAGTGACCCTGCACAGGGTTTCCGAGGCTGTTAATCTTTACGGGAGCAGAACGCCTCATCTTTCTCCCGCAGAACCGCTGGTAGTTTCGAACTGCTGACCTTACGGTTCGCAGCCCGATTCGTAACCGCTACACTACCGGAGCTCCTACTCATGAAGGTAGTAACTCTAAATATCAACAGAGAGGAAAGGAGTCTACACATCAAGTATCAATGCTATCCCTCTGTACACAGGGTAGATAGGGATGGGCAACTTAGACAACGGCTACCTAAAATGAGGGGATGATAAAGGCACAAAGTGACTGGCTTACAAGGTTTCAAGAGGTAGTTTAGTTTAATAGTGTGTGGGGGAAGAAAAAGTCCCTACTGAATAGTTTTTATCTTGTCTAGATGGGTCTGGTTAAAAGAGAGAGGGATAAAATTCTTATGGTTCAATAGTGAGTAATTGTTATCATGACTAATTGCGACTGTCACAATTTTAAGGGTAGAAGTTTTGTAACAAAAACAGGGAAGTAGTTAATCTTACAGTCCAGAAACAAAGGACCCTAGGGTCATTAAGGGAGAAGAGCACAAGTGGAATGTGAGACCTTATCCAGAGAAGCAGCGACACCAGAGATGGAGGTAGAGATGGGGACAGGGAGAGAGGGAGCAGCTGAGGATTCTAGATTCATGGGAAGAGAGGGACTAAGGGATGGCGGCCAGGAGACAGACTTGCAGAATGTACCCTTTGGTGGTGTAAATTATTATATACGCCGGAGTGTTTAAAAAAAAAAAAAAAGAGCTAAAGTAAATAGAGAGAAATACTGTTATCTGATGGTACATGGAGGGGATTATAATCATTGTAATGAAACAAGGTGTATGATTTGTTGAATGTAAAACTTGATCTGCCCTGTAAACTTTCACTTAATTCATAATAAAAACTTAAAAAAAAAAACAAAACTCACAAAAAGCAGAAGGAATAGAAACAAATACTGTTGAATAAAGACGCATGGAGGAGATTGTAATCATTGCAATGAAGCGAAATATGATAGGATGAGGGTAAAAACTGGTGTTCTCCCATGTAAACTATCACTCAAAAAAACTAAAACAAAAAAAGAATAACTAAAAAAGAGAAGTTGTTGTTGGTTCAAACTCATAGTGACTCTGTATAGGGTTTCTGAGGAGCGGCTGGTGGGTTTGAATCGCCAAACTTGTGGTTCAAATTGACCTTGCAGTTTAGTACATTATTCCATAGTCCCACACCAAGACTCCCAAAAGAGAAGAAGGACAGGAAAATGGAGCTACAGAAGATAAGGATAAGAGAGAAGATAAAAGGAAGGAAAAAAAATTTAGGGAGAGAGAAGATGCAAACAGAAAGCGACTTGAGAGTAATCAAAATCAAAAGGGAAGAAGAGGGAGATGAGGGGACATGAGAAGCAGAAGAGAAAAAAACAACAGCAGAAAGAGGAAGGATAAGATTCAATGGAATGGAAAAAGAAGAAGGAGGAGGCAGAATAAACAAGGAAAAAAGCAACACCCTCCCCCTCCCCCCCAAACAAAACCAAAATAACAGTGTAGCTATTGGACACAGCTGAGAAAACTCTGGGCGGCTCCTGCAAGCTAAGGAGCTCATGAAGTGATTTGGGAGGGCTTACAACAGAGTTCCTGGCCCAAGATAGAATTCCTATTGACCTCGATGTTATCTATGTTCAGGGTACTCAATCTGGAAGCAGTTCGTGGAGTCCCACTGGTTTCAGTGCCTGTTAGGACCTAGGGGCAGGGTTACTGGTAAACTGCTTGCTGGTGGCTCTATGGGTTCTGTAGGTCTGGAGTGAAGCCCGCCTGAATCCACGCACCAACTCCCAACCAAGTTGGAGTCATAGAGAGCAGGTCTGCAATGGGGGAGGATAAGGGTGGGAGCTGGCCACACCTCTGGTCAGCAGGGGAATGTGGGGGTAAAGAAGGAATCACACCTTTCACATTGCGTGTGCGAATCTGCTCTGCCAGGCCCTCTCCTGTTGCCAAAGCTGCTCACAAGATGGTTACACCGCGTCTGGCCAACCATTCACCAGTCTATCTCCTTCTCTCGTTGTCCCTGCTCAGCGTCTCCCAGCTAGCACTCAATCCACTTCTCCAACCTTTCCTCTGAAGGTCAGGGTGCCAGAATTTTCATCCGTGTCTGTTTCACTTGGTCTCTCATATCTTTGTTGTTGAGGGTCCATGTAGTGTGTCTGCCTATTCTGCCATCTTGCTGGAAGTCTCAAGAACTTCCTATTTAGAAGGGCTAGACCAAAAGGTTGGTTTAATCTCAAGGCCAGCAGTTCAAACTCACCAGGCACGTCTCGAAAAAACTTTATAGGGTCGCTATGAGTCAGAACTAACTTGATAGCACTTAACAATAGTGAAATCCTAGACTCTGTAGTAGAGCCATGGCAACCAAGAGATTTGAAGGAAAAGGTCGGCTATAATATGTCTGCGGCCTTAAACAGAGGCATCCTTCGTGCAATGACTTCTCGGGATCTCTTCCAACCTACAGTTTTCTGGAATGCATTTTAGCCTTGACCTACTGGCCAAGATTTCTAACTCTACAACAGCTATGTCCCCTGCTACTGAGAACTCTGGGAACAATTCAGCTTGATAGTCCAGCCACATAAATCTGATAAAAATAGGAATTGAAATACCATCCTGGAGTTAACTATTTTAAAAAGCATCTGAGATACTGGATTGGGTTTAGTTCTTCCTCAAACAGCATCTTGCTGTCCCCTCCTCCTGGTGGGCAAGATGTTAACGTGGCACATGTGAGGGACAGAAGCCAGAAGCCTGTGAGGCACATTTGTCAAATGGCTCCATGCCTCCCGCCCACACCCACTGCTTGCCAGTGGAGGAACCGTGTGGGGCCAGGACTTCCTGGCTCTGTATCTCTCTGCCACACCCACACCCCCTCTCCTCTGTATCCTCCCTTTACTCCTGAGCGGCTTCAGGTCACCCCAGCAGAGAACTGTCCTGCTGCTTCTCCAAAGGAGAGGTAAAGTGAGGGTAGAGAAAATGGGAATGGAGGCAACATGGTTTGGAAGGGGACTGAGACTCAGTTGTCTTGGCTTGCTGTTGGACTCAAGAGGATAAGTTTCCACAAGCCAAAACCCTCTTGTCCCATCACATGACCTCTTGCTGAGTAACAATTAATGTCTTGCAGATGGGCCAAGGGAGTGCAGTGAAGTTGGGAGGGCCTCTGGATAATTCTAGAACCCAGTTCCTGGCATCAAAAGTACCAGAATTGCTTCCCGCTTACACCACAGATGATAGGACTTCTAATCATCTGATTGTGTTGTTAAGAAACTAGAGGGGAAAATCATGAGTAAGCACATTGTGGCCTCAGGAGAAGAGATCAGAATTGCAGTTTGCTTTTGGGCATCCAGTAACTAGGACTGGGCTAGGCTGGGGAATAGAGGGGAGGAGGAGAGGCCTGGATACAGTGTCTACATCAGAGAAGGGCTGCTACCTGGATAGTAAGGGTACATATGGTTGTTATGAAGTCCTGGTGTGGCGCTGTGGGTTAATGCGCCAGACTGCAAAGCCGTTGAGCTGGTCAGCGGTTCAAGCTCACCAGCTGCTCCTCGGAAACCCTATACAGGGTCGCAATGGGCCGGAACCGACTTGTCAGCACTTCACAACAACAACAGCAACAACAATGGTTGTTATACATGTATTTACAGAGCAAATTCATATCCGTTGCCTGATTTAATACCAACGGTCCTTTGTGTAAGCACATGTGTTTGTATTTCCCCTTTGTCAAAAAAGAAAACCGAAGCTACTTAGTGGCTGAGGAAGAACTGGAACTCAGGATTCCAGGAGCTAAAGTTGTCTAAATTCTATTTTCTGGCAGAATGAAATTTATGTTTAAGGAAGCTAGCAAGAATTGTAAACTGGGTTTAGATCTAGTTCATTAAAAAGTTAGCCAAGAATACTCAACCTTGGAAAATCAGGGCTTTGTGATACAGGGATCTAGGCATAGTTTGAAGAGGGGAAATAATACTAAAATGCTTGACTGTCTTATGAATATTGGTTTCCCTTGCCTACTATTGTAAAATAGACACTTGAGTGGCATATAAAGGAATGTTCTGAAACATGATTACAGAAAACGTGTAAAGCCCGTCTTCAGCCTATAAAGCCTTTGCA
>NW_006408805.1:2145030-2154886 GCF_000296735.1 Chrysochloris asiatica
ACTTGAGCGCATGGACAAGGACATAGCCACAGAGGGCTAGAGCTGATAGTGAAGCATCCAGCTGATATGACGTGAGGGGAGATGCACAAGAACACCCAAACTTGCAGATAGCACCCATTTGACCTAGCCTCAATGGCTTGATAATCAGAACTCGACTAGAGAAAGAGTACCAAGAAAAAAAAAAAAAATTTTTTTTTTTGATAAAGGAAACAAGGGTAAATTGCTACAATTTGATGAACCTGACCTATATTTACGGAGGTAGTAACTCTAAAAACCAACAGAGAGGGAAGGAGTCTTCACATCAAATATCAATGCTATATCCTCTGTACACAGGGTAGATAGGGACAGGCAACTTAAGACATTGGCTACATAAAATGAAGGGTTGATAAAGGCACAAAGTACTGGCTTACAAGGTTTCAAGAGGGAGTATAGTTTAAAAGTGTGGGGGTGAGGGGTGGGTGGGGGGGAGAAAGAGTCCCCAAGGAATAGTTTTCATCTTATCTAGATGGGTCTGGTGAAAAGAGATGGGGATAAGATTCATATGATTCAAAAGTGAATAATAGTTATCATAACTAATTTCGATAGTCACAATTGTAAAGGTAGAAGTTTTGTAACAAAAATAGAGGAGTGGTTGAATTTACAGTCCAGAGACGGAGGACCCTAGGACCATCAAGGGAGAAACGCACAAGTAGAATGAGGGACCTTATCCAGAGAAGCAGTAACACCAGAGATGGAGGCAGAGATGGAGACATGGAGAGAGGGAGCAGCTGAAGACTCTAGATTCTTGGGAAGAGAGGGACTGAGAACTGGTGGCCAGGAGGTAGACTTGCAGAATGTGCCCTATGGAGATGTAAATTATTATATATGCCTGAGTGTTGTGTTTTTAAAGCTAAAATGAATAGAGAGAAATACTGTTAACTGATTATAATCATTGTAATGAAACAAGGTGTATGATTTGTTGAATGTAAAACTGATGATCTGCCCTGTAAACTTTCACTCAATTCACAATAAAAACCTTAAAAAAAAAAAAAAAAAGTTAGCAAAGATTAGAGATTAAAACCAGGTCTGTCAGGCTCCCCTAGTGACGTAAGGCAGTTGTTGACTTTTTGGTTTTCCTACCACTAAAACAGGGAAGACATTTGCTCTTTCTCTTGACTTGCTGTTGGGGAAATGGCCTGTCTCTATCTATGCTTCCCAAATGAAATCTTAAGTAAAGGCCTTGGACCCAGAACATACACTGATCAAGAGACTAGGAATTGGGCCAATCTCTTAAATCCTCCTCCATATCAGAGAAGTTTTCTCCCTGTTCTGGGCACACAGTCACTTTCTCTGTTTCTTGTACAGGTGTGAACACCCCACTGTCATATCTGTTCCTGGAGAGGAAGAAACAAGGTCTCTTAAGTCTGTATTGGCCACATGTTGGGGGGAGGGGGAGTCCCACTGGTCTTGGGAGACTGATCTAATTGTTTCCACTTTGAGTAAAGTGTTTCATGCAGCAATAGATTGTATGTGGTCTGTGTCTTTTGTTGGTGACCTCAAATGTTGGTATGACACCTGCCCAGGGCAGGGATTCAGTCATTTTGTTCTTTCTGCTTAGCTTAGTCCTAAATCCAAAGCAGACATGTAAGAAATATTTGTAGAATGAATGTTTGAATGCCAAAGGCTCCAAACACACTTTAATTAGACTTTAATAAAATGCAAACCACCCCTCTGCCCATGAAAAGTATGATCTAGGGCTGAACACAGTCACTTAAGTTAGGACTTGTGACAGAGCTTCCAGGAGTAATGAATTTTCAACAACACATAAGCCCTCCCAACTTTCAGCTGGCATGTCTCTGCATCCCCTTGCACTTGCTGTGGGTTACTCTGACACAACTGACACTTAGTCATATCCTGTCCTGCCTTATTCTTGAATGTCCTCCATTGTGACCCTTCCTTCTACAGCTGGATGGTAAACTTCGAGGACAGGGACTTCGAAGACACTGTCCTTGGAAGCCCCGTAGTCCTCAGCACTGAGCTATTCACATGAGGAGCTCAGTGAACACAAATGAGCTGTAAAAGGAAGTGTGTGTCTTGAGTGGACACGGCCTGTGTCCACTCCAGGTGGCTTCTGAACTGTTAGCATAGGTAGTTGATGATGCTTGGGCCTAAGGAGCTAGGATCAGGGGCCTGATGGGGTTTGTCCTCTGGAGGCAGGATGCTTGGCGCTTTGCCTTCAGTAGAGAGCGGAAACAAAGCTTTCTGAAAGCTAAGTTAAGCAGATGAGGCCGGCAGATCCAGACTAGGGAACGGATAGCCCAGGACTCTGCCCTGGTTACTTTGCTGTCGTGCATGGGGTGAAGGTGGGGAAGGAAGGGCGCTGGGTTCCGGGAACAAGACCCTGGCTCTGCCACGCCTCAGTTTACCCACTGAAGGAAAGACGCTGCTCACCGCGTGGGAAAGAAGAAAACCCTTTCTTGGGTCTCATTGTTCCTGAGGCAGTGTGCAGAAAACTGTGCTGGGCATCTCCATCCTGGTGCCACGTTCATGCGGCGGCTGCCCGGACTGTCCCCTCACTCCATCAGGCCTTCCTTCGCGCCTGCCGGGCGTCCCCGGTCTGCCCCTCCCCCATCTCGGGACCCCTGCCTGCCACTCCTTAGGCCTCGGAGCCACCCACATCATCCCCGCCCTTCCTTCTCTCACTCCACCCCGCCCTTCCTCCGCCTCTCCGCCGGCTCCCGCGAGTCGGCGCCCGGCCGTGTGCGCAGGCGTGGCCAGCCCCATCCCCGTCCCCGCCCCCGTCCCCCGCTCTCCGGGCCCCCGCCTCCCCTGCGGGCCCCCTTGCCAGCTCCTAGGCCGGCCCCGCGCCGGGAACAGGGAGCGGGCAGAGCGAGCCGCGCCGCTGTCCGTGCGCTTAGCGGATCCGAGCTGTGCGCGGAGCTCTCCTGCCCCGCCCCGCTCCACCCGCGGGGGTGAGTACGCGGCGGCTGTCTCCCGGGGAGCAGCCGGGTACGGGCGGGGCGATTTGGGGGCATGTCTGCCTGTCCCCCTCCTGGCGCCGAGGCTCTTGCGAGCTGCGGAGGTGCCCCGGACCTGGCACGTGGGCGCAGCACGGGGTCGGAGTCAGGGTAGCCACAGCCGTGGGGTGCTGGTTCCCGGGGTACCATTCCCTGTACCAGGTTTGAGCGGGAATCCCTTGGAGTGAACAAACGGGACGGTTCTCTTCTCAGTAAAGTTTCTGACCCCAACCCCTGCGCCCAGGCACATCTGGCATCCTCTGAGCTACGGTTTTTACCACAACTAACATCAAGCTCAGCTTTGCTGGAAGAGGTGACAGACAGGCTTTGCTGGGTCCATCTTTGTGTAAGAGTAACAAGGTCGCTGAGCAGAGCCCCAAACTGGGGGTTTCCTGCTGGAGGCTGATTGTGCTTAGGGCACCAGGGCCAAGTTTAGGGGCCCTTCGTGCCCCTATGCCTCAGAGCCGTCTGGGTGGTGTAGGCCCTAATGGTGTTGAAGTGAAGGTGGGTTACAACTGTGGGTAGAACCCTTGGACTCAGCTGTCTGTCTGTCCTGGGTGCCTCCCCTGGGCCCTTGCTGGCAGGGATCTCCCGACCAGCCTAGAGCTGCCAACATGTCTGCCAGCACTGCCCCTCCATTCCCAGTCCTTGGGAGAGACTTCCTGGGTCTTCTGAAGCCTGATCTCTGGCAGTTGTTAAGAGGAAGGGCCCCTGAGGGCCTGGTTATGGGGGTTGCTGCCAGAAGCTGGGAGTGTAGGCAGTATTTGGGTGCCCAAGCTGTGCCCTGTCTGACCTCATGGCCACCCACAGCTTGGCACCCCTGCAGGCTTCTCAGGGAAGCCTGTGCTTTCCACCCTTGAAGTGAAACACAGTGTGGAAGCCAAATTCAGGCCGATTTATGATTTATGGAACCTTGGGAATGAACCTGGGATGGGCTGAATTGTCACAAGAGGCACAAACCAATGCTACTGTCTCTGAGGCTGAGTAGGACCAGTCCCTACAGATCTTACTCTCCTGCCTGCCTTCTTCCAGGCGGTGGCTCTGGCACTGGCATCTGCCAGAAGAATTGTAAATGAGTTGCTGTGTGTTAATGCTTTTCAAGGGTGCCTGCACAGAGTAAGAGCTATGTAAGTGTTTGCTATTATTTCTCTCACACTCTCACTCTTAAAGCTACTGTGTAATTCTAGAGAGGGTGCCTAAGAGCCACTGGCTGTGTGGGACCTAAAAATGAACTTCAGGGACTTTTTAGCTTTACTGGGAGCTGATCTGGGGATGGAGCCCCTGATACAAGCAGGTAACTCTCTCACCTGCTAAAGGAAACATTGTAGGTTGTTTGTCCACCCAGAGGTGCCTTTGAAAATCCTATGGAGCATAGTTGTACTCTGATATGTAGTGACCATGATTTGGAGTCAACTTCATGGCCAACTGACCATGTGTTCTGAGAACACCCCCTACCTAAGCTGTGGAGGCTCTGCTCCTGTCTCTGTTCCCCGGATGCACTGAGGGAGCTCTGTCCCTCAGCATTGGCATGCTGGGTGGGAGATGGTAGGGTGTCTGGTGGGCCCTGGCCTCTTTGAAGAAGTTGAGGACTTGGGGAGGGGTGATAAGAGAATCAGGAAGGAGGTGGGGCCACCCTTGTAGACTCCAACAGGGATATAGGTGCAAGGAAAAAAAGTTTGAAAAGTAAATTTAAGGAGTCTTTCTTTGGGTAGTGCAAACAGTTAAGTATTCAACTGTTAATCAAAAGGTTAGAGTTTGTATCCATCCAAAGGCACCTCCGAAACAAAAGACTGGTGATCTACTTTTGGAAAATCTTTGAAAACCCTGTGAAGTCTGTTCTGTGGAGTCATAGCTGACTTGATGGCTTGGGAGTCAGCTACACTGCAGAGACAGCAAGGTCCTGTGAGTGAAGGGCCAGGCTGAGGACACCTAGGACACCTCTGGGTGTCTCTCTATCTCTGCCTCACCCCTACCCTGCTCCGAAGCAGTGACTCACTTGCCAACCCTCAGATGCAGGGCCTTGCTTGGCCCTAGTGTTTTCTGACGCCTATGATCCAGTTCTCTGGGTGGGACCAAGAATCATCTTCTTTTGAAATTGTAACCCATTCTGGAAGGGAGCCCTCTTCCTCTGCTCCAGCCTGGCCTGTTGTCAGTGTGTTGTTAATGCACACCACATGTTATCAGGTGCCAGCCTAGTCCCTTCCTGGGCACATTCTCTGGTTCTCTCTTCAAAGAATCTGCTCTAGAGGCTGCCTCAGCGGGGCTTTGAATTTTTCCTCTCTGAGTGGCCAGTTTTGCATCATCTGTTGCAGAGAAGGGGGAACAGTATAAAATAGGTTGCTTGTCTGCTAGCTTCCAGACCCTAGGCTGAAGGTAAGGGGAGCACAAGCTGGCTGAGGAGCCACAGGGAATGGGGAGCACAGAAAGGGACTTTCCAGGTTGGTGTCCCCAAGTGGGGTCTGACATAAGGCCTATGGAGTGCACCTTGGGAGTCCTGGCTCTGGGAAGCAGGGCAGTCACTTGGGATAGGGGCAGACACCGTGCATCTATACTGGGCTTCCACTTCCCTCTCACCTCAGTCACACTGTGCTGCCGAGTTAGACATTTCCGTGCAGCAGGTTGATAGTGGTTGTTCAGCTGTTTCTCATCCCCTGCTCCCCAGAACCCTCCTTCCTTCTGAAGACCCAGGGCCTTGACATAAGCTTTTGGTTTCCAAGAGGAGATGTTTAGGGTAGGTGGACTTGGGTGAGTGCTGCTATTGGTTCCTCCTCTCTCTGGGTCGTCCCTTCCCAGAGGTGCTCAGTGGTCTTAGGCGAGTGTTCAGAGTTCCCCTCATTGAACTACTGGGCATTCTTAGGCCTCAGGGTCACCTCTGACCTAGACCACACTGTGTGTAGTGACACTATTCTAGAGACAAGGAAGTGGCTAACTGGAGCAGCAGTATGCGATGCCCGTGGCCCTGGAGCATTGGATTGGTGACTATAGTTCCAGGAACTGCAGATTTGCTTTTGGCCTTTAACCCTTGCCTGGGGCAGGAGACCCACAGTGCCCTGCTCTGTGTGCCCTTGAGTTGGTTCTCATAGCAACCTATAGGGTACAGAATGATAATGTGCTTGCTCCAGAGCCTGAAGCTTTGGACTCTACTCCTAGCCCAGCAGAGAGGAGGGGCAGCTGCCACAGTGCAGTGAGGTAAAGGTCTAGGTAGGTCCTCAGTTTCCCACTTAGGGCTTGAATATGATGAGAAAGGCCTGGCTGAAAATGCCCAGAAGAAGCTGCTTGCAGCCCACATTGGATCTTGCTTTTCTGTTTAGGGTGGAGACAAGTAGGAGGAGGACAGGGACCCGCTTGGAGATATCTGACTGGGTCAGAGTACTCGCTGCTTATGCTTCTGACTTGGCTCCATGTCCTCCTCCAGGGTAGAAGTCCCAGGGGCTGTAGAGTGTTGTGCTCCCTGCACCCATTGTCCACCCTGTGTTCTCAGCTCACTGCAGCACCGGCGAACACCTGTCCTCAAAGGAACTTGTTGTTATGTGCCGTCGAGTCGGTTCTGACCCATAGCGACCCTGTACAGGGTTTCCGAGGCTGTAAATCTTTATGGGAGCAGAAAGCCTCATCTTTCTCCCGCAGAGCTGCTGCTGGTAGTTTTGAACTGCTGACCTTAAGGTTCGCAGCCCGATTCGTAACCACTACGCTACTAGAGCTCTTATATCACAAAAATACCATCTCCCAAGCACTTATTAAAATCCGTAAATTTCAAAAAGAGAGAGGGACGCAGGGGGCACTAGTGGTTTGCTCTCAGTTGCTAACCTAAAGGTTGGAAGTTTCAACCCACCTAGCACCACTACAAACAAGCCCGGTGATCTGAGAAGGTAATGATTACAACCAAGAAACCCGTATGGAGCAGCTCTTCTCTGCAACACAAGGGGCGTCATGAGTCAGAATTAACTTGATGGCAATGGTTATGATATGATATATACTTATTTACATTGTCTCAAATAAGCCTCACACAACCCTATTATTAAACCCATTTATAAATGAGGAAATGGAGGTGTAGAAAAGTAAACTACTTGGCCAAAGGCACACAGCTAGTAAGTAGTTTAGCTGGGATTCAAATCCAGCCCTGCTTCCCAACCCTGTACTTTTAACTTGGTTCTCTAGTCATCCCCTTATTGCTCATTTTACCTAATCCACCATGCTTTTGATGAGGAAACTGAGGCTCAGAGGTGTGAAGGGTCACAGTGGGTTGGTGACAAATGTGAAGCACAAACCCAGGTTTCCTGATTCCCCGCCCAGAGCTCTTTCTGTCACGATGAATCCCAAATTCTGGCCCCTAGCCATCCCTCAGAGCCTACACACCCTGTGTATAGGGGTTTGACTTCTCAGCCTACTTTCATTCTCTCCTCCTTCTGCCCCCTCCAGCCCCCACCTCTAGGCTTTCCAGTTTGCCCACCAGCCTCCTAATTGCTTCCGTGTGGCACGCCTGCCTGCCTGCCCCTGCCGGGGGAAATGAGACTCCCAGGCTGCAACCCACATGGCTGCAAGGTGTCTTCCAGCAACCATGGAGGCAGCTATGCATCCCAGATTCTTGCCAGCCATCTTTTGCTCCCTGGACGCCCTAGATGTCCCATTCTGGGATGTTTGGCTCAAGCCCAGCTTCCAGCAGACCCAGTTCACAATTCAGGGCAGTCTGGATATAGTGGGCATCTTCTGCCTCCCAAAGAAGTTCAGTAACAATAGCTCCCCATCCCTTAGGTCAAAAGGAGGAATGCCAGGGCCCTCAGGTTGGCACCTGGAATGGAGGTTAGGTAGGAGAGAAGTAGGAGTCAGCAGGGGCATGCTCTGAGAGCCCACTGCTCGCAGATCAGTGGTAGGGAAGAGAGGCTGAGGGATGTAGCACACTTGTTTCATCTGCTCCCAGGAAAATGACTCAGAACCAGAGACATGATAAAACTTAAGGCTGCTAATTTTGATTTGACGTAAAATATCAAACAGTGCATTTAATGTTCTAGAGACTCCCTGGCCTAAGGCTCTGTTTAGGCTGAGACTGGTGAGAAGGGATACCAGGGTCATCAGTGTGGCCATCTGGAGAGCTTAGAAGCATGTTTTGCCCGTGGAGGTAGTGAGTTTCCCATCACTGGAGGTCTGCATACGCAGGCTAGTGACCTTGATGTGGATAGTATAGAGAGGTCCAGACATTGGCTAGGGCATGTGTCTGTGGTGTGGAATGGATATGAATAAACCTGTAAGGTGTTCTCCCTGAGAGTTTAATCTATGTAGGAGTCTCTGGGTAAGCAATTAAGCAAGCACCTAACTGCTAACCAAAGGTGGGAGGTTCAAGGCTACCCAGAGACACCTTGGAAGAAAGCTCTAGCAAGATACTTCTTAAATATCAGCCATTGAAAACCCTATGGAGCATAGTTTTACTCTGACATACATGTGGGGTGACAGTGAATCAAAGTCAATGGCAGCTGGCCTTTGGTATGTTCATGAAAGGCTCAAGACTGTCTTGATTGTTGCTATATTTTTTTTTTTATTATTTTATTAAGTTTTTATTGTGAATTATGTGTTAGTTTACATGGGAGAAAATTATCTTTACATTTACCCTTTTGTATTTTGTTTCATTGTAATGATTACAGTCCCCTGCATGCATCATCAAACAATCAAAGGGTACACCCTGCACTCCTGCCCCCAGCCGCCAGCCCACAGCCCCTCTCCCTCCCTGAGTCCACAGTCCCCAGCCACTCCTTCTGTCCACGTCATCATCTCTGCCTCCATCCCTGGTGTCACTGCTTCCCTGGACAGAGTCCCGCACTTCACTTTTTTCCCTTGATGGTTCCAGGGATCTCTGCTCCTGGACTGCAAAATCAACCACTCCCTTCCTTTTGTTACAAAACATTTACCTTTACCTTTTCAACACTTAACTGTCAGACCTAATTGTTGCTATATTCTTAATGCCCAGATGGATAATCTGGCAAATAAAAGTAGTCAATAAATATTTATTTAAGGATGGGATGGTAAATACAGCTCAGGTTTTCTAAGATTACTGTGCTCCTACTTTACTTCTTCCTTTTCCTTGGGCAAAAAGAGTTTCCCTTTTGAGAGGTGAGCTCTGTGCCAGAGAAAGATCTGGTCCAGCTGCACACTGCAGTCTTCAGACTCCTTCTGGCACCGGAGGGCAAGCAGGCGTCCAAGGCTAGGGTAGACAAGAACCTGTCCCCTTTCCACCCAGGATTCCAGGATTGCTCATCAGTTCTGCACCTACGACCCCTTGCAGCCTAACCTGTAGGTCCCTGTCTAGGTGGGTCCTAACCTCACCTCGTGAGGGCTCCACAATCAGCTCTCTCTTTCTGTGGGACCCAAGTAAGGCACCCTGAGGGTGGAACCTTTCTCAAGAGCCTGAGGTCAGGAGGAGGGGTTCACCTCCCTTTCTTGCTTCAACCAGAACTCTTTTATTCCGTTTAGATATTGGGTTTCCACTTAAAGTCTCACTTGAAACTGGGACAGAGAGTTTCTTGGCTTAATTTTTTTTTTTTTTTTTGAAAACTCCCATTCTGCTCCAGTCTCATTTCCCGGCAGCATGTCACACGCATTCTCACTGTTGCTCATACTATCTCTCCCTGAGGCGTGGGTGCCATTGTGATCCCCATTCTAAACTGCAAGTGTCCGTCAGCCCTGTCTGTGAAGTCTCCACATCCTTCTTCCAAACTCTTCATACCTTCCAGGTTCCACTTCTGTGACATGGAGGGGACCGTGTCCCTGGAAAGACAAGAGTGGTTCACACAGGGGCACAGCTGAACCAAAGGCAGGTAGGGGAGGCAGGGTTCCTGGTTTGTTGTTGTTAAGTGCCGTCGAGTCAGTTC
>NW_006408805.1:2154986-2155652 GCF_000296735.1 Chrysochloris asiatica
CATCTTTCTCCCGCGGAGCGGCTGGTAGTTTCGAACCACTGACCTTAAGGTTCGCAGCCCGATTCGTAACCACTACGCTACCAGAGCTCCTTAGGGTTCCTGGTAGGCAGAAGTAATCATTAGATCATCATTCATACAGATAGGCTATAGTCTCTCTACCCCTTCAAGTGGCTGCATAGTCTTGGGTGCATAATCTAGGTACTTTCTTGCCTCAGTGTCCCCCTCTGAGAAATGAACACTTCTTAAATAAGATAACATTTAAGATAGCATTCCAGTTACTGTTACATAGTAATCAGTATGGAGTCCTGGTATGGTGCCTTAAGATAAGCACTTGACTTCAGGGTCGGTTTGAACTACAAGCACAGTGGTTCAAACTCACCAGCCACTCCTTGGAAACCCTATAAAGGGTTGCTGTGAGTCGGAACCGACTCTACAGTACTTAACAACAACAACAACAACAACAACAACAGTAATCCAGGATTGCTGACTGACATATTTTCTGTGGATTCCCTGAGTGATACAAAGAGTTAATGTGCTTGTCTGCCAATTGAAAAATTTGAGGTTCGAGTCTACTAGAGGTGCCTCAGAAGTCCTGGTGATCTGCTTTTGAAAAATCAACCACCCTATATAACACAGTTCTACTATAACACACATGGGTAAAAATCA
>NW_006408805.1:2155752-2175604 GCF_000296735.1 Chrysochloris asiatica
CTATATAACACAGTTCTACTATAACACACATGGGTAAAAATCAACCACCCTATATAACACAGTTCTGCTATAACACACATGGGTAAAAATCAGCTACCCTATATAACACAGTTTTACTATAGCACACATGGGTAAAAATCAACCACCCTATATAACACAGTTCTACTATAACACACATGGGTAAAAATCAGCCACCCTAAGGAACTCTGGTAGTGTAGTGGTTACGCATCAGGCTGCTAACCTCAGGGTCAGCAGTTCAAAACTACCAGCTCTTCCGCGGGAGAAAGATAAGACTTTCTGCTCCCGTAAAAATTTATAACCTCGGAAACCCTGTACAGAGTCTCTATGAGTCAGAACCGACTCCACGGCACATCACCACCACCATAGAGCACAAGGAGCTCTGGTGGTATAGTGGTTACGCATCGGGCTGCCAACCTCAAGGTCAGCAGTTTGAAACTACCAGCAGTTCTGCAGGAGACAGATGAGGCGTTCTACTCCCGTAAAGATTTACAGCCTCGGAAACCCTATGCAGGGTCACTATGAGTCAGAACCGACTCCACAACATAGAGCACAGTTCTACTCTCTAACACACATGGGGTAGCCATGAGTCAGAACGGACTCAAGGGTAACTGGTTTTACTGGTACATTTTCTTTAGTTTAGGCAGCCATCTACTTTTTGCCCTAGGAGAGGAGGGGCAGCTGGTGACAGAAGCAGTTTCTGGAGATCATCCGTTTTGTTTCCTGGAATCTACTCACCATCTCTGTGACCTCAGGCAGGGCTCTAACTTACTGATTCTCAATCAGCATACCTGTTCATTGGGGTACTAGTATACATCACACCTCACAGGGTTACTATACATGAATGAAGTAAACAGTATCTAAGAGATAGCTCAGAAGTCAGATAATGTTCTCAAGACCCCCTGCTGACTGTGCTACTCCTTGTATCACCAGCAGCTTGCACACAGTAGCTGCTCAGTAAGTATTTTGTTTTGCAGTCAAGGAAGCTGAAACTCAGGCAAATTACTGGTTGTTCAAGATCACTAGGAAGTAAGAGACAGGCCAGTACACAGGTCTTCTGACTTCTGCCCAGTTCCCTTCCCATGCTCCTGTGGTATTGCCTATACAAAGATGTGTACGAATGCTCTATCCAGAGGTGAGATGAAGTGAGGGAGGTACTTCTCGGTTCTTTGCATACCTGACTCACTCTTTCCTGTAAGTGTTGGGGAAAAGGAATTGTGGAGAGAGATGCGAGTTTTGACTTAAGTTCCTACCTCTCAACCCTTCCCCTGCTCCTTCTACGAAACCAGCCCTGGCCAGCGACCCTACTCTGCAGCCCTGAGATTACTAAGGAAGGAAAGCAAGTGTCTGAGTGGCCAGGTCTCCCCTCCCTTGGGCTGCAGAGAAGATCTGGGGTTTCTGACACCCCACGCAGCTCATTCCTTTCTCTGAGGTTTGGGTGTCATTTAGCAGTGTCTTCTCCAGGACCCCAAAGTCTGGAGTTGTTGAGACTGAATCCCCCTAGAGCTTGTTGGGCTCTTAGTGCTGGATTGTCTAAGGTGAGTGGTTTGGAAGTACCCATGCTGCTAGCTGATTTTCCCTGGTCTGGATTTTTACCATCTGAGAGCAGGTACTAGGGGTGAGCAGGCAAGTCCCCAGCCTTGGGGTATGTTGTTGGGCTTGGGAGAACTGTCCTCACAGGTCACGTGGCTCCTTTTCTCCAGACTTCCTGTGTCTTCCTATCCCATCTTTGGTTCCTCCTCACCCCTCTCCTTTTCTAATTCTTTTCTGCCTTCCTCCTTTTCTTCTTCTCAATTTCTTTTACCTCAGCAGTCAAGCCATCCCTCTTTCTTTGTTTTCTGCCTCCTCCTCTCCCATCTCCTCTCCCCTTGCCTCTGCTTCCTTGCCTCCCACCCCCACCCCACCGCAGGCCTCAGCACCCAGGATGTCCTCATAGTGGCAACTGGACTTGGGGTCCCTGGGGGACCAGGCTATTCAGGAGAACCATCACTGGGAGCCCAGAGTAGGGGGTGGCTGCCCCTGCTGATGTTGGCAGCACCAGCAGTTTAGAGCCAACATAGCTCTCCCAGCAGTTGGGTCTGGATGGAAGGAACAGTACCTGTAACACATTCATCTTAAGTGTGGCACACTGGGCTTTCACCCACTTCCTTGGGCATCTTCCTGGGCAAGTAGGTAGGATCTTGTCCTTCTGGAGCCTGAGGGTCTCCGAAGAGGGGCTGGCTGACTGAGTTCCCCTAGCCTCTGACCTCTGTCCTCCTCTCTCCAGAAGGAGTTCTTTCCCCAGAGGTACCTGCTAGGATGGAGGTAGCTGGCCAGAACCGAGAGGTGATTTCAGCTTAGATCCCATCCAGGTGAGCAGCCAGGTCTCTGTGTGTGTATATACATGTGTGTGTGTGGGTGGGTGAATGTGGACTTGCACTATTGCACCTGTGTGTGCATGTAGACACAGGGTGCAACTTGTGTGAGTCACACCCCTGTCTCTGGCCCTGGCACTGTGCATTAGCCCATATGCCAGCCTAGAGGATGCCTCCCAATGCTCTGGTGACCCTGTGTCTTTGTTCTGTTTCATCTGGTCCCCTTCTGTGGTCCCACAACTGCTGTGGTGATGACCCGTGGCTACCCATTCAGTCACCTGAGGGCCCTGGGGTGGCCAGTGTTTGCCCTGTTCTCCCCAAATGGAGGCATGTAGGAGCTCTTTGCCCAGCATCTGGACCCTGCCAATGCTGAGGGAATGGGGAACAGCTGTGTTGGCCGATTCTATGGATTTGGTTTGACAACAAAGCTCCCTCTGTGTGTTCCCAGGCCACTTACATAACTGGGGGCTGTGGGCCGGAAGGCGGGGCAGGGGACAGGGGACAGGGGACAAGGAGATACCAGGATGTGATGGCTGGAAACAGGACTTGGATGGAGGAGTGGGGAGGAAAGAGGGAGAAGAACAGGGTGGAACAAAGGACGAGAAAACAGTATGTTCAGACCTCACAATTCCACTTCCTGTCTGCCTGAAGGGACAAAGGCGTTTATGTCCAGGTCTTCCTCTCCTTGGGCCCTAACTGAGGAGGGTTCTCTGGGTCCTGTCTGAGTCGGGCCTGGCCTGAGAGGCCTGTCCTGAAGCCCAACCTATACCTGGACACGTTCCGTGAAAACAGGAATTCCTCTTTTCCCTGCCCTGTGGCTTCTTTTCCCTTACCCCAGGACCCTGGCCCTGTTCCAGAACCCCTTGGCCACCCTCTGTGTGTCCAGGAGAGAAGACTGGCAGGGGCTTTTCCAAGTCCCCTTTCCAGCTTACTCACTGCTCTTACCTGGACCCTTACCCACACTCCTCAGAGGCCTGTACCGTGTCCCCTGCCCCAATGATTAGACATTCTTCTTTTCTCACCATCATGGTCCCTACAGCTATCTAAGTAGAGTGAGAAGAAAGTGGTCTCTTTCTGGAATCTCTGGACCAATAGGTCAGTATGGCCAGGTAAGCTGGCCAGACTTACATGGGTTCTGGGGATGGCTTGATCCCTTCAGCTCCCTAGTCTGGAGAAACCAGATTCTTGTAAGAGGCAGGAGAGTCAACAGGGCCCCTGACCTCTTTCCTCCTTTCATTGGGGCCAGGGGCCCTGTGGGTACTGGTCTCGGGTTCTCCCAAGGTTTGCTGCTTCTTCATACCTCAGTTTCTCTCAGTCTTTTTCTAGCACTTCCTAATGAAGAGTCTCTGGATCTGCCTGGGTCCTAAGGGTGTGGCACTGGCCTGCTGACTGCAAGGTTGGTGGTTCAGACCCACCAACCATTCCTTAGAAACTCTATATAGGGTAGCTATGAGTCAGGACTGAGCCAACAACACCTAACAACATGAATTGGAATTCACTGGTTGGCAGCTCCCTGAGTGACGTTTGCACTGACTACTAACCTAAAGGTTGGTGGGCCCAACCCACCCAGGGGTACCGAAGAAGAAAGGTGTGGTGATCTGTTTCCAGAAAGATGAAAGCTAAGAGAACCTTGTAGAGCATTCTACTCTGTAACATGTGTGGTCTCCATGAGCTGGAACCACTCCACAACAATGGTTTTGTGTGTTTTTTTCCGAAAGGGGGTTCTTGTCTCCTACTGTGGTGCTGTGTTTCAGATGGGTTGACTGGGCTGCTGTTCTAACCAGGGAACCAGGGGTGCTCCTCAAAGTGCAGGAACAAGGACTCACTGGGGTCCAGTGGGTAGTAGAGAGCTAGGGTTCTGGCCCTTTACTTGGCCCTGACTTGGTTCTTCTTTGGCTTTAGTGTGTGCCCAGGGGCCATAGTGTCAGACCCTTGGCTGCCTGCATTATGAAGCAGTGGGGTGAGATCAAAGGGGCTCAGCAAGACTTTGACTCTGGAATCCCTGTCCAAAGGCCACTTCCATCACTTTCCCCAGGTCTGGGTGCAGGGACCTCAGGAGGGTGGACAAAGCTGCGGAGGATCTAGAGTCTCTGAATTCCTGTACTAAGTGGGCTGGGAGGTCAGTCCCTCTCCAGGTGTTAGGCACAGTTGCAGAGAGGCTTGGCACTGGCCAGGGTGATGGGAATGAGCGCTGTAGAGGGGTGTGAGGTAAACAGTGTACTCCACTGGGCACCATCTCAGGCTGCCCCAGGACACCCTCGTGAGACCCCTGGACCAAGGCCTTCACTGAGTACCTTCCTCCTCTTCACTGTCCTGCAGTCCTTCATGCCATGGCCCACCTTCCCCAAGTCCCTTTGAAGGGGGCAGAAGCCAGTTTCTCCCTGGGAGCTGGATTTGCAGAGCAGGGCTTCCCTTTACCCAACTTTGGGAGGTGAGAAGCGGTGCTGAAGACTGACTTAGCCACTCCCCACTCCTCGGGGAGCTGCAGGCTCCCTGGCTAAGAGCTCCTGGGACCTGCAGCCTAACAAACAAACTCACTGGCTGGAGCCAGAGACCAAGGAACCCCGAGGGCAGAGGAGAGGCAAACAGTGCCCAGCTGAGGGATGGGGGAAGAGGGCATCCTGGCAGAGGGACCCCAGCAGGCTACGGATGCTGTATGTTGGGGTGGGGTGTACAGGGTGTGGGGTAGGGGAGGGAGGGCCGAGGAGGGAGCTGAGTATATTGATGGTGGGTCACTGTGTTCCTGTGTGTCTCTGGCATTTGTTTTGACACATATGCCTGTGAGATAGGGATCCCTGTGTGCAGGAGAGAGGTTGAGTGTGTGTCTCTAGGACTGAACTGGACTGGCCTGCAAACAGCGCTCTGGGAGTCTTACCTGTGCTTTCTGGCCCTGGCTGGTTGCTCAGATAGTCACCTTCACATTTCCCATATAAGGGGCTGGGTGAGCCCTAGGGCAACCACCCTGGCATAGCTCAGGTAACTTGAGCATCAACATTCCCATTTGTCCTATAGGAAAGAGTAGAACTGCCCTATACCATTTCCTAGGCCGTGCTCCTTGGAGGCCAGGATGGCCAGACTTCGCATCTCATACTTCGGACATATTGTGAGTAGTGACCAGTCGCTGGGGAAGGATATCATTCATGTTTGGTAAGGTGGAGGGAGGTAAGGTCAGAGAAGAAGAGGAGGACCCCAGCAAGATGGATTAGCAAAGTGGCAGCATCAATGGGCTAAAAAGCATGGTAACAATTATGAGGTTGGCCCAGGATCGGGCAGTTTTTTGTTCTGTTGTGCTTAGGGTCACTATGAGTTGGTACTGATTTAATGGCACCTAACAACAACAACAACAATCTTTTATGGGCGCAGATTGCCAGGTGTTTTCTCCCACAAAGTCACTGCTGGGTTTGAACCATTGAACTTTCAGATAGCTGAGTGCTTAACCATTGAATTACCAGGGCTCATTATCCTTTACTGTGTAGTGTATAATTGGATGTTTTCAGTCTTACTGGTGTGAAATAGCCTCCTAAGGGACTCAGGCTAAGGCTCTTCCCTTCTCTGTCCCCAAGGGAGCAGAGGACTGGATTCTTCTCTTTCCAGCAAACTCCCCTGTATACCAGCATACCCCATTCCTCTTCTGGCTATGAAATCTTCTTCTCATCCCATCCCTAGTGCCTTGAACCCTCTAGCACTTCTCATCGGAATTGGGGACAGGACCCTCCTCTGTGACTCCAGAGGCTAATTGTCACTGCCCATGTCAACTATCCATCTTAGTGCTGACCAGATGTCCTGGTGGGGGAAGAGGAGGGTAGAGCTTGTAGAGGAAGGGCCCTCAATGAAACTTGCACACAGGGGAGAGAGATTTGTGTGTCCAAATGTCAGATGCTCCCACCTTTCATAGGGCTTTTGTGAGGGGTAGCATTGCAATTTTCAGCCACTTTGGTGTGACAGCTTTGAGCCCTGAAGGACTTCGGAGGGTCTGCTATGGAGAGGGGGATGGGTGTTAACTGCTGGAGGTGAGCTCTGGAAACAAGGCCCCTCTCACATGGTCAGTGCCCATGATGGGGGACGCCGCTCAGAAAAAGCCATCTCTCTGTGCCTGTCTGAGAAGACCTAGGTCCCAGTTGGAGGAGCTGCATCTGGTCGACCTTGGGTGCTGTCCCTGGCTGCTGCTGTAACCAGGAGGGACAGAGACTTTTCCAATGTGGCTTCCTCTGTGCAGCCCCCTACCTTTGAACTCTCTCCCCTAGCAGTGCACTCTTGAGTCTGTAGTCCACAGGGATGGCAGTTAGTGCCTGCTGGGTCTAGGTAGCAGTGTCCCTGTCTGTCTGTCAGCTGTGCCACCTGAGGCCTTGTAGAGTGTACCTTACAGCCAGGAAGAGAGGGGAGCATGCAGATGCCCAGTGGCTGTACTCGGGCTGCTGATTTCAAATGTGAGGGTGTCTTTTGAGCTATGGCATCCCAAGAAATTGCTAGTGTTGTCCCCATTTTACAGATAAGAAATCGAGGTTCAAAGAAGTGAAGTCCCTGCCATGCTTGGCATAGAGCATAGGAATCGCACCAAGGCTCTTAACAGTTATACTGGGAAAATCTTTAGTCCTGGCTGCAGAATAGCTCTAGGGATCATTTAAAAATAAATACAGCAGGTATCTCCCCTGCTTAAAACCCTCCCATGTCTTCTCGTTGCACCACACTCAAATCCTAACTTCTAATGTGACGGAGGAGTCTTGGTGTGGCGCTGTGGGTTAATGTGCTGAACTGCAAAGTCGCTTTGAACCACCAGGTCAGCGGTTCAAGCTCACCAGCTCCTCTTCAGAAACCCTATACAGGGTCACTGTGGGTCAGAACCAACTTCATGACACTTAACAACAACAACAGTGTGACCTGAAGGGGTCCTGGTGGCACAGTAGGTTAAACATTGGTGTAGGGTAGGTGAGTGGTTCAAACCCATCAGCCATTCTACGGCAAAAAGATAAGCATGTCTGCTTTCTCAGAACCCTAGAAGGTTGTGATGAGTCAGAATTGACACTAAGGCAGTGGGCTTGGTTTCTGCTTTTAGTGTAGCCTATGAAGCCTCAGTGGTACAAGTGGTTTGCATAGGATGTCAACCCAATGGCTCTTTAAAAGGGAATGCCTGGCAATCTGCTTCTGTAAAGATTTGAGCCAAGGAAACCATAAGGAGTTGGATGGTGCACCTGGGGCTGCATCATACATTGGGAGTCAACTTGATGCCAGCTAACAACTACAGCAACAATGGAACCTGTGCTGCCTTACCCAGCGTGGCCTGGCATGGCCATCTCTGGTTCCTTCTCTTCTCCTTGCTCATGATCTCTAACCACATTGGACTTGCTTCTTCTGTTCCTTGGATCTGGCAGCCTTAGGACATTTTGCACTTCTTTAATTCTAGAACTTCTGTCCTCATTTCTTTGCATGGCCACCTTTTTTCATATCCTTCTCAAGAGTCAGCCTCTGTCATCCTTACAGCCAGATCCACAAGTAGCTGCCCCATCACTCTGCTTCACTGCCCTGTTATTTCAGCTCACTCATCATATTAGCTTACATGTTTGTTGTCTGTTGTTTCACATCCAGATATGAATTCCACGAGCACAGTTGGTATCTTAGGTACTGCTCTGCCCCAGTGCATGAAGCAGTAGTGTACTGTAGACCCCATTCAGCTTTCAGGAGTTTCTGGGTATTGCAAACTGGTTAATGCACTTGGCTGCTAACAGGAAGGTTAGTGGTTCAAGTTCAGCCAGATGCACCTCAGAAGAAAAGCCTGGTGAACTTCTTCTCAAAAACCAGCCATAGAAAACGCTGTGGAGCACAGTTTTACTCTGACAAGAATAGTGTCACTATGAGTTGATATATCTACTCAATGGCAACTGGTTTTTTTGCTGGTGTCCCACCTTCACTGTATCACAGGGGCCAGTTCCAGATTAGCCCTTCTAAGGAACCGGAAGTGGAGGAGGACGTGTCACTCCCTGCCCTCCTGGAAGCACACAGGGCTCGTCATCTGGCTGACCTCACCTTAGAATTCTGCCCAGCTAGGTTCTGCCCTCACAAAGATTTAAAGCCTTGGCAACACTATACAGGGTTGCTATTAGTCAGAATTGACTCATTGGCACATAGCAACCACAACCCTAGGATTAAGATTTGGGTACAGGTGGACCAAAGGGGTCACAGCCAGTTCCACAGGAACTAGTAAAAGCATATCCTTGTATATACAGGAGCTTCTTTGGAATAGGAAGTAATGCATCAAAAGATAAACACAGGTTAACTGGCTATGCCAGCTCTCCAAACTCTTGTTTCTGGCAAATCCCTGGTTCGCACTCTGAGATTTAGAGCAGAGAAGAGAGCTGAGTGATTTTTAACTCGGAGAGGACGAAATAGGCCCTTCCAAATGATGTCAGAACTTTGTGCCCATTAGAGAAAGCCACACCTTGCAGTTGGACACAGGTCTGCACTTGGGCATGCAGCTTGGCAAGCAGAGGAAGGGCTTGGTTTCAGCCTCACTTGACCCCCTGCCAGACAATGCAGGGCCCAATGGACTTGCCTATCCCGTGGCTTTACACAGCCTTCCCAGTCTAAAATGGAGACAAGAAGGGACGAAAGGGCTGGTGTCAGCTGGCTCTGTGAAAGGGGTTGGCAGTAGATATTCTGGGGTCTGAGTTACACCTACTTCCACATCCTCCAGTAATAATCAACTATAGAGCTTTATCTCAAGGAGGTTGTTAGTGCCAGGGAGTCGGTTCCTCCTCATACTGACCCTGTACAGGGTTTCTGAGGAGCGGCTGCTGGGGCAGTCATGTCTCTTCATCCTCCTAGTATGGATCAGGAAACCCAAGAACAAAAGAGGCGATTTGTCCATATTCACAGTTAGGGGATGGTGGGTCTGGAGTTCAGATCAAGGTTTTTGTGACTGCTATTAAGGAGCTCTGGTAGTATAGTGGTTACGAATCAGGCTGCTAACCTCAGGGTCAGCAGTTCGAAACTACCAGTGGTTCTACGGGAGAAAGCTGAGGCTTTCTGCTCCCTGAAAGCTTTACAGCATTAGGAACAGTATACAGGGTCGTTATGAGTCAGTACCGACTCCACAGCATTCATCAACAAGAACAAATGTTTATTATAGGAGTCCTGGAGTGGCACTGTGGGCTAATGCATCAGACTGCAAAGTCGTTTGAACTGCAAGGTCGGTGGTTCAAGCTCACCAGCTGCTCCTTGGAAACACTATACAGGGTTGTTATGGATTGGAATCGACTTGACAGCACTAAACAATAACAACATGTTTATTATGTTCTTTATTTTTGCTTCTTTACAAGTTTTCATTTTTACTTCCCAGTTTAATAACAAAACAAAATGTTTGAACCATAAAAGGGCATGAGGAAAGGATGAAGCTGGAGGACATTATGCTGAGTAAAATTGTTGTTGTTGTTGTTGTTAAGTGCTGTTGAGTCGGTTCCGACTCATAGCAATCCTGTATAGGATTTCCAAGGAGCTGCTGGTGAGTTTAAACCACCGACCTTGTGGTTCAAACCGACCTTGCAGTCCATTGCTTTATCCCACCAGGAGTGAAATTAATCAATTACAAAAGACAAAATATATGAGACCACTATTGTAAAAAGTCAAGAAAAGGTTTTCTTACTGAAAGAAACATTCTGTGATAGTTATCAGGAAAAATTATTCATGGCATAGAGGGTAGAGACATTAACTTGGGTGATGGGGAAGGCAATATATAACAGAAGGGAGGTTGGCCGAGGAAAGATGAAGGTAAGGGAAGACACAGGAGGTGGTGGTGGTTGAGTGCTGTTGAGTTGGTTTCAACTCATAGTGGCTCTGTATAGGGTTTCTCAGGCTATAAATCTTTATGGGATCAGAAAAGCCTCTTCCTTGTCTCACATAGCTGGTGGACACAAGGAAGAGTGAAATACTTAAATGAATAGGGGTGAATACTGTTAACTGATGGTACATCGAGGGGATTGCAGTTGTTGAGATGAAATGAAATGCAGTATGTGATTTGTTGAATGTAAAACTGATAAGCTCTATAGGAGTCCTGGTGTGGCGCTGTGGGTTAATGTACTAGACTGCAAAGTTGCTTTGAACCACAAACCACTGGTCATTTCGATTTGCTGACCTTGACTTGTAACCACTATGCTACCAGAGCTCCTTATACATATGTATATGTGTATATGTATGTATATATATGCATATGATAAAAAGAAATTCTCCCATTCTAGACCCCTACCCCCATTTGCATTGTCCTAAATAATCTAGGCATTTACAAACACCTGACTCTTCCTAAAAGGACATTTGGAAATGTAAAGTATATTGTTCTCTGTCTTCCTTGTTTAAAGTTACTAATATGCTTTGGAGGTCATTTGATATCCACATAAATAGATTCTCATCTTTCTTTTCCACAGAGTGTTTCATTGTGTGTGATGTATTTAAGCAATTGTTTATGGCTAGAAGTTCAGGTTGTTTCCAATCTTTCACTGTTATAAGCAATGCTGCGGTAAAGATGTTTATAGACAGGTCTTCGGCCTTGCTAGCACAGTGGTTAAGCACTTGGCTGTTACCTGCAGTTTGAATCCACCAGTCGCTCTGCAAGAGGAAGATCAGCAGTCTGCTTTCATAAAGATTACAGTCTTGGAGATGCTATGGGGCAGTTCTGCTCAGTCCTATAGAGTCGCTATGAGTTGGAATTGACTGCAATGGGTTTGGTTGATTGTTCAAACAGAATTTTCTGTAGAATAGCCTTCTAGCAATGGAATTGAGGACAGAAGGGATTTTGATATGAGAGGGCCTGTTTCCCCACACTCCTTCCAATACTGGGTGCTGTTAGGCTGTTGGGTTTTAATTGTCATTGTTGTTGTTATAAGTGCTGTTGAGTTGGTTCTGACTCATAGTGACCCTGTATATGGTTTCCCAGGAGCAGTTAGTGGGATTGAACCACCGATCTTGCAGTTCATATAGACCTTGTGGTACAGTGCTCATCTTACACCACCACACCAGACTCCATCTTAACTGTATGTCAACTTAATTGGCATTTTAAGTGAAGATGAATGTCTTTTCCCATGTGCCATTGTATAAACTATTACGTATATCCTTAGCCCATTTACCTATCCGGGTTGATGGTTTTTTTTCTTATTAATTTGCATAAATACATCATAAATCCAAACCAGTCATGACCCCTGTGTGTCAGAGTAGAACTCTACTTCACAGGGTTTCAATGGCTGATGTTTTTGGAAATAGATCACTTTGCCTTTCTTCTGAGGAACCTCTGGATGGATTCAAACCTCCCATATTTTGGATAGTAATTGTGTGCAATAACTGTTTGCACCACCCAGTGACAATAACACATTAAAGGTTGATGGAATTAACTGGTTGTCTCATTTAAATGTGTGTGTGCACACACAAATGCACACAAAATGGGGCTTCTAAAAGTTCCTGGAAAAATTGAATTAAAAGATAATGGAATTTTCCCACAAACTTTTCGAAGCCCGTGGCACTGTGGATTAATGTGTTGGACTGCAAATTCAGTTTGAACCTCAAAGTCACGGTTAAAGCTCACTAGCTGCTCCTCGTAAATCCTATACAGGGTCACTATAGGTCAAAACCGACTTGATGGCATTTTACAACATATACAGTATGTTTTCTGGTTTTTAATATTGATACAGAGTAGTTTATTCATTTTACATCACTAGATAGGTGTTCAAGGAGCTCTGGTAGCGTAGTGGTTACGAATTGGGCTCATAATCTCACAGTCAGCAGTTTGAAACTTCCAGCTGTTTGTTCCACGGGAGAAAGATGAGGCTTTCTGCTCCCATAAAGCTTTACAGTCTCGGAAACCCTGAGTCACTATGAGTCAGAACCAACTCCATGGCACATAACAATAAAAACAAGATAGTATTCAGTTGTATGAATATACTAAGGATGGGTATTTAAGTTGTTTCTTTTTTTTTGCAATTGCAAAAATGCTGTAAAAACTGTCCTTGTATGGTGTCTGCATACAAAGGAGGGTTACTTTGGGATATACAGAGTAGTGAGACTACTGGATTGTAAAGTGTATGCAATTTTAATACTGCTAATTGCTCATCTAGAGTACTGGTGTGGTGCTGTGGTTTAATGTGCTAGACTGCAAGGTCGCTTTGAACTGCAAGGTCGGGGGTTCAAGCTCACCAGCCGCTCCTTGGAAACCCTATACTGACTCGATGGCATTAACAATTGTTCTTCTATACCTTTGTATCAGATTTTATTCTCTATATCAGTTTATACTCTCACCAGCTATATATAAAGTCAGCAGCTCAAGCTCACCAGTCGCTCCTTGGAAACCCTGTACTAGTCCCTATGAGTCAGAACCGACTCAACGGCACTTAACAACAACAATATATATGAAAGAGTTCCTATTTCTCCACTCGCTTACAATACTTGTGGTTATCCATCTTTTTTAATGTTTGAAGTGTGTGATCGCATAATTGGTTTTATACGCATTCTGTGGTCACTAGTGAGCTTGAACATCATTTTTGTTTTTTCCTGTGTTTGAGTTTTTATATTTTTGCTTTTTCTTTTTATGTTCATTGTGCCTTTTCCCCCCTGATTTGTAGGAATAGGGGATGCTGTGTACTCTGTCCCTGACCAGTAGTGGAGCAGCCCTCTGGAGAGGGGCACTTCTCTGGGCCAGGCTGAGGGGTCCTGTGCCCAGCCCCATGGACTTGGTCGGGTACTTGGGCACTGACTCTAACTGATGCTGCAGCCAGGAGAGAAACCTCTCCAGTGTGACCTGCTCTACTCCTATCCCACTCCTCCCTCTGCCTCCAGCATTGCATGCTGGGACGGCATTTAATGCCTGAGGGTCTGGGTAGCAGTATCGCTCCCTGTCTCTTTGGAGCTATGCATCCCTTGTGCCTTGTGGAGTGGACCTGTGGCCAGGAGGCGAGGGAAGTATGGTGGTAGTCGAGGATGGGAGGTGTGGTTTAAGGACCATCTGTTTGCTGAGATGGGGGCAGACCTTGAGTAGAGAGGGGCTGCTGTAAGTTAGATCTCCTGTCTGTTGTACTTATTGCAGACAGTCATCATCAGCTCCTGGTACTGCGTTCTTGATCTGTGTAGGTATTGGTTGTTGTTGTAGAAAATATACATGTTGTTGTTGTTATGTGCCATCGAGTCAGTTCCGACCCATAGCGACCCTGTACAGGGTTTCCGAGGGTGTAAATCTTTACGGGAGTAGAAAGCCTCATCTTAGCAAAACATAATTTCTACATGTATAACTCAGTGACATTGATTATATTGTCACTCTCCTTTTCCCAGTGGTTCCTCCTCCAGAGTTTTCCTGTCTTTTGAGCTGCTGTTGTCAATTTGACTTCATATAGATCTTGAAAAGAACACAATGCTCAAGGGAATAATTCCTTACTAATTAAGCTAACCTATATTACTTGGCGTCCTGGTGTGGCGCTGTGGGTTAATGCGCTAGACTGCAAAGCCATTTGTACTGCAAGGTCAGCAGTTCAAGCTCACCAGTCGCTCCTCGGAAACCCTACACAAGGTTGCTATGGGTCGGAATCGACTCAGCAGTACTTAACAACAACAATAATTTGGTTTAAAGAAGACTTCAGGTGGGATCCTTTTGGTTTAAGGCTTAAGGATTATTTCAGGGCAATCATTTCTGGGGTTCATCCAGAAAGTCTGGATTCCATGAGAATCTGAAATTCTGTACCACATGTGTCTCCTTTTGATCAGATTTCTTCTATATACTCTATTACTGGTTGACTTGTGTCCCTCTTAAAATATGTGTTGTAATTCCTAACCTCTATGTCTGTGGTTGGACTCCTGGTGTGGCACTGTAGGATAAGCACTGGACTGCTAACCACAGGTCAGCGGTTCAAGCCCACCAGCTACTCCTTGGAAACCCTGTATAGGGCTGCTATGAGTTGGAACCGACTGCAGACATTTAACAACATGCCTATGGTTGAAGTACTGTTGTGGTGCTGTAGGATAAGCAGTGGACTGCTCATTTCAATTTTAGTGTTTCAAACCCATCAACCACTCCTTGGAAACCCTTTATAGGGTTGCTTTGAGTCAGAACCCACTCAATAGCACTTACCAACTGCCAGTGATTAGGATACTATTTGGGAGTGAGTTGTCTTTGTTATGTTAATAAGACAGGATTAGTGTAGGATTGTCTTAAGAGATACAAACAGAGATGGTATAGATGCTGAGCCTCAGGTTGCTGGTATAGAGGCTCAGTCTCTAAAGAACAGGGAAACAAAAGCTGAAGAAACAAGGACCTTCCATGAGAACTGACAGAGAAAACATTTTCCTAGAGCCGGTATTCTGGATTTGTGCTTCTAGTTTTGTAAATCGTGAGGAAAAAAAAGTTTGCTAAAGGCACCCACTTACAGCATTTCTGTTATAACAGCACTTGATAACTAAGACAGGTCCTTTGATCAAAGTGTTCAGTGATGGTAGCCTGGCACACTCCTGCCCTCTGGTCTCATGGCAGTTATTCATGGAGGCAGTTAGCCACCCATTCCATTTCCTTCTTGCTGGAAAATCATTTGAGGCTCACAACACCCCAACAATGTTGTGTTTGTTGTTACCCTCCTTTTGCAGATGAGAAGTCTGAGACTCTCACAGGTGAAGTTCTGGCAAAGGGTCACCTAGCCAGTGACTGCAGAGGCTGGATTGGACCTCAGAAGCCCGGATTTCATTCCACACTGCCTCCAGAAAGCCAAAGGGACCTTGAGGCTTGAGGCCCAGGCCTGGGGTTTTATCCCAGAGTTTGACCTCAGAGCACAGTCCAGCAGTCTTGCAACTGGTAGTCGTTAAGGTAATTGAAGGTGCTAGCAGCCAGTTCTGGAGAAACCACACCTGTGTGATCATAAGATAGCAGTCACTGTGAGTAGTAGATATGGCCAACTTTCCAAGGTGAGCCTCTTAGCAAGTACTAGCACCCTGCATGCTCTAAACCAAAGCAGGGTCAAGATGTTTTACCTTAATGAAACTTTCTGGTTTTGCTCAATTACTCATTCATTCAGCCATCCATTTTGAAAGACGTTTGTTGGTTACCTGTCATATGGAATACCTAAGTGGTGCAAACAGTTACCACTTTCAGCTAAAGGTTAGTAATTCAAGTCCACCCAGAGGTGTCTTGAAAGAAAGGTCTGGTGATATATGTCCAAAATACCATTGATTGAAAACCTTGTTGTTGTTAAGTGCTGTGAAGTTGGGTCTGACTCATCATGACCTTGTCTAGGGTTCCCGAAGAGTGGCTGGTAAATTTGAACTGCTAACCTTGCAGTTCAAACCGACTTTGAGGTCCAGTGCTTAGCCTAAGGAGCCACACCTTATGGTGCACAGTTCTACTCTGATACAAAGTTACCATGAGTCAGAATCAACTTGATAGAAGGGGTCCCTACCTTATGTCAGCCTGGAGATACTGTGGTGAATAAGGTCCTGCTTTCATGGGTGTACAGTCTAGTAGGTTAAGGACACCCAGTGTGGTGAAGTGCTCGCTATATAGGGGATGAGTCAGTGCCCAGATGGGGACAGACTGTGAGGGGAGGAAGGAGGCTTTTTGGAGTCTGGCAGGGAGGAAGCATGGGAGGCAGCTGTGTGTGGCTGACAGGAGAGGACTCTGGGGCAGAACAGGAAGTCTGAGCTTGGACCCATGTGATTCCAGAATGCTCAACATGTTTAATGCAGGCAACCCTTGTGGAGACAACGTACAGATGTTGTACTCTTGACCTTGACCTCCCAGTCCCTGTCCAGCCTCCATTCTCAAGTGGAGTGGGGGATGGAGCATGGAGGCTGAAATTCCTATCTTTGGGAAGTGAAGGGTGTGTTTAGGAAATCCTGCCCAGGCTTAGGATTTTCATAATTCACTGGATAGCTAGTTGTGCATACTGCTCACAGGATAGTTGTTGTTGTTGGTTGTTGTTAGGTGCCATTGAATCAGTTCCAACTCACAGTGACCCTATGCACCACAGAACAAAACACTGCCCCGTCCTGGACCATACTCTGAATTGTTGCTATGTTTGAGCTCATTGCTGCTGCCACTGTGCCAATCCATCTCATTGGGAGGTCTTCCTCTTTTTCTTTGAACCTTCACTTTACCAAACATCCTTCTCCAGGACCGGTCCCTCCTGACAGTATGTCTGAAGTATGAGAGATGAAGTCTGGCCATCTTGGCCTCTAAGAAACATTCTGGCTGCACTTCTTCCAACAGAGATTGGTTTGTTCTTTTGGCAGCCCATGGTACTTTTAATATGCTCCACCAACACCATAACTCAAATGCATCAATTCTTTTTTAGTTTTCCTTATTTACTGTCCAATTTTCATATGTACAGGAGACTATTGAAAATACCATGGCTTGGGGCAGGTACACCTTAGTCCTTAAACTGATATCTTTGCTCTTGAACACTTTAAAGAGGTCTTGTGCAGAAGATTTACCTGATGCAGTACGTCATTTAATTTCTTGAATGCTACTTCCAGGAGTGTTGATGGTTGAGCCAAGCAAAATGAAGTCTTTGACAAATTCAGTCTTTTCTCCATTTATATGGATGTTGTTTATTGGTCCAGTTGTGAGGATTTTTGTCTTCTTTACATTCAGCAAATAAGGTTGTATCATCTGCATTTCGCAGGCTGTTAATGAGTCTTCCTCTAATCCTGTTGCCATGTTTTTCTTCATATAATCTGTGCTCAGCATACAGATTGAATAAATATGGTGAAAGAATACAACCCTAGTGCACACCTTTCCTAATTTTAAACCATTTAGTGTGCCTTTTGTCTATGTACAGGTTCCTCATGAGCATAATTAAGTGTTCTAGAACACTCATTCTCCACAATGTTGTCCATAGCTTGTCTTGATCCACATAATCAAAAGCCTTTGTGTAGTCTAGAAAGCCCAGGTAAATATCTTTCTGATATTCTTTGCTTTCAGCCAAGATCCCTCTGACATCAGTAATGATATCCCTCGTTCCACATTGTCATCTGAATCCGGTATGAACCGGTGGCAGTTCTCTGTCAATGTATATTTGTAGCTGATTTTGGATGATCTTCAGCAAAATTTTACTTGTATGAGACAGTAATGATACTGTTGGATGACTTGAGCATTTATTGGGTTGCCTTTCTTTGGAATGAGCACAAATATGGATTTCTTCCAGTCAGTTGGCCAAGTAGTTGTCTTCCAAATGTCTTACAATTGATGAGTGAGTGCCTCCAGTGCTTCTTAAGTTTGTTGAAAGATTTCAGTTTGTATTCCATCAATTTGTGGAGCCTTGTTCTTTGCCAGTGCCTTCAGTACACCTTGGACTTGACTTCTTCCTTCAGTACCTTTGGCTGTTGATCATATGCTACATCTTGAAATGGTTGAACATCAGCCATTTCTTTTTGGTACAGTGACTCTGTGTATTCCTTCCATTTTCTTTCTTTCTTTTTTTTAATGCTTTATTGTGAATTATGTGATAGTTTACATGGGAGGACATCAGCTTCACATTGATCCTGTCGTATATTGTTTCCTTGCCATGTTTACAATCCTTTCCATGTATCATTGATCAACCAAAGGGTATACCCCACAAGCCTACCCCCCGGTCGTATGTATACCGCCCCTCTCCTTCTCTGGGTCCAAAGTCTCCAGCCGCTCCATCTCCCATGTCTCTGCCTCCATCCCTGGCATCACTGCTTCTCTGGGTAGGGTTCTATTCTCCATTCTTCTTCTTTGATGGTCCCAGAGACCTCCGCTCCTAGACTGCAAGGTTAATCCCTCCCCTGCCTTTGCCCCAAAACTTCTACCTTTACATTTCCAGCCCTTACAATCAGTCCTGATAACAATTATTCGCTATTGTATCTCAAGAGACCTATCCACACATCTCCTTTCATCAGCCCTGACTAGGCAGAATGGATACTACTCAGTGGAGATTCTACCTTGCTCCACACCCTCTGGATCTAGTTTCTCTCTTGAAAGCTTGTAAGCCAGTCACTGCTTGCCTCTGTAGCCCCTCCATTCTGGGTAGCCAATGTCCAAGTTGCCCATCCCTGTCCTCTCTGTGTGTGGAGGAGGTGGGAATGATCCTCACTGTGAAGATTTGTTCACTATTTTGAGCTACTGCTTCCATAGGTGTAGGTCAAGTTCATCAAGTTGTATCAGATTATTCTTTTTTTCCCTCTTCTTTCTTCTTCTGTTTGAGCTCTGATCATCCAGCCATTGAAGCCAGGTCAAGTGGGTATTGTCTGTAATTGTGGGTGTACTTATGCATGTGCCCTCTCTTATCAGCTGGATGCTTCACTCTCCACTCTAGTCCTCTGTGGCTATGTCGCTGACTCTGGGTCCAAGAGTCCCCTGGACTTGGCACACTGCTAGCCAACCAGGTCTCCACCCAGGTTCACAGGAGTCTATTGAGCCTTGTAAGACTTAGCTCACAGCTTCATTGCTGTTTTTCTCTCACTTCCCCTTATCGGTGATGAACGTGGTCACCAATCAGAGCATGCAACCCCCTTAGATGGGGGTTTGCCCTGAGGGGGATCTGACCACTTGCCTTGGTGTCTCCTGGGCGAGCCACTTGTTTGTTATTGTAGTAATCAGTCTGCCTGACTATATTGTTTTGTATTTTCCTGTCAGTCTTTCTTTCAGGAAGTATATTCTGTTCTTCTGGCCGCTCCAGGCTGGTCTACTTGTCCTTTCAAGTGGAAATTTCCCCTCAGGAAATTCTGGATGCAGCTTAGGATTCCACCTGTGGTCTTGTGTAATGCAGAGACTCCCTTCCATCTTCTTTAGATACTTTCTGCATCACTCTATATTTTGTCTGTAGAATCTTTCAATATTGCAAGTAGAGGCTTGAAGTTTTTCTTCAGTTCCCTCACTTTGAGAAATGCTGAGCATGTTCTTCTAACCCCAGGTCTTTGTTATAATATTTGACTTTGTCTTCTCGAGATGTTCTTTGAAATTTTCTATTTAGTTCTTTTACCTCCTCATTTCTTCCATTTGCTTTAGCATGTCTGTGTTAGATAGCAAGTTTCAGAGTCTCTTCTGACATCCATTTTGAAAGAAAGACATCCTTCTTTCTTGTCTTCTTTAATGACCTTTCATTTTCTTAATCAAATCTGTTCTTGAGATGATCTTTAAATTCAGGTGGGATATATTCAAGGTCATATTTTGGCTCCATTGTACTTGTTTTAATTTTGTTTAGCTTCAGCTTGAACTTGTTTTCTGTTTTACAGTCAGCCCCGGCCTTGTTTTGGCTGATGATGATAAGGAACTTTTGCACCATCTCGTTCCAAAGATATAATCAATATGATTTCTGTGTATTCTACCGGATGAGGTCCATGTGTATAATCATTTTTATGGTGGTTAAAAAAGGTATCTGAAACGAAGAAGCCATTGGTCTCGAAAAATTCTATCATGCAATCTCCAGCATCATTTCTATTATCAAGGCCATATTTTCCTTCCTACTGATCCTTCCTCTTTGTTTATAACCTTTGGACTGGTAGCGTAG
>NW_006408805.1:2175704-2178954 GCF_000296735.1 Chrysochloris asiatica
GAAACTACCAGCCGCTCCGCGGGAGAAAGATGAGGCTTTCTACTCCCGTAAAGATTTACACCCTCGGAAACCCTGTACAGGGTTGCTATGGGTCGGAACTGACTCGACGGCACTTAACAACAACAACAACAATTCCAGTCACCAGTAATGCTCAATACATCTTGACCGTGTGTTTGATCATTTCAGGCTGAAGAAGTTGTTAAAATTCTTCCGTTTCATCTTTACTGCCTTTAGTGGTTGGTGCATAAATATGAATAATAGTGATATTCCCTGGTCTTTCTTTTAGGTGTATGGATATCACAGGAAATAATGACAGAAAAAGTCAGTGTCTTCAGTCATCTCATCATAATGCAATCACACACTTTACACAGTCACATTGTTTTATTCCAAGTATTGCATTAAATGAGCCCTGGTGGCACTTTGGGTTAGGCGTTGGGCTGTTAACCACAAGATCAGGGGTTCAAGCCAGTAGGCATGTCAAGCCTCTGAAGGGGAAAGGTGAGGCTGTTTGCTCCTGTGAAGATGCACAGTCTCGGAAGCCCTGTGTAGGGAGGGAGTCTATGAATTGGAATCAGTTTGATGGCAGCAGGTTGGGTTTATCTCATTAAAATGGAGGGTTGCTAATAGTTGTAGTCCCTGGGTGTTGTTGTTAAGTGCCTTCAAGTCGGTTCCGACCCATAGTGACCCTGTACAGGGTTTCCCAGGCTGTAAATCTTTACGGGAGCAGAAAGCCTCATCTTTCTCCTGCGGAACGGCTGGTAGTTTCGAACTGCTGGCCTTAAGGTTAGCAGCCCGATTCGTAACCACTATGCTACCAGAGCCCCTTCTGGGTGTATGGGTGGTTAATTCTCTCGGCTGTTAACCAAAAGATTGGAGGTTCTCTTCCACCTACAGATGTCTCAGAAAAAGGGTTGAAGATCTACTTCCCATATGTGAGCCATTGGAAAGCTTACATAATACGTCTCTACTCTGACATATGTGGAGTTGCCATAGTCACAATTGACCTCGCCTCACTGTTTGCCACAATAATACTTTTATCGCCACTTTATAGATTAGGAGGCGGAGCAGTATGATAACAAATAATTTGCTCAAAATCATGCATGTAATGAGTATCCAAGGTTGACTCAGTCCCTAGGGCACAGCTCTGCCTGTCTGATTTGTTAGTCAAACAGGACAGGCTGCCCATCTGCACAGCTCTGGGAAGGTGTGGGGCCAAGGAGAGGTCAGGTGTGGGTGGCATGAAGGCCAGGCCTGGAAGCCTGGTGACCGTGCCCCTTTGAGCTATGCCTCCATACCTAGAAATCAGATAGCCCCGGAGAACAGGGGGAACAGGGGAGGGTGAGGTCTGTTTGACTTAGATGCTCTTCAGATCTTAAGACACATTCACCGTGGCTGTGACATAAGAATCACCAGAGCCTTCTCAGGACTCATGGGTAAACGTTTCAAGTGGAGCCTGTCATGTGGTGAACGGGGCACTTGGGTGCGGAAACCGCCGCCTTGGAGTCATAAAAATTTTTAATTAGAAGAGATCTTGAAGCTGGCCCACCTACTATCCAGTGGTACTACAATGTGAGCTACAAATACAAGCCATGTGGTATTTTAAATTTGTTAAAGGAGCTCTGGTAGCCTAGTGGTTACGAATCGGGCTGTGAACCGCAAGGTCAGCAGTTTGAAACTACCAGCGGTTCCGCGGTAGAAAGATGAGGCTTTCTGCTCCCGTAAAGATTTACAGCCTCGGAAACCCTGTGCAGGGTTGCTATGAGTCGGAACCGACTCCACGGCACTTAACAACAACAACAACAAAGTTTAAAAAAATTTTTTTAATTAAAAAAGTTTTAAAATGTAGCCAAATTTTTTAAAATAGAAAAAAGAAAGAGGTGAAATTGGTTTAAATAGGATAAGTACTCAATCTCAAGGTTGGTCTGAACCACAAAGTTGGCAATGCATATTCACCACCTGCTCTTCGGAAACCTATACAGTCACCATAAGTTGGAACCAACTCAATGGCACTTAACAGCAACAATCTAAAATACTATAATTTTCATGTATAATCAATATAAAATAATCATAAAAGAGGTTTGTTTTTGTTTTTTTCTCAACTAAGTTTCTGAATTCCAATGTGCACCATTTCAAGTACTCTGCAGCCATCTGTGGTCAGGGCTGGACCTTGCTGGATGGGCTGGGTGGTCTAGTACGCTGAATTCTGAAGGTCAGGAAGGGAACCTGGTGTGCTAATGGTGAGCTGGGTCCAAGTTGCAGTCTCCAGGCCTTTGGCCTCAGATTTTGGGGGCCAGCTTTTGCGTCTCCAGGTGGCCAAACTCTCTGCCCCTAGTAGCGAGGTGTCTGGGAGGATGAGCAGCGTGGCCCCCACCTGGCACCTGGCACCTGGGATTAACCCTGGGCTGGCTCTGGCTCCCCTTTCATTACCCTGGCTCTTTACCCTGTCGCATCAGCTGAAGCTTTCTCACCCAGAGAATGGAATTCAAAGTGCCTGTTGCTCCTGAGCCAACACCAGAAGTCTGATTTTCAAGTGGCTTCTTGTGATGTGTTATGGCTGCTGTTGTTGTGACGTGCAGTTGAGTTGGTTCTGACGCCTATCGCCCCTGTACAGGGTTTCCGAGGAGCAGCTGGTGGGTGGTTCCCAGTCAATTGCTGATCCTACAGCACCATACCAGGAGTCCTGTATTGTGACTGGCAGCTGACAGAATACATGATGCAGTGTTTCTGCACAGGAGTGTGCACTGCAGTTGTTTGAGGGGCCGCTGACCCAAGGGTGGGAAACAACCAAGCTTTTCTGCTGCCAGAACAAAATAAAACAAAACAAAAAACCAGTTGCCATCAAGTTGACTAATTCATGCTCCATAGGATTTTTGGAAGCAGATTGCCAGGACTTTCTTCTGAGATACCTCTGGGTGGTGGTGGTGGTTGTGTGCCACTGAGTCGGTTCCGACTCATAGCAACCCTATGTAGGGTTTCCGAGGCTATAAAACTTTACAGGAGCAGAAAGCTTCCTCTATCTTCTGCCGAACAACTGGTAGAGTTGAACTGTTTGTTGACCTTGTGGTTGGTGGTGGTGGTGTGCCATTGAATCAGTCCTGACTCATAGTGACCCTGCACAGGATTTCTGAGGCTGTAAATCTTTGTTGTTGTTGTTGTTAAGTGCCGTCAAGTCGGTTCTGACCCATAGCGACCCTGTACAGGGTTTCCGAGGGTGTAAATCCTTATGGGAGTAGAAAGCCTCATCTTTCTC
>NW_006408805.1:2179270-2181870 GCF_000296735.1 Chrysochloris asiatica
CAGCTCAATTCGTAACCACTACGCTACCAGAGCTACCAGGTTCAAAAGATAGCTCTGGTGGCTTCAAACCAACAATCTTCTGGTTAGTGGGGAGGCCGGCACTGCGTGGGGAAGGACATCTGGCCTTTGTCTTAGCTTCTTTCCTTTTTGTTTGTCTTACACTGTAGTGGTTGACAGATGCCCCAGGATAATGGTTAATAGATCTAGTTACTTAATTAAACAAATATGTACTGGGAGCCTATTGTGCTGGTTGGTATCTAGATATTAGTGTTGCAGCAAAACAAAGAATAGTTCTCTCATGAGGCAGAAAACCAACAAACAAAATGAATTAGGAAAATACACGAGAGCTTCAAAAAAATTTGTGGAAAAATTCCATTCATTATCTTTTAATGGTACTTCTTCACAAACTTTCTGAACATCCTCCCTGGTGAAACTGGAGCAGGGAACCGAGGTCAGGAATGCTGAGGGTGTGTGGAATTTCATTGGGGTGAGAGGTGTTCTTGAGAGTGTGAATAAAGAGTGTGAGGGCAAGCCCAGCCCTGGGGGTGGGGAGGGGAAAGTATTCCTGGCTGAGGGAACTGCAGGTGCAAATGCCCAGAGGCCAGCGTGCTGGGTCTATTCTAGAACTGGTGGGGAGGCTGCTGGAGGCCAGAAGCAGTGGGAAGGAGTTTAGGAAAGAAGGGAAAGGGAAGACCTGTAGATCTTGTAGATCCTTACAGGTCTGAGCAAGAATTTTAACCTTTTTTGTGTGAGGCAGATAGCCCATGGAGGGCTTTTGAGCTGGGGAGAAGTACTATAGCTAACGGGTCCATAGTAGGGACCTGGCAGTTAGTTGACCATCTGTACGCAAGAGCTGAGGAGCTCTGGTAGTGTAGTGGTTATGAATCAGGCTGCTATTCTCACAGTCAGCAGTTCGAAACTACCAGCCATTCTGCAGGAGAAAGATGAGGCTTTCAGCTCCTGTAAGATTTACAGCCTCAGAAACCCTGTGCAGGGTCACTGTGAGTTGGAACCAACTCCACGGCACGTAACAACAACAACCCAAGAGCTGATAAGGTGGGTGAATCCACCATACAGGAAGTCCATAGCCTGCCACGGGAAAGTGCCGTTATCTTTTGTTATTTAGCAATTTCATTAATGATATTAACCCTGCAGATACTAAGCCAAGAGGAATTACTGTGGGTTAGCTGGCACCATCGAGCTTTACAAACCAAAATGTGGTCCTGGACACCAAGGCTAACTGTAGGTTAGGTCATAGAGGTAGCCCCACAGTGTCCAGGACCACAACTGCAGGTTTTGGTCAAGTGGGTATTGGATGGGCCAGGGGTATGATGTGATGGCCAGAAAGCTAATGTGGCCTTGTTGTTGTTGTTAAGTGCCGTCAAGTCAGTTCTGCCTCCTAGCAACCCTATATAGGGTTTCCCTGGAGCAGCTGGTGAGTTTGAACTGCCAACCTTACAGTTCAATGTGACCTTATGGTCGAGTGCTTATCCTACAGTGCCACAGGCCTTAGACACTATTAATGGGAGCCTGGTGCCCAGCTGGATAAACATTAATAATCCCACAAATACAACTTTGGTTCAGTCATTGAAGATACACTAGAATTTCCTAAAGAACATCCAGAGTTGCAGAGAATTAGAAACTGGGCCACACAGGAAATCCTGCTTAAGAAGGTGCTCATCTTATTCTAGCTTGAAGTGTTTGCGTGGAAGGACTTTGATATAGCTTCCACTGGTGGTTTCAAAAGGCAGTAGGTGTTCATTCTTTAATGGATGGCTCTAGAGGCAGTGGAGATTAGGAGTATACACTTTGAACGAAACTCTTGAGTCCCAGTCCTCTTGAGCGAAACGCTGGAGTCCCAGCCCTGGCTCCACCTTTCATTAACTTTATGACCCTTGGCAATTTATTTACCCTTTTCATATATTAGTTCCTTATCTCTAAATTCATACAGTAACAATCTTAAACTCATAGAATGGAGATAATGCCTGTGAAGCACTTAAAAGCACAGTGACAATTAACCTCAGAGATTTGGCCCATAAGGAACATTTAGTAATGTTTGTCTAACTGCCATTTCTATGATACTGGAAGCTATCTCACTGGTATATGTCACGGTGCCTCATGGAGGACAGTCTAGGAAAAAGTGGAGACGGACTACTTATGAATATTTAATCACTGAAAACCTTATGAATAGCAGTGAAACACTGTCAGATAGCACTGTTGTTGTTGTTAAGTGTCATTGACTAGGTTTCAACCCATAGTGACTCTGTATAGGGTTTCCAAGGAGCAGCTGGTGAGCTTGAACCACCAGTCTTACAGTTCAGACTGACTGCAGTCCAACATGTTAATTCACAGTGCCACAACAGACTAGAATATTGAATATTGAAACAGGGTGGTAAGCACCAGAATGTTATCAGATATAGTGCTGGAAGATGAGCTCCTTAGGTTGGAAGGCAGTCAGAATACAACTGGGTAAGAGCTGCCTTCTCAAAGTAGAGTTGACCAGGATAATGGGAGCTCTGGTATCATAGTGATTATGAATCGGGCTGCAAACCTCAAGGTCAGCAGTTCGAAACTACCAGCTGTTCCGTGGGAGAAAGATG
>NW_006408805.1:2181995-2183124 GCF_000296735.1 Chrysochloris asiatica
GATTTACAGCCTCAGAAACCCTGTACAGGGTCGCTATGAGTCAGAACCAATTCCATGGCACATAACCACCACCACCCAGGATGATGGGAATGTAGTAAAGCTGTTAGGACCTTCATTTGCTGATGGGACACAACTCAAAATGAAAAGAAACAACTGTGAACATTCATTAATAATCAAACCATGGAATGTATGAAGTATGAATCTAGGAAAATTGGAAGTTGTCAAAAATGAAATGGAACACATAAAAGTTTATATCCTAGGCATTAGTGAGCTGAAATGGACTGGTGTTGGCCATTTTGAATCTGACGATCGTATGGTTTACTGTGCTGGGAATAACAAGTTGAAGAGGGATGATATCACATTCATCATCAAAAAGAACATTTCAAGACCTATCTTGAAGTATAATACTGTTTGTGATAGGATAATGCCAATACACCTACAAGGAAGACCAGTTAATACCACTATTATTTAGATTTACCTACCAACCACTAAAGCCAGTGATGATGAAACTGAAGAATTCTACCAACTTCTTCAGTCTGAAATTAATCAGATGTGCAATCAAGATGTTATTGATGATTACTGGGGGTTGGAATGCAAAGGTTGAAAACAAAGAGGAAGGATCAGTAGCTAGAAAATATGGCCTTGGTAATAGAAACGATGCTGGAGATCACGTGATAAAATTTTGCAAGACCAATGACTTATTCGTTGCAAATATGTTTTTAAAATAGCATAACACATAGACTTCACCAGATGGAATACACAGAAATCAAATTGATTACATCTGTGGAAAAAGATGGTGAAAGGCACCATGTAACAGACCATCAATTGCTCTTTTTTTTTAATACACGCATTTAACCCATTCATATTTATTGTAAACATTTATATACATTTGGCCTTATTCTTGAAATCTTTTTTGTGTGGTTTAATTATTGTGCATTCTCCCTCTTCTTTCCTTATTTTTATTGTGTTAATAAGCATTTCTTATGAGCTTCTTGCAGTTATCTTTTTAGAGGTTAATGTTTTTTCTCATGAGGTGCCTGGGCAAAACTATGTTGATTTGATTCCTTGCTACTCCAAATGCAACTAATTTTTTTTTTTTTTTTTCCTTTCATTGTCTTTTTTTTTTTTA
>NW_006408805.1:2184313-2232619 GCF_000296735.1 Chrysochloris asiatica
TTTGCCTAGCTTCTGAAAACTTTAACAGGGAATAAACCCTATGATGGTTGATGGACGATTGCAAAATCAGTAACATCTATTAACTCCCCATTCCCCACGCCCGACAAGCAAAGCAGCAGAATGTCTCTGGGGTTTATTCAGTTCCCTACTGGTTAAACAGTTCTTAAAGTCTTCTCTGCTGTGGCTGGCTCGTTGGTGCTCTTGCCGGGGGGGCCTCAATGGAGATGCAGATGACATCCCTCTTTCAGGTGGGTCTTCGGTGAATGCTGGCTCCCTCAGGCACCATCAATTGCTCTTATGCAAGTCCACTTGAGCCAAACCTTGAACATATTCCACCTGAATTTAGAGATCATCTGAAGAACAGATTTGTTGGATTAGACACTAAAGACCAAAGACCAGAAGAGTTGTGGGATGACATCAAGAATAGCATACAAGGAGAAAGCAAAAGGTCGTTAAGAAGACAAGAAAGAAGGAAAATAACAAAATGAATGTCAGAAGAGACCCTGAAACTTGCTATTCAGCATAGAGATGCTAAAGCAAGTGGAAGAAATTAGGAGGTAAAAGAGCTGGACAGAAATTTTCAAAGGGCAGCTCAAGAAAATAAAGTGTTATAATGAAATGTGCAAAGACCTGGAGTTAGAAAAACAAAAGGGAAGAACACACTCAGCTGAATGAACTGAAGAAAAAATTCAAGTCTCGACTTGAAATATTGAGGGATTTTAAGGACAAAATGAAGTCTCAGTTTGGTGCTGTGGGTTAATGCAAAGTTGGTTTGAACTGAAAGGTCAGTGGTTCAAGCTCACCATCTGCTCCATAGGAAATCCTATACAGGGTTACTGTGGATAAGAATCGACTCTACAGTACTTAGCAACAACAACATAGGCAAAATATTGAAGGTTGCAGAAAGCATCAAAAGAAGGTAGAAGGAATACACAGTCACTGTACCAAAAGGAGATGATCGATGTTCAACCATTTCAAGAATTAGCATATGATCAAGAGCCAATGTACTTTATGAAGGAAGAAGTCCATGGTGCACTGAAGGCATTGACAAAGAACATGGCTCTGGGAATTGATGGAATACAAATTGAAATCTTGCAACAAACTGAGGCAGCATTGGAGGCACTTACTAATATATGCCAGGAAATTTGGAAGACAAGCTACCTGGCCAACTGATTGGGAGAGATCAATATTTGTGCCCATTCCAAAGAGAGGTGACCCAACAGAATGCAGAAGTCATCAAACAAAGACAATATCGTTAACATCTCATGCAATTAAATTTTTGCTAAAGATAATTTAAAAATGGCTGCAACAGTACACTGATGGGGAACTGCCAGAGGTTCAAGCCAGATTCAGAAGAGAACTTGAAACAAGGGATATCATTGCTAATGTCAGATTGGTCTTGGCTGAAAGCAGATAACACCAGAAAGATGTTTACCTGTGCCTTATTTACTATGCAAAGGCTTTGTGCTGTGTGGATCATGACAAGCTGTGGACAATATTGTGAAGAATGGATATTCTGGAACACTTAATTGTGCTGTTGAGGAACCTGCACATAGACCAAAAGGAAGTTCTTCAATCAGAACAAGAGGACACTGAATGGCTTAAAATCAGGGCTGTATTCTTTCACCATAGTTATTCAATCTGTACACTGAGCAAATAATCTGAGAAGCTGGATTATATGAAGAAGAACATGGAATCAGGATTGGAGGAAGACTCATTAACAACATGCAATATGCAGATGATAACCTTGCTTCACAATATGCAGTGAAGAGAGTTTAAAGTCTTACTGTTGAAGATCAGTGACAAAAGCCTTTGGTATGGGTTGCATCTCAACGCAACAAAAATCCTCACCTCTAGATCAATAAATAACATCATGACAAATGGAGGAAAGATTGAAGTTGTCATAAATTTCATTTAGTGTGGATCCACTATCAACACCCATGGAAGCAGTAGTCAAGGAATTAAATGATGTATTGTGTTAGGCAAATCTGCTGCACAAGACCTCTTTAAAGTGTTCAAGAGCAAATATGTCAATTTGGGGACTAAGTTGTGTCTGACCCAATCCATGGTATTTTCAGTAGCTTCATATATATGTGAAAGTTGGACATTGAATAAGGAAGACCACAGAAGAATTGTATTTGAGTTACGGTGTTGGTGAAGAATATGAAAGTACCATATACTGTCAGAAAAAAACAACCAATCTGTGTTAGAAGAAGTACAGCCAGAACGCTCCTTAGAAGCTAGGATGGTAGACTTTGTCTCTCATACTTCAGACATTTTATCAGGAGGCACCAATCCCTGGAGAAGGACTTCATGCTTGCTAAAGTGAAGGGTTAGCAAAAAAGAAGACCGCCAATGAGATGGTTTGGCTTAGTGGCAGCAGTAATGGGCTCAAGCTTAACAGTGATTGTGAGGATGGCACAGGATTGGGCAGTGTTTTGTGCATAAGGTCACTATGAGTTGGAACCAACTTGATGGCATCTTAAACAATAACAACAACAGAGACATTTGGAGCTCTGGTATGGTGCTGTAGGATAAGCACTGGTAATCACAAGATTAGTGGTTCAAGCCCACCAGCCGCACCTGGAAAACTTTATACAGGCTTACTATGAGTTGGAACCACTTGAGGGCACTTTACAATAACAACAAAGATATTTAGGAGCCCTGGTGGTGTGGTGGCTTAAATGTTGGGCGGCTAACTGAGCGTCAGCAACTCAAATGCACCAGCTACTCCTTGGGAGGACGATGAGACTGCTCACATAACAGTTTACTGTTTGGAAGCCTTACTCTGCTCTGTTGTTGTTGTTGTTACTATAAGTCAGAATCAACTAGACAACAGTTGATTTGTTTTTTTTAAGATGTTTTTGTTTTCTCAACTAGAATGGGTTGGGGCTAGGGTGGGGGGAAGCAATGGGATAAGGGCCAGGGATTCTGGTAAACACCCCATAGTGCATAATGATGTCCCACACAATAAAGAACGAGTCTGCCCAATATGTCATTGGTGTTGAAGCTGAGAAACTCTGGCCTAGCACATAGTAAGTGTGCAATGCATATTAATTATTTGTCTATTATTATGTATTATATGTAATTAGAGTCTTGGTGTGGCACTGTAGAATAATCACTGGACTGCTAACCACAAGGTTGATGGTTCAAACCCAACAGTCGTTCCTTGGAAACCCATATACAGGGTTGCTATGAGTCAGAACTGACTCCACAGCACATAACAACAACATAGTAAGAGTCTTGAGATATAAACAAACACGTCCCTAACAACTTTGTTAAAGGAGTGTGGGCAAGACATGAAAATCAGCAATTATATAATGTTCCATATTAAGTGCTTTGTTGTTGTTGTTGTTAAGTGCCGTCGAGTCGGTTCCGACCCATAGCGACCCTGTACAGGGTTTCCGAGGGTGTAAATCATTACGGGAGTAGAAAGCCTCATCTTTCTCCCGCGGAGCAGCTGGTAGTTTCGAACCGCTGACCTTAAGGTTCGCAGCCCAATTCGTAACCACTATGCTACCAGAGCTCCTATATTAAGTGCTAGAGTAAAAGTATAAACAGTGTTTTTGGGAACAGACACATCAGTTGCCTGGAAATGCCAGCAAATACTTTATAGAGGAGGAGCCATTTGAGCTGTATGTTGAAGAAAGGATGAGATTTATAAGGTAGAGCATTTGGAGAGGAGTTATGGTATTTCTGATGGAGCGAAGCCTGTGCAGTTTGTGGAAGAGATAGGTATAAGGGGTGAATGGGGACATATTTATACAAGTTTGGTCTGTCAGGCTTGTGCCTCAAGTTTGAAGGACCCTGGGCTGTCCTTGGCTTTCACTGAAGGAATGGGGAACAATTAAAGGAAGAGGGTTGTTTGGTCTAAATTGTTTCCTAGAAAGATACGCTGGTTGGTCATTCAGAAGTGGCTGGTGTAAGGAAAGACTTGTAGTAAAGGAGCCAGTTAGAGAGCAGGGATGGTGGGGTGAGGTCTAGGATTTGTCTGTGACTTGGGAAGAGAAGATGGAGAGATAGAATATTTCTGAATTTAGACTTTGTGGCCTCTATACTGGGGATGCATTTTATAAAGCTCTACCTCCCCAGTACCTCTCCCAAGACCAGGCATATGACATTTTCTGGAATGAGCAAATGGGGGTTAATTGATAATATTTGGGAGTCAGTTGGTTGGGTGGTGTGAAGAAGAGAAAGATTTTGAAAGTACACTGAGTTTATCAAAGTATTGGGGGAGGTGTGAGTCTAGTTTGGAGATATTAAATTTGAAGAGTTTAAGATCATCCCGATAGAATATCCAGTATAAAATTAGAAATGTTAGGGTGGGATGTGAGTGAGAAATTAAGACTGAAAATAAAGAGCTTGAATCATGGATATATAAAAAATAAAAATAAATTTTTTTTTATAAAGGAACAATGGTCTGATCCACACCTAAGCATGGGGATGGCACAAGACCAGACAGCTGCTGCTCCACTGTTCATGGGGCTGCCATGAATTGGGGCCAGTTTGAAAGCAGCAAACAACGCTAAGGGAAGCAGGGTCAGCGGAGACTACCCTGGAAAACCATAGAAAACCAGGAGACATGCCAGAAGGAGGCAGCTTCGAAAGCCACAGTGAAATATGAAAACGGATGAAATAGACTTTCTAGGGTTTGACAATTAGGAGGCCACTGAACGCCATCAGCATAAAAGTAAGGGTGGGGACTCGAAATCAGAAAAAAGTCCAGGCTTACTGGTCAGCTAGAGACTCTGGTGGAAGCCATGTCACCTTAGGTCTGGAATGGAACTCATTCCCGTGGTTCAATTTTCAGCCAGGCAACTGGACTCCTGGTGTGGTGCTATAGGGTAAGCACTGGACTGCGAACGATAAGGTCTATTGTTTAAGCCCACCCACTGGTCCGTGAAAACATTATACAGGGTCACTATGAGTCAGAACTGACTCAACAGCACTTAGCAACATAGGGTGACGAACAACACTAGTGAGGTATACACACCATAGGATGGTCAGTCATTTCAAGTAAACAAGGATTTAAGGACAAGGTCAAAGAGGTTTGGAAAGAAGGAAACAAGAAACACAGAGAGGAGGTGGGTAAGTGATGTTACTTTGAGTTGATTGTAACCAGTAAAATGAAACAAAGCATATAATGTGTTGAATTTAAAACTGATAATCTGTTCTGTAAACCTTCACCTAATTTATAATAAAAAGTAACAATAATAATAATATGATTGTGGTGGGAGCGATGTTATAGGAAGCAGAGGGTTGGGTGAAAAGTGAGGCGGTACTATAGATAATGAGTTTGACCAGTGAAAGTAAGGAGGGGGCTGGAGAGTTTCTGTAGGAAGACAGAATCAGAGAAAGATTTTTTTAGGAAGAGGGAGACTTGAGCATGTTTGAAAGCCAAAGTGAGTAGAGAATTAGAAGAAACGGAAAAGGAGAGTCACTGATGAGTGCTCTCCTGGAAAGGTGAGGGGGGATAGATTCCAGTGTTCAGGTGGAGAGATTAGGAGGGAGGCTGAGTCGTTGTTTTAAGTCTAGAAGGGGCAGAAAGCTCCAGTTTTTCTCTGTAGAACTGAGGGGCAATGAGATTGATCTTATTCAGGGTAATTGAAATTTTAAGTAACAAATGCTGGACTTCTTACTTCACTGCACTTCTCAGAGGCATTAAGCCAAACCACTTTGATGTGTTTAGGGGGCTCTGTGTCCTCTTGGTACAGTGGATATTTGCTGAGTACTGGTAATGCTACACTGTGCGCCCCAGGGCTACTTCACCTTTCCCCCGGTTCTGCCCTCTTGCAAATTCTGTGGCAGTGCCCACCTGGCTCAGCTTTGCCCAACAGGTTGGATAAGATTTGTCCTTGGCAACTGAATACAGTAGAAGCTGAAGCACTTTGGACATGAATTGATAAGATAACTGTTCTCCCTCCTAAATGCCCAACTGGCGATTGCCAAAAAAAGAAGTTGTTTTGTTGCTCACAACTGGTCAGTCCTGTTTACTGCTGCCCACCAAAGGTGCTGAGCATTTATTTATCTTTCTGTAGTTGGGGACAACCTCTTTGTAGTGGTTTCTACCTTGGATGCATGTTAGAATCACTGGGGAGGTAGGTTTTTATTTGTCTTTTTGACTTTACCTTAGTTTATTGTTGTTGCTGTTAAGTACTGTGGAGTCAGTTTCGACTCATAGCAACCCTGCACAGGGTTTCTGTGGCTGTAAATCTTTACGGGAACAGAACGCCTCATCCTTCTCCTGCAGAACAGCTGGCAGTTTCAAACTGCTAACCTTGAAGTTAGCAGCTCAATTCGTAACCACTACGCTACCAGAGCTCCTTTATGTTATATTGATTGACTCTGAGTCTTTCAGTCTGTGAGCATATGTCTCCATATACTTTGATCTTTTTTATTTAGTCAACATTTTGTAATTTTCAGCAGTATGAGTTTTGTTAGACAAATACTTCTTTGATTAGTTTTTTAATACATTATGTCTGGGCCTTACCCTAACCAATTAAGAGTTTTAGAGAGGGGATCTAGAATCTGCATATTTTTATAAATCCTTCAAGTGATTTCTTTTGCAACTCTCAAGAGAAACATGTGAGATGAAGTAAATCCTGAGAAGTGGAGGGTGGCTGTGTACAGTTCCTAAAATATTGAAGTGAATTACCTGGTGTTATGGATTGAATGGAGTCCTGGTGTGGTACTGTGGGATAAGCACTGGACTGCTAACCTCAAAGTCAGCAGTTTTAAACCCACCAGCCTCTCCTCAGAAACCCTACACAGGGTTGCTATGAGTTTTAACTGACTTGACAGTACTTTACACCAATAATGGATTGAATAGTGTCTCCTCAAAATTATGTGTCAACTTGACTAGGCCAAGATTCTTGGTAGTATGTGATTATCCCCCATGTTGTGATGTTATGCAGTTGTTCTAGGTCATAACTTTTAACCTCTGTGATGTGATGTTAATGAGGCAGAATGCAATCTATAGGATTAGGTTGTGTCTCCAGTCAGTCTCTTTTGAGATATAAAAGAGTTTAAACAAGCAAGTAGAGCTCAGTGGGATGTTGTTGTTGTTGTTGCAAATCAATTCTAACTCATAGTGACACCTCCATGTACCAATGGTTAACAGTATTTACCTCTGTTCACTTGAACTATTGGATTCCTCCCTCTCTCTCCTGCTACCTTCATCTTTCCTCAACTAACCTCCTTCTTATTGTATATTGCCTTCCCTGTCAACCATGTTAATCTGTGAATGATTTTCCCTACCCTCTCCACTCCCATAATCATCATAGATGGTTCCTTCTATCATGAAAACCTTTTTAAAATTTTTAACAACATTGGTCTCACACAATATTTGCCCTTTTCTGATTAACTAATCTCACACAGCATAATGTTCATCCATGTTATGAGATGTTTCACAGATTCATCATTATTCTTACACATTGTATAGTATTCTATTGTGTGTATGTACCAAAGTTTGTTTAACCATTCTTTGTTGGTGGACATTTAGGCTGTCTCCATCTTTTTGACGTTTCTCTTGTAAACAGAAACTCGGAGATCATATTTTCTTATCCATTCTGTTACTCTTTCTCTTTTGACTGGTGCATTTAATCCATTTACATTCAGGGTATTTTATCTATAGATATAAATTAGTGTAGTGGTTATGAATCAGGCTGCAATCCTCAAGGTCGGCAGTTTGAAACTACCAGCTGTCTCTTGGGAGAAAGATGAGGCTTTCTGCTCCCGTAAAGATTTACAGCTTTGGAAACCCTGTACAAGGTCACTATGAGTTGTAACTGACTCCATGGCACATAACAATGGTAACAATATCCCCTGGACTGAGAGAAGAGTGAAGAAATCTGCTTTGGAAGCAGTCCAGCCAGAGTGCTCTGTTGTCAGTCCCTAGAGAAGGACTCAAGGAGCTCTGGTAGCGAGTCAGGCTGCGAACCGCAAGGTCAGCAGTTCGAAACTACCAGCTGTCTCCCTCATGGGAGAAAGATGAGGCTTTCTGCTCCAGTAAAGATTTACAACCTTGGAAACCCTGTACAGGGTCGCTATGAGTTGGAACCGACTCCACAGAACATAACCACCACCACCAGAGAAGGACTCCTTCTTGATCGAGTAGTGGGTCAGTGAAAGAGAGGAAGAACTTTAGTGAGGTGCATTGACACACTGGCTACAACTGTGGGTTTAAATATAGCAGCAATTGTGAAAACGGTACAGCAACAGTGCAGATGCTGCCTTCCACGACTTGACTTGAGCTCTTCCATTTATCCCCAGAGAACATAAACACCAGCAGGACCTTTCGTGTTTTGGATCACAGAAATCACCTGTGCTGCCTGTGAAAATGCCTAGCCATGCCTGAGTCCTGACTAGGGCCTGCCCCAGGGCCTGCCTCAGGTTAATGGATCAGCTGCTAGGGAGGGGCTCTGGAATCGATATTTTAGGAATTTGTATTTGATTCTTAGGATCAGGACCACTTGGAAAACACCATGTGGATGGAAGGCTCTGGCTTGGTGGTGGTGGAGGTGGTGGAGTCTTCATGCCTCTTCATGTGGCTGTGGAAGCTGCAGAAATTTCTTCCCTAGTGACTCAGAACCAGGATGGTGGCCGAGTCCAGGATGATTACAAACCTTTCTGCCAGTTTCTGGGGTATAGGTAGCAACTCTCCTATCTACTCCTACTTGGAAGGGTCTTTCCTTCTAGCTCCCCATTCAAACATCCTTCCTTCTTTAAATTTCCCCCACACCCATGAGTGTTTGCATTTAATTGAAGTCAGGAAGGGCTAAAGGAAGCCCCAGGGACCTTTTTGTAGCCCCACCCTTCTCTCTTGGTGGCTGATCTGTGCAGACCTGTTTGGCTGGAGTAGTGGGAGATTGATGATGGAGAGATGGCTGATGACCAGACCAGGGTATACTGACTTGGACAGTGTGAAAAAGGTAGACTTATTTGGGTAAAACTGTAAACTCTTAAAAAGTTAAACTTTTTTTTTTGTTTTTTAAAGTAAAAAGTGACTACAAGTGTCCATCTGTTCCCTCAAATGGCCTTTCCTAGGTCAAAATAGGGAACAGGTGAGGACATCACTATAGAGGAACTTTAAGTTTGGCCTCTAATCCTTCCAAGGTGGGACCTTGGCTTCCCTTTTTCTGTCCTGATCCCCTCTTCCCACTGCTAGATCCTGAATGTTGTCTTTTGAAGATAATAGGAGGGTGTCAGGCTATGAAAGGCTTATCTGTCTATAATGTGGGGCCTTTGGAACAGCTTCCATGCTTTCTGGAAGAGGGAAGGGGCGGGCTGTGGGCATGCTCTCCAGTATATAGGCAGAAGTATTTGTGGAACCTACTAGACAGACACCTGTGACTCTTGCCTTCTAGGTGGCCAGAGGCAACCAAGATGACAACTCTACCCAGGAACCGATCCACCCGCTGAAAAACATGATTGGCAAGTCCCGTGAGTGTGGTCCATGTGCTCCCCCACCCTAGAGGATAAACCCTCCTGCAGCAGTGTTGAGTGACCAATGGGCAGTCAGAGACCTGGCTCTTCATTCTGAAGGACTGTGGGAACACTAAGGTCTAACACCTATGCTGGAAAGCTTGAGCCGGGACAAGACCAGGGCCTGGGTCTCTTCCAGTTAGGGGTTGGAGGAACCTGGAGAAGGTGGTGAATGACTGTCCCTAGCTGTTTCTGTCTCCATCTCCTCTGTGCATGTACCCTGCAGGCTGGAAGCTCCTGGCCATGCTGGCTCTGGTCCTGGTTGTCATGGTGTGGTATTCCATCTCCAGAGAAGACAGGTACATTGAGCTGTGAGTTCATCTTCCATGTTCATTGGTTCTTTTTAAGGATGGGGCTAGAATTTCTAGCCTTCAGCTAAGTGGGGCAGGAGAAGCATAGAGCCAGCCAGGGTACCACCTCTCCCTTTCAGCTACTAGCATGGGATACTAGGGAGGGCAGATGAGGCCTGAGGTCTGAGATGACTCCCCTTTCCTCTCTGCTCCCCTCCCCCACCCTACCCAGGGGTGCAGGCAAAGGAAAAGCTAGATTCTGTTCCGTGGTTTCAAAGGGGAACTTGGGTTGAGATGAGCCACCATGCAAGTGGAATTAGCCCCAGGTCCCTTCCCAGCACCTTGGGGCCCTTGCACCTTTGGAGAAAGTTGAGACTGCTAGACTGCTGAGGTCTGACTAGAGTGCCTCCCTCCCTCCCCTCCCTTCCTTTTTCCAGTTTTTATTTTCCCATCCCAGAGAAGAGGGAGCCGTGCCTCCAGGGCGAGGTGGAGAGGAAGGCCTCTAAGATCTTTGGCAAGTAAGTGAGGATGAGGTGGAGGCCAGGGCGTGGTGTTGGATAGAGGGGTTCCTAGCGTGGGGGCCTCAGATGCTGGGTAGATGGAGTGAGAGGGGGTAGGATGGTGGTTTCAGGTCATGTGAAATCAGGAAGGACATATGTTAGTCAGGACCTTGCCCAATTTGGGCATCTAATCCCTTCCTTTCCCCCACCCTGCTTTTCACCTCTGTGCAGCTGCTCCCGAAATCAGCCCATTTTCCTGCAGCTTAAGGATTTTTTCTGGGTCAAGACACCCTCTGCTTATGAGCTGCCCTACGGGATCAAGGGGAGTGGTAAGTATCCACCCAGCTTAGTAGGAATGATGGATTACGCTTGGCCACCTTTGTTTCCCATGGCCCCAGCGCCCTTGTTCTGAACCAGGCTCAGGTCCAGGGGCAGGGCGGTCAAGAAGCAGCTGAGGTTCTGAGGAGGGATGGAGGGCAGCCTTCAGAATGCTAGTTGTTGTCATCAGTATTCTTCCAACCTTTCTTTTTGTAGAAGACCTGCTCCTCCGGGTTCTAGCCATCACCAGTTACACCATGCCAGAGAGCATCCAGAGGTAAGGAGATGTTCCTTCCCTGCGTCTGACCACCTTCTCTTCTGTCTGCCTGGCATGAGATAGTCATGGCCTAGCTCCATCCCAGTCAGCCTTCTTGTCTCAGGTTCCCTGAGGTCATCCTTGACCCTTCTTTCTAACCTGCCTTGCTCCAGGGGATCCAAGTATGTCAATTTCTGTGGCAACACAGCCTACACATCTGGGTGTCAGAGTAGTAGAGGCTGCTAAGGGTATCACTGTGGCAACAGGTAGGACTGGGCAGCAAGCAGGGTGCTTCTAAACTGCAGTTTCTTGTTGGTATCCCTCATCTACCTTCCCTCCTCTCCTCCTTTCTTCCTTGCTTTCTCAGTTTCCCCGCCCTTTAAAGTCCAGGCTACACCACCAGCATGACCATCAGCAGGACCACTTACTTGGAGCTCCCCGGTGTCTGAGAATCAGAGGTTGACAGGAGCCTAGGAAGGAACCATGAGCCAGACCACAGGCAGTGGGAGTTCAGTGGGGCAGGGGTGGCTTCTGAGCCTTGTACTTCCTCTCCCCATGGCAGCCTGAAGTGCCGCCGCTGTGTTGTGGTGGGGAATGGGCACCGGCTGCGGAACAGCTCACTGGGAGAAACCATCAACAAGTATGATGTTGTCATCAGGTCTGTATGGCTGCCCCTCACCCTTTTCTGTCTGGAAGCTGTTTGGAAATTGGACAGTGGGCAAGACCCAGTGGTGCTCTAGGTGACAGGTATTCCCCCTCCCCACCTTCCAGGTTGAACAACGCTCCAGTGGCTGGCTATGAGGGGGATGTGGGCTCCAAAACCACCATGCGTCTCTTCTACCCTGAGTCTGCCCACTTTGACCCCAAAGTGGAGAATAACCCAGACACACTCCTGGTTCTGGTAGCATTCAAGGCAATGGACTTCCACTGGATTGAGACCATTCTGAGTGACAAGAAGCGGGTGAGTGTGGGGAGAGTATACACCAGTCTGCCCCATGAGGGGCCCAGCAGCCAGGACACACAGCCAGGGAACAGCATGATGAGGGTCTTGACAGGCTTGAGGCCTGTCTGGGACAGGAAAGCGGAAAGAAGATAAAAATGTGTATCTGCCTGTGAGAAACGGGCCCAGAGAGACCCTCCAGGGTCATGTCCAGGCAGCAGCAAGTTCGAATCATCGTCGTCTCCAGAAAGACCCCACTATATCTCTTCGGCAGTTTGCCTAACTCAGGTTTCTTCTCACTTTTGGGATAGCCTTGTTGTTAAGTGCCATCAAGTCATTTCTGACTCATAATGACCCTGTATGGGAATTCCAAGGAACGGCTCGTAGGTTTGAACCACCAACTTTGTGGATCAAACTGTAGAGGTGGGGAATATGGCGCTGTAGGATCAGCACTGGACTGTGAACCACAAGGTCAGCAGTTCAAACCCACCAGCAGCTCCTTGGAAATCCTATACAAAGTCGCTGTGAATCAGAAATAACTCAACAGTACTTATCAACAACAACCACCTTATGACAAATCTTGTCACCTGGCCTCCTCTAGAGGGTGCTCCCTGTCTCCCTGGGTCTCTTCTCTGGCACTGTTGCTTCCCATTTCCTTTCTGGTAGCGTAGTGGTTACGAATTGGGCTGCGAGCTGCAAGGTCAGCAGTTCGAAACTACCAGCGGTTCCGCGGGAGAAAGATGAGGCTTTCTGCTCCGTAAAGATTTACAGCCTCGGAAACCCTATTCAGGGTTGCTATGGGTCGGAACCGACTCCACGGCACTTAACAATAACAACAAGCACTCTCTCCAGGACTCCTGACAGAGGACCACCAGGCTAGATTTCAAAAATAGATCTTCACATAACAAGGAAGCTACAAGCCACCGCATAACATGAAGGAACCTTGAGGACATTATGTTGAGTGAAATTAGTCAGTCCCCAAAGGAGAAATACTGTATAGGACCACTACTGTAAAAGACTAAGAAAAAGAACCCATACTAAAGGGGGAGGGGATTCTTTGCTGGTTACTGAGATGTGGGGGGTGAAGTGAGGGGAGGGAGGGAAAGGTAGAGCACAGGGCAGGGAATAGATACAGGATAGTTTGGGTGCTAGGGAGTGGGGGCAACATACAAGAAGAGGGAGGGCAATGGAAGAACAAAATGTATGGGAAAACAATTAGGCAGGTTTGCATGGGCTAAGTGAGACAGAGGTAAATAATGATGTATGCACAAACTTGGAACAACAGGGTCCTGGGATACAGGGATTGAAACATGGTTGGAATGGGCAAAAGGGGGGAAATAATGTTAAGATGCTTGGCTGTCTTTTGAATTTTGGTTTCTCTGGCATACCATTATAAAATAGACATTTGAGGGGGAGAGAAAGGAATAGCCAGAAATATCACCATAGAAAACTTGTAAGTCCATCTTCTGCCTATAACTGATTGGAATACCTAAAATGGGGCTACAACGTGCCCAGTGAAGGAGGCTTCCTGCGGATCTTCTGCATTACATAAGACTATAGGTGGAATCCTGAACAGCATCCAGAATCTTCTGAGATGGGAAATTTCCACTTGAAAGGACAAGCAGACCAGCCTGGAGTGGCTAGAAGAACAGAAGATACTTCTTGAAAGGAAGACCGACAGGAAAAATACAAAACAATAACGGAGTCCTACTGATTACTACAAGAACAAGCAAATTGCTTGCCCAGGAGACATCAAGGCAAGTGGTCAGGTCCCCTCAGGGCAAACCCCCTTCCCAGACTAAAACTCAATGGAAATAAATGAGCAGACATGCGCTCTGATTGGTGACCACATTCGGCACCGTTAAGGGGAAGTGAGGGAAAAACAGCAATGAAGCTGTGAGCTAAGCCTTACAATGTTCGATAGACTCCTGTGAACCTGGATGGAGACCTGGTTGGCCAGCAGTGTTGGCAAGACCTGGGGACTCTTGGGCCCAGAGTTAGTGACATAGCCACAGAGGACTAGAGTGGAGAATGAAGCATCCAGCTGATAAGAAGAGAGGGCATGTACATAAGAACACCCACACTTGCAAATAATACCCACTTGACTGGCTTCGATGACTGGATGATCAGAGCTCAACTAGGAGAAGAAAGAAGAGGAAAAAAACAGTAATCTGATAAAAATTTGATGAACTTGACCTACACCTATGGATGCAGTAGCTCAAAAGAGGGAACAAATCTTTACAGTGAGGATCATTTCCACCCCCTCCATACACAGAGTATACAGGGATGGGCAACTTGGACATTGGCTACCCAAAATGAGGGGTCTACAAAGGCAAGAAGCAACGGGCTTACAAACTTTCAAGAGGGAGCCTAGATCCAGAGGGCGTGGAGAAAGGTAGAATCTCCACTGAGTAGTAGCCAATCTGTCTGGGCAGGGCTAGTGAAAGGAGATAGGGATAAGTTTCTTGTGGTACAATAGCGAATTATTGTTATAAAGACTGACTGTGAGGATTGAAAATATAAAAGTAGACATTTTGTAGCAAAAGGAGGGGAGTGATTGACTTTGCAGTCCAGGAGCAGAGGTCCCTGGAGAGCGGAGTGCAGGACACTACTCAGAGAAACAGTGATGCCAGAGATGGAGGCAGAGATTAGGACGTGGAGAAATGGAGCAGCTGGGGACTTTAGACACAGAGAGAGAGAGGGGCTGTGTGCTGACAACTAGGGGGCAGGCTTGCAGGGTGTACCCTTTGGTTGATGATGCATGGAGGGGATTGTAACCATGGCAATAAAATGATATAAAATAGGATGAATGTAAAGCTGATGTTCTCCCATGTAAACTATCACATAATTCACAATAAAACATTAAAGAAAAACAAACAAAAAACATCTTTACTGCTATCTTTTCCTTCTAATCCCACCCCTCTAGGTGAGAAAGGGTTTCTGGAAACAGCCTCCCCTCATCTGGGATGTCAACCCAAAACAGATTCGGATTCTCAACCCATTCTTTATGGAGATTGCAGCTGATAGACTACTGAGCCTGCCGATGCAGCAGCCACGCAAGATTAAGCAGGTGATGAGGGCTTGAGGGTGGGAAGCCAGGCCAGAGGGTTGGACTCTTGGATGGAACATAGGTGAGACTTCCCTCAGCTGGTGGATTTGACCTGCCAGCCTTGCAGTTACCAGTCCAGTGCTAATCCTATATTGCCACACCAGGGCCCAGAGCATCCCAGAAGAGGGAAGAATAGAAACAGCAGCTTGCATTTGAATACTCACTTTTGCATTTGAATAGATTGACTCATAGCAACCCAATAGGACAGAGTAGAACTGTCCCAGAAGGCCTTCAAGTCTGTAATCTGTATGGAAGCAGACTGCCATATTTTTCTCATGTGAAGAGGCTGGTGGATTTGAAGCAACTTTTTGGTTAGCCACTGAATGCTTTAACCAGTGCACCACTGGAACTCCTTTGCATTTGAATGTTGTTGTTGTTAAGTGCCGTTGAGTCTGGTCCAACTCATAGTGACCCTGTATCGGGCTTTCGAGAAGCAGCTGATGGATTTGAACTGCCAACCTTGTGGTTTGTAGTCCAGTGCTGATTGAGCAGTGCCACACCTAGACTTTGACTAGCACCTGTTATAGCCCACCAACCTTCAAGAATATATCTGTAAATCAAAGTTAGATATATTAGCTTGCTGCACCAAGAGAAAACACTGTTAAGAACCTGGGGCATCTCAAAAGTGGGAAGTCATTCAGAGGGCTTGGGGGCTGGAGTTACAGGATGATTTTGGCAGGTATTGTTCAGAATTTGTAAACTGAGGAATTGCTTAGAATACTCAGTGGTCTTATCTTTAGAACCAATAGCCTGGGACTGTGTTGCTGTTAGGAGAGTTTGTTTGTAGTTTTACCTTGTAAATTAAGTGTTTTAGCTTAAACTGTGTGCCTTGCATGCCATGGTTTGGTGGTTGTTGTTATGTGCCGTGGAGTTGGTTCTGACTCATAGCGACCCTGCATACGGGTTTCCGAGGCTGTAAATCTTTATGGGAGCAGAAAGCCTCATCTCTCTCCCACAGAACAGCTGGTAGTTTTGAACAGGGTTTCCGAATTGCTAATCCTGAGGTTTACAACCTGATTCGTAACCACTACACTACCAGAGCTCCTTGCCGTGGTTTGGTATGTTTTATCAATTTTGTGAGTCAATTCAGTTTTGTATATTATGGTTTCAGCTTCAGCTCCTGGTCATCTTCGGCTGGTGGACTTTAACACACTTCACAGCTTCCCAGGCAGTTCACACCCCTCTCTTGAACCTCTCAGAGAGACAGTGTAGAAAAGGGAAAGGGGCACATTACCTACAGCTCTTGGCTGGGCTCTTTACTGGGTGGCCTTGCAAGTCAGTTGCTTAGCTCTTTGGGATTCCCATCCATGTGGTGGAATTAGGAGTGCCTGAGTGGTGCAGCCAGTTAAGTACTTAGCTGCTAGCTGAAAGGTTTGTGATTCGAATTCACTCAGAGCACCTCAGAAAACAGGCCTGGTATCTGCTTCGGAACGGTCACTCCCTGAAAACCCTCTGAAACACAGTTCAGCTCAACAGCAACCAACAACAGTAATTGTGTGGGCATTATTAGTATTGACCTAGTAGAGCTACCAGGAGCTCTGGTAGCGTAGTGGTTACAAATCGGGCTGTAAACCTCAGGATTAGCAATTCGGAAACCCTGTACAGGGCCGCTATGAGTCGGAACTGACTCCACGGCACATAACAGTAGCAACAGTAGAGCTACTGCACGATTTAAGAAGATGATTAATAATGTAAACTCTCTGTTATGATGATTGGTACACAATGAGTGCTCAATACATATTTGCCAAATTTTGAATAAATGATTCTTTTCTTTATCTATTATTATTCAACTTCATTAAACAAATATGTTTTGAATCTCTGCTTTTGCCTGCTTAGTGCCAGCCCCCAAGTTGGCATGCTTGATGAGTAAGACATGCTCTTAGCCCTAATGAAAATCGGTGTAATCGAATAAAAAAACAGGTTATGCTGTCAAGTGAAAAAATGCCACAATAGAGGATTGTTTCAGATGTTGGAGGAAGGCCTAACTTCTGCTTAGGGCTGTCTGGGAAGGCTTTCCAGAGGAGACATTAGTAGAGCCTTAAGGAATCATGGTGGTTTATCAGGTAGAGAATTGGGGAAAGGCATTCCAGTTGTCGAGAAATGAGTCGGTCTCGTGCAAATGAAGTTGAGGAGTGACATTATAGAGACACGTGAGGTAGAGGGTCGTGAAGGATGGGGACAGGGACAAGAGGAGGTAAAAACTTGAACCTTGGCAATGAGAAAGGAAGGGAAGGGATGGGCTTTGTATCTGCATTAGTTTTCTAGTGCTGTATAACAAATTACCACAAACATTCCAAGGGGAGGAAGTTATATGAGGACGAGTGTCACTGGGGATCGTTTTCGTATTCTTAGGGATGAAATTGAATTGAAAGATTTATGATCAATTTGAGGGTCCCAGCTTGGATAAGAAGATACCAGGGAATACCAGGGGAGGACGAGGAGAGTTGTGGTTTTTGAATGCCATGTCCAGGCATAGCTGGCTAGGAGATGATGAGAGTCTGTTTCAGCAGGGCCTGCTCTGGGGTGAGAACAGGGATGAGATAGATACTGCAGTGGGGATTAAAGTAAGAAGGGTGACAAAGCCGACCAGGAAGCAGGTAAAAGATACAGGAGTGTTTGGACAGGGACCCTTGGGAAAGACTGACATTAGGGGCCTGACAAGGTTTAGGACATGGCTCCCAAATGGGAGTGGGTATCTGAAGTGTCTGGAAAGCAGGTCATTGGAGCTGAGAAGTGCAAGACTTGAGGTTAGAATATCCCTCTCTGAATGGATTAGAGATGGAGGAAGTGATGGTGTCACTGTTGTTGTTAGGTACCATTGAATCAGCTCTGACTCACAGCGGTCCTCTGCACAACAGAAAGAAACACTGCCCAGTCCTTTTCAATCTCACACTTGTTGTTAAGTTTGAGTCCATTGCTGCCGCCATTGTGTCAATCCATATCACGGGGTGTGCCTCCCTCTTTTTCGCTGACCTTCCCTTTTACCAAGCATGATGTCCTTCTACAGAAAGTGGCCTCTTCTGATAATATGTCTGAAGTATGAGGGGCAAAATCTAGTCATCCTGGCTTGTAAGGATGGCCTTCTAAGAGAGGGCTTTATATAGCGCATAAGTTGAACAGGAAAGATATTGCTGTCTTCCCTTTACAGAGGGGAGAGCCCACCCCCAGAAAAGCAAATAAGTGGCAGAACCCCCAGGTCTTCTGAAAGACCCAACATTCTCCAAGAAAGGGAAAAACTGCTTAACATTTGTAAGCCTGTTTTCTCTGTAACATGGAGATAATATCTTGGAGTCCTAGTGTGGCACTGTAGGTTAAGCACTGAACTTTTAACCACAAGGTTGGCAATTCAAACCCATCAGCCACTCTTTGGAAACCCTGTACAGGGCTGCTATGAGTCAGAACCAGCACAATGGCACTTAACAACAACAAAAGCCACTCCTCTAAAATCCTATATAAAGTCACTATGAGTCAGAACCAACTCAGTGGCACTTAGCAACAACAACAATAGCAACAATAACATCTTACGCAGAATGAGATTTTACTACATATATACTGAAATACTTGACAGTGTGTCTACTATATAGTTTAAGTGCTAAAAAAAAAAAAAAAAATTATTGTTACTGCCATATTGCCATTAACAACCATGTGTTGAACTGCACCAACCAATATGATACATGCTAGACACATGTGGCTATTTAAATGAAAATTAGCTTATAAGTCCTGATGTGGTGCTTTAGGATAAGCACTTGTACCACAAGGTCAGTTTGAACCACAAGGTCGGCGGTTCAAACTCAACAGCTGCTCTTCAGAAACCCTATACAGGGTGACCGACTTGATGGCACTTCAGAACAACAAACTATATTGAAACTTCAGTTCGTCAGTTATGCACACTCCATTCACCTGCTCCGTAGGTACATGTGCTTGTGGCTACAGTACTGGACAGCACAGATGAGAGCATTTTCATATTCATAGAAAGGTCTACTGGGCTGCAATGGTCTAGAAAATGGTGAAAGGCCCAGGAACTCCTCTAAAACCTACCCCACCCACTCCTCATTCCCCAGAAGCCCACCACAGGCCTGTTGGCCATCACCCTGGCCCTCCACTTCTGTGACTTGGTGCACATTGCTGGCTTTGGCTACCCAGACATCTACAACAAGAAGCAGAGTATTCACTACTACGAGCAGGTCACACTCAAGTCCATGGCGGTAAGCAGCCCTTGCCGCTTGACTAATGGGGTTGGAGTGGCCTGGGAGCACTGAAAAAGTGAGGGTGTGCCAGGGGTCAGTGACTTGTGGTAAGATCATTCAGAGAGTCAGAATTGGAATTGTCTTTGCACTCCCAGGCCAGGGTCTTCCAGGTCCAACTTCACTGACTGTTTTCCTCCTGAGAGGCATCATGGAGAAGTGGGGAAGGGATGAGAGACTGTCCTATGGGCAGAGACATCTTGGGAAGTCCCTGAGCTTGCCTCTTTGGTTCTTTCACAGGGGTCAGGCCACAACGTGTCCCAGGAAGCACTGGCCATCAAGCGGATGCTAGAAACTGGAGTTGTCAAGAACCTCACTTACTTCTGATGTGAACAAGAAATGTACTCATCAACCTGTCCACTCCGCTTTGAGAGACCCTGCCCCCATCCATGGTTGTGGGGGTGCCTGGTGCAAGCTCGATCCACTTGGACAGCCCTCCCCGTGTCTGGGGAGAAGGTCCCTGGACTGCCCAGGGCTGACAGGTGGCCATGCCCCAGGCTGCTCTTGCGGAGCCCAGATGTAGTCATGGCGGAGGCACTGGGATTGCAAAAACCAACCAAGGACTGGATTTGCAGTGGCCTCCCCAATGTGCCAGCTGAGAGAGTATTTAATGGGCTATTTAATGAAGGTGCTGTGGGCTGGTCCCGTGACACTCAGAAAAGGGGCATAGTACAGTATTGTGCTTACTTTTTATGAAAACATACATGATAGGCTCAAAACAGGCCTCTCAGCAGGGTGGGGGAGTCTGGAGGAGTGGGGGTACCCCAGAGGCTGCGACCTCCCAGCAGGCATGGGAAGAGCATTCGTGGGGAGCTCTGTAGAGAAGGGGGCTCTATCTAGATGAGAGGTTTCAAACCTGCCATTAAAACTATTTTTCCTAAAACTGAAGCGGTTGTGGTGCGTTTGTTGTTGCAGGGTGGTGAGGACATTGATGGAGGAATCATAGGGGTTCTCCTCTCCTGGCAGCGGGATCCAGAGCAGGGTCCAGGGGAGAAAAATCTTTACTGAATATAGTGGCTAGTGCCAATTAGTGCATTGTCACTCTGGCATAGCAGGTGAGCCAGTGGTGAGCCACTGGTGCCCACACCAGCCCTGCTTGCTGTACACCCAGCCTGGCTCCCTGAGTCTGGGTTCACTTCAGAGAGAAGTGGCTGAGAGCTGAGAAGAGGCAGCCGGTGCTGACCGAGCCCTCTTGTCCTCCTTCCTTTCTCCCTTTCCAGTCGTCAATTACCAAATTTGAATGCTGGGAGGTGTGTTTTGAGGACAGGGGTGGGGTCCAACAAAGGATGCCAAGTTTCCCTTCCCAGAGCAAGTGGGAATCATAAAATGGAGTATATGGAAGGTCCTCCCAATGGCCCAGGCTGCCAGGATTAGAGTGGACAAGGCTGTAGGGCAGTGTCTGAGAGGTTTGGCAAGACCTCGCAGCCAGTCAGCAGGCCAGAGGATGAAATGGTTCTCTTCCCGGGCCTTTAGAATCCTCACAGCCCTGCCATCAGTCTGCCTCTCTTGCCTTCATTGTCCATCTTCACAGGCCCTACTTAGCTGCCAGCTGGGCTGCCTGCCATCCCCACAGCTGTTCCTTTACATCTGGAGCCAGGAGGGAGAGTTGGAAGTCCCCCATGGGAAATGGGACTCACAGCTCTATTCCTGGCTTTCTCAGAAAGAATTACAGCCTTAAGATTTAGAGGCAGCTCGTCTGGGGCAGGACAGATAAAGAGGGGCAAAGATTTGTGAGGAATGGCAAGGTGGCATGGTTGTGGACTGAATGTTGTGGGGCTTTAAGGAGAGCACCCATAGAACTAGATCAGGGTGTGGATCTGTAGGTTCTCTAGGAAACCCAGCAGAATTATTTTGCTACCTACGCTCTCCCCAAATCTGGTGGTGGTGGTGTGCCGTGGAGTCGGTTCCAACTCATAGTGACCCTGTATGGGGTTTCCAAGGCTGTAAGTCTTTACGGGAGCAGAAAGCCTCATATTTCTCCTGAAGAACTGCTGGTAGTTTCGAACAACTGACCTTGAGATTAGAAGCCCGACTCGTAACCACTATGCTACCAGAGCTCCTTCCCAAACCTGGTAGGATCCTAGAAAGCAAATAGGGCCCAAGCTTCTGCAGCCCCAAGCCCCTCTCCTCCACAGGCAGCCTTTGTTTTCTGGGCTTTGTCCTGGGGAGGGTTCATGGCAGACTCCAGTGGGTTTGGGAGTGTTGTAGGGGATCTTGGCTCTCCTTATCCTTAATGGGGGTCCCAGTTGCTTCTCATGAGGGGAGTGTCCTTTTCCCCAGCCAGGTCCTGGGATGTAGCTGTTTGCATACGTGACACAACTGCCCTGGATGGGGCCACTCACTGCTCATAATGAATAAGCCAGAATCCAACACACATTGGTGGGCCCAACCCCCCCCCCCAAATCTAGACACATGTAGATACAAGAACATTTGATATTCTTGTTGGGTTCTGCTATGATACCATATATTAATGATCCTTCATGAGCACATGAAGGGAGGAGTATGTGTGGAGATAAAGCAGGTGTGTGCATCTAAGTCTGTTGTTTATTTGAGGAGTGGGTAGGCAAAGCTTCGTCCAGGGTGCTCCAACCCCTAAACTGATTAAGATCATCCTGGAAAAGGGTCAAAGCTGGAGTGGGAGCTTGGATGTGGAATTGTTGGATGTGGGAATGGGACGTTAATGCTTCAGTTAGCCCAAACAATGTGAGGGAGCTGCCTGCCAGCCTGACTGGTACTGATTAAACCAGTCTCTGAAAATGAGACAACAAATAGGATACAGGCATACTTCAGAGATATTGAGCGTTTGGTTCCAGATCATTGCATTAAAGTGAACATTGCAAAAACTGAGTTATAAATTTTTGGTTTTCCAGTGAGTAGAAGAAGCCAGGTGTGGCACTGTAGTATATGCACTGTACTGCTAACAACAAGGTCGGCAGTTCAAATCCACAGTCTCTCCTCGGAAACCTTATACAGGGCTGATATGAGTCAGAACTGACTTGACAGCACTTAATGCTAGTAGGATCAGCACTGGACTGAGAATCAAAAGGTCAGCAGTTCAAACCCATCAGCTACTCCTCGGAAAGCCTACACAGGGTTGCTATGAGTTGAAACTGACTCTGTAGCACTTAACAACAACAACAACAGAAAAAAAGTTATGTTTACATTATTTTGTTATTACACTATAGTCTATTAAGTATGCAGTAAACCCTATATAGGGACGCTACTAGTCAGTTCGCACCATCTGCAAAACACTAAAGAGAAGTGCAGTAAAACAAGGTAAGCCTGTATATGAAACAATGACCTTGAGCCAGTCATTTCTCTGCTTCGATGCTCCACTTTTTACAAGGAAGTGGGGCCAGCCAATGAGGACCACTTCTGTCAGAATTATCTGGGGTCATTAAGACTGGAGATTCCTGGGATTTACACAGGAATCTGGAGTCTTCACAAGCGCCCAGAACCAAGGTTCTAGAAGTCTAGGTTCCAGGACGATCGCTGAGACCCCAAGTGACCCTGCCCTTAACGCCCAGTGCCCTGTGTTACCTAGGCGCAGGCGCAGTTCTCTCCCCAGCAAACTAACAGCTCCCGGTTTAACACGCCCCTCTGGTGGCAGCGCCCCACGGCTACGCATGCGCCTTTCCGCTTGGGTGTAGGGCCGAGCTTGGCTTCGCTGCAGGAACCCTGCGCAGTGGTTAAGAGGATGCCCTGCTTTCGGGCCGGCAGCGTTTTGGCGAAGGGCCTCAGGACACTGGTTCCAGGCGGTACACCCCTCTCATCCCACCCCGTCTGAGTGGGTCTACTCCGAGCTGTTTGCCCAAGCCAGTTTTTGAAAGTGCTTTTCAGAACTGTCGGGCCTCTTTCACGTGACCTGCTTTGAATTCACCCTTGAGGCGGGAGGGTGAAACACTTAGGAAGGAGTTGAGCAAAAGTGAGCTACTCCTTGTAATCTCTATCTCATTCATTTAATATTCCCGAGAACAACCCTGTTCCACAGAGGAAGACACGGAGGTCTGGAGAAGCTCAGTGACTCTCGGCTCCACCACCCAGCTGGATCAAGCACGAGTTGGTATACTTAGCCCTAGGAAGTAAAGATGTAAATAGATAGCGGGAAAGCTGTGCACTGAATCCAGCCATTGCTACAGGGGAAGAAAAGGCCACTCCATTTAGTTCCCTTTAAGATTATAGCCAAGAAAACCCTCTAGGACAGTCCTACTCTGTAATACACGGGTCACTATGAGATGAAATCCACTCAACAGGCAACTAACAACAACTATCTCCACAGCACATGGTGTGCCTTAAGCTTGAACACTTAAGGTTTTTATTTACACGTTCGGAGGACATATGTACATCCAATTGCTTTCCCCTAAAGACTGGTCTAACCTACAAAAAAGTGGGAGCTAGAAATCAGTTCTATGTGGCATTAAGGTGTGGTGCTCACAAAATCCAGGGAGTAGGTTCTACTCCCTGTCTTGTCATTTCATTTCCTAGTAAATCCTTGCTTCTCTGTAGATTCATCTCACAGTGACGTTTTAAGGATCTAATGGGGATATCGTTATAAAAGCACTTTGTAGACTGTAATAAAGTATGATATTTATTATGATACGAATTGGAAAGCTGCCTTGTGTAATGCAAATTATCAGAAAGTATACAAAACAGGTGAGGTCTGATTGTAGGGCCAAAAACTTGTCCAGGTCTTGCCCAAGTACTGAGTACCATGGCTGGTTACTGGAAACTGTTTTCAAATCACCACAAGCAAAGTTGCTGTTAAGTGCCAACTCGTTGTTGTTGTGGAGTCGGTTCTGACTCATACCGACCCTGCATAGGGAATCCAAGGCTGTAAATGTTTATGGGAGCAGAACGCCTCATCTTTCTCTCGCGGAACAGCTGGTAGTTTCGAACCGCTGACCTTGTGGCTCTCAGCCCGATTCGTAACCACTATGCTACCAGAGCTACTTGTTATTGTTGTTGTTAAGTGCCGTCGAGTCGGTTCCGACCCATAGCGACCCTGAACAGGGCTTCCGAGGCTGTAAATCTTTACGGGAGCAGAAAGCCTCATTTTCTCCTGTGGAGCAGCTGGTAGTTTCGAACTGCTGACCTTGCGGTTCGCAGCCCGATTCGTAACCACTACGCTACCAGAGCTCCTTGAGACCCTTATATAGGATTTCCAAGGAGCGGCTGGTGAACTTGAACTGCCGGTTTTGTGGTTCAAACTGACCTTGCAGTCCAGCGCATTAATCCATAGCACCACACCAGGACTCCACACCAGTTTGGTTATGTGCGGTGGAGTCGGTTCTGACTCATAGTGGCCCTGCAACCGGGCATCATCTTTCTTCCTTGGTAATTTCGAACTGCTTACCTTGAGGTTAGCAGCCTACTCTACTAGAGCACCTTATAAGCTAAATTGTTATTAAGTGCCGTTGAGTCGGTTCTGACCCATAGCGACCCTGTATAGGGTTTCTAAGAGCAACTGGTGAGCTTGAACCACTGACCTTGCAGTTCAAACGACTTTGCAGTCGTGGGCATTAGCCCACAGTGCCACACCAGGACTCAAGCTAAGTTGTTGTTGTTAAGTGCCATGGAGTCAGTACCTCCCCATTGGGACCCTGTATAGGATCTGAGGAGTGGCTGGTGAGCTTGAACCGCCAACTTTGCAGTTCAAACGGCTTTACAGTCTGGTGCATTAACCCACAGCGTCACTAAGGGGAAGGCAAAACATTCTGAAAGTATCAACATACGCAAGTTTTGGACAATGAATAAGCCGTGAGTTCAAACTAGTCTCTTGCAGTGGGTTTCAAGTTGAACTCAGACACCTTTAGGGGTTCTTAGGAAATGTGGTTTCATTCATTTCCGTAGCATGCAGCATACCACAGTAGATTCTAAAGTTGAGAAGTAAAACCGCAGAGTTAGTAAACTGTCTTCTAAACCCTCTGACCTTTGTAAAGCCTTATTATTTTATTAAGGTATACTTTAAAAGATTTTATTTTATAACGCTTCAGAAAACGATTTGCTGGTTTTGAGCATTCCCATGGTTCTGTACCAAATGTGGTTCCAGGAAATAAGATCTTTCCCATTTAAATCTTAAGGAGGTGTATGTAGTTGTAGCCAGTTTTCCTATCCATTTCTTTCTTGACAGGTTTCATTTTATTGTTAGAGATCTTTGGGTTTCTGCACTCAAGAAACAGGGCAAGGGAGATGAAGCTTGAGACTCCTTAGGTGTCAGATTAGGCGGAAGCCACTTCTTAAAGGGACTGTAGAGAGCTGTATGTGTGTGTTGTGTGTGTGTGTGGGGGGGGGGGCGCGGGGAGGCGGGGATTAGTACAGAAGTGAGAGACAGAGTTTTTAGGGAAAAAGGAACTTTGGGAGGCATGCCTTACCCCAATTTAAATTGCACCCATTGCCTCAAGAGAGGCATAACTTCTCAGGAGCCTTTTGAGAGACTCTTTCTGGGAGGGTGGAGTTGGGTGGAGGGAATGAGAGAAGGCTCAGATGTTGAAATAACCCTAAGGGACTGAAGTAGAATTACTGAACGAAACTATTCCAGAACAATCTATTCTTCTGAAGCTTCCTAAAATACTACCAACATTCATACGTAAGTGTTCTCACTTGCTTAAAAATGCATTTTTCGTCTTGCTAAGCATACAGCTTCTCTGCGGGGGTGGGGGGGGGGCGGAATCATAAGAGTACAAGATAAAATCTGGCAGGGAAATTCTCTCCCCTTCTCTTTCTCTTTATTTCCTCTGTGAATTTATGTTCCATTGATATAGCCCTTACATGACACAGTGGCTGGGGAAACTTTTATAATTAAAAACCAAATAGAAAGTCCTTATCGGAAAATTCTGGTTTAGAAGTCCTGAACCCTTATCTGTATCACTAAATCTTAGCTGCCTTCTTCATTCACTGTGTCTCCCAAGTGCAATGCCTGTTAGTGTCACAAATATTATTTCTACTAAGTGGGCCCTTTAATTTCCTTTATGAAGATAGTATCTTTAATTTGGTGGTGGTGGTTATGGAGTCAGAACCGTACAGCATAGCGACCCTGTACAGGGAGGGTTTCTGAGGCTGTAACTCTTTACAGGAGCAGAAAGACTCATCTTTTTCCCATGGAACAGCTGGTAGTTTCGAACTGCTGACCTTAAGTTTCGTAGCCCGATTTGTAACCTCTACGCTACCAGAGCTCCTTAGTCCATCTGTATTTGTCTTTAAGGACCCTAGTGGCACAGCAGGTTACGTGGTGGGCTGTTAACCTCAAGGTTGGTGGTTCAAACCCACCAGTCGCTCCATGGGAAAAAGATGAAGCTGTCTGCTTGCCTAAATATTTGTAGCCTTGGAAACCGTAAGAAGCAGTTTTACTTCTGTACTATATACAGGGTCGTTATGAGTCCAAATCTACTTGATGCCATTGGGTCTGATTTAGTTTGAGACTTGTTTTTGTCCAATTGGGGATGCCTTCAGGGCAGAAATCCCTTCCTTTCTTCAACTTTTATCCTGAGTAGCCCTTTCACTTTTGTGCAGTTGGGTAGATTTTAGAGAAGCTCTACCTAATTAATTAAGACCCCAGTTCTCAACATGAGAGTATGTGTCCTGAGACTTCACTTACTTTCCATTTGAACATTATTACTTTAGATTCACCACAAAGAAAACTCAAAAAGGAGCATTATTTGAAAGTTCTCACGATCTTTCCAACATATTTCCAAGGGCCATAAAGTTTAGAATCCTCAGAAGGAGATGCTTTTGGATGTCCGGGGCTTCCAGATCATGAAGATCAGGGATGCTTTCAGACCATGGGTTGAGGACGTTCCTGTAGGTAGATCAAGTGGATGGTCCCAGAGAGGAGTACTGACTCGGGACATGGGGCTATTGTTGTTATTGTTAAGTGCCGCTGAGTTGAGTCTGACTCACAGTGACCCTGTATAGGGTTTCCAAGGAGCAGCTAGCGGGTTTGAACCTCTAACCTTGTGGTTAGCAGTTTAGCGTTTATCCTACAGCGTCATACAAGGACTCCTGTTGGAGTAGCAGGCATATATATTGGCAGAGACATGCATATGTAGACCCAGGGATGTAGACTTCAAGTCAACAATGTATCTTGTGATGGGATCATGTTCACAAAGACTCATTTAAAGACTAGGCTGTGCTAGTATGTAAAACTACTGGGTTTGTGGTAATGAAAGCTTTCACACTTAGCCTTGCCATTTAGAGAGGAGGAGGGGTGGGATGAATAACTGATGTTCTTCCTACCCCCTAAAACAAAAACCTGTTCTTTTAGGAACACAAATCCTTATTTTTAGGGAGGGGAAAAAAGTAGCTTAAAAAATTCTCATTTTCCCCCAGTTTATGAGTTGGTTAGGAAAACGGACACATAAAGAGTCAGGGAAAAAATGATTGAAGTGTTAGTGGCAAGGAGAAACAGCTATGGAGGGAGGGCTCTTGATCAGTGCCTTTCAAGGATTGATGCTGAAGATGCAAATGACCTGCATATGATTACATCTCCTACAAATATGTAGGTAAGGCTTTTAGAAGACTTTAAAGGGAAAGCAAAACTCTGGATTAGTTGAAATATCATTTGTCTATGTCTACATACGTATATTTTTAAAAACCAATCTCTGTGCAAATTAGGATCCTTTTATTTGTTTGTATGCTTTTGTATGAATAATGAGTTTATTTTATAGGGTATCTGTCAGTTTGTGGTACTGTAATGGCCTCCATGTTTCTATGATGCTGGAAGCTATATCACCGGTATTTCAAATGCCAGTAGCGTCACCCACAATGGATGGGTTTCAGCAGAGCTTCCAGACTAAGACAGACTAGGGAGAAAGGCCTGGTGATCTGCCAAAATTAAGCAATTAGCACCTTACAGATCACAACAAAATATTACTCAGTGTAGTGTTGGGAGATGAGCCCGAGGTTGGAAGGCACTCAGAAACAAACAAACAAAACAAAACCAACCAACCAACCACTGGCTGCAATAATGGATTTGAGCATATCAATAATTCTGAAAATGATGTGGGACAAGGTATCAAGATTGCCATCAGTTGGAACTGATGCCAACAGCAGTAGACAACAACAATTGTATAGGTAAAGTTCCCTCTCAGAGAAGAATCTAACTGTGGGACTCCCATCTTTCATGTGGTGCCATTATCAACTGCACACACAATGTCTAGAAGGAACTAATCAGCCTTGTGGAATGTGTACCTTGCAATTCCAATTGAGTCAGTAACAGCAAATGCCAAAAGCAGTGTCTACCTCTCTCAGGAAGTAAGAAATGGAATTCCCGTTGCCTCCTTTTATCCTATTCTGAGAAATCTCCCAAGGACTGCCTTTGTTTGTTTTCATTTCCTTGGGTTCTTTTTCACTCAGGAAGCTCCAAAGGCAGTTTCGAGGCCTATTGCTTTATTACTTTGTCCCTGTTACATAGGCTTGGTCAGAAATTGATATGATGTGGTATTTAATTCTTTGTGTGAAAGGTGGTGGAAATAACCTTGGCCTTGCTAGACTGATAGCAAGTCTGAGAATTAGAAACTGGGCTCTCATCCAGTCTCTCTGAGCCAATAATCAAGTTTAAAACTATCTGTTATGAACTGGATTCTGTCCCTTCAAAATATGCCTCGGGTTATAATTCCACTTGGGACTGAGTTGTTTTGTTGTGTTAATGAGGCAGAATTACTGTAGGGTGTGTCTGGAGTCCCTGTCTTTTGAGATATAAAAGATTAAACAAGCAGCAAAACAGAGATAGGGAGAATCAGCTGCCAAGACACGTGGAGATCTCCAAGGAACCTGGAAGCAAAAGCTAAAGAGACAAGAACCTTCCTCCACAGCCAACAGAGAGAAAGCCTTCCCCTAGAGTCGGTGAATAAATTCACCTGAACTGTGAGAGAAGAAATTTGTTTGTTAAAACCACCCCCTTGTAGTAGTCCTGGTAGAGCAGATGACTAAAACACTGTCAGAGAACTGGCCTTGGTAGGGTAGGGGCTAGTTTGATACACAGTATAGCTTTGTTTCTCGGGGAGTGGTGTTCTTTCCAGGTCATTTGGGGTCTTGCCAGTTCCACCTTCCTAATGGAGTTGTATCTTGCCCTTCTCAGCCAGCCCCACAGTGCTATTGTATAACCTTTACCATCTGCTCTTTTAATTCATATTCTAGGATGAATGGAGTTTTGAGTTTATACTGTAGATGAGACATTTGTAGTGCCTAAATACACACTTGAATGTATATTTAGACTTTATGTTCGACACTTATTTGCTCTGTGACCTTGGGTAAGTCTTTTGGCTTCATTCTTTCATCCAGAAAAAATGATGATACATTGTAGAATTATGAGGATTAAAGATTATAATATGAAGCACACATTTCAGGGAATTTTAAGTCACCTATAGGGCTTGGTGCTGTAAGATAAGCACTCGACCGCAAGGTCAGTTTGAATTGCAAGGTTGGCAGTTCAAATTCATCAGTCGCTCCTCGGAAACCCTGTACAGGGTCGCTATGGGTTGGAACCAACTCTATGGCACTTAACAACAATAAGATAGAGTTTTTTTTTTTTTTTTTGAGCATGGTGACTCTTTACATCTGTTAAATACTGGACTGTGAGCCATAGGTCGGTGGTTGGAGCCCACCAGCTGCTCTGAGGGAGAAAGAGGAGGCTTTCTACTATCCCAAAGATTTACAGCCTTGAAAACCCTATACAGGATCGCTAGGAGTGAGAACCAACTTGACAGCACTTTAACAACTACAACAATAGGGTCATTTGTTTGCCTTTTTAATGCCTCCCTTAAGGAGAACTAACTAGGGCTGGAGACAACTGAGGAAGGCACATATCTCCGTGCAGGCTACTTCCTAGTGTTTCACTACTCCAGAGTCTTAGGGTGCTCTAAGGTTTTCCCTCTATGCTCTTCTTTCTCACCAAGACCTGATTTGTCAGCTGCTCCTCAGAAACCCTATACTGGGTTGCTATGGTCGGAACCAACTCAACGACACTTAACAACAACAATAACCAGGAGTCCTGGTATGACACTGCAGGGTAATGCTTTCAACTATAAAGTAAATTTGAACCTCAAGGTCAGAGGTTCAAACCCACCAGCTGCTCCTTGGAAACCCTATACAGGGTCGCTATGGGTCGGAACTGACTCAATCAATGGCACTGAACAACAATAACAACAAGCACCAGGAGTCCAGGAATCTGGTGTGGTACTGCAGGTTAATTAATGCAAGGTTGGTTTGAAGAGCAAGTTCGGTGGTTCAAACTCACCAGTGGCTCATTGGAAACCCTATACAGGGTCACTATGAGTCAAAACCAACTCGATGGAACTTAACAACAACAACATACCTGGAGTCTTGGTGTGGCATTTTAGGATAAGCACTGGAGGTTGGGAGCAAGATGTCCCTTGGAAACCTTATACAGAGTCACTATGTATCGGAACTGACTTGATGACATTAAACAATCCCTTCGGCACATTGGAAAGAATTTAGGGTATGAGCCTAATCTTTGATTGCAGCTGACCTAATGCTCCCTGCTCATTTCCTGGGAGAACAGATTGTTTCTTTGTCCTTCTGGTTATTATGTGTCATAATCCCAGACTCCAGGAAAGAATAGATACCTCCACCCTATTATATGGGTTCTGGTGTGGCAGTGTAGGATAAGCACTGTACTCCCAGGTAGGTTTGAATTGCAAGTGCGGTGGTTCAAATTCACCAACTGTTCCTTGGAAACCCTAGACATGGTCGCTATGAGTCGGAACCAACTTTATGGCACTTAACAACAACAACAACAACCCTATTATGAGAGCTAAGCGTGTCTGTGAGAGTGTGTGTGTGTATGGGGCCTTATGGTGAGGTGCTGGGTGGGACTAAGAGGTAGTGATTTCCCCTGTTTCCAAGGTGGGAAAACCAGGATAAATCCTTTCAGGTCCTCTTCTCCCTTATTCTGGCTTGGGTCCTTTAATCCTGTTAAACAAACAAACCAACAAACCAAATCTGTTGCCACTGAGTTTATTTTGACTCATTGCGACCCATGTGTTACAGAGTAGAACTGCACCAAGGGGTTTTCTTGGCTGTAATTTTTACAGAAGCAGATTGCTGGGCCTTCCTTCTGTGGTGCCACTGGGTGAATTCAAACCACCAACCTCGAGGTTAATAGTTGAACACAAACAATTTGTGCCACACAGGGACCTTTTTTGAAAATGGAAAACATACATGGGAAGAAGGAAGCTTGTCAAGACTAACCTAGAAAAGGCAAAGGCAGTATCTTGACCAGAAGCATGATGTCTTGGACATACTCTTACATTTCTCATTAGTTTCTATACCCTCAGTTTTGGGACCTGGCAAGAAAAATGATCTCGACACCTGAGGACTTTTGAAGCAATAAGAAATATGGTAGAAGCACAGAGCTACTCTGGGTGCAGTGACTCTAAAGGGGTGGGATGGTACCCATCCAAGGAATCAGTGTATGGGAAAGAAGCATGTGACTTTTGTGATGAAGGTTCCTATGATGGACAGTGGCTTCTGGGAAGCTTGGAAGAGGAAAGGCTTTAAAACTTATGAGAACGCTCCAGCCTTATGGGCAATTTGGCTCCCAAAGCTCATTTGAATCCTGCTGTCTGAACTGAACACTTCTATTTGTCCCTGTCTATCCATCCATTTCTGTCATCACTATGTCAAATTTTACACCCAAGGAAGCCATTCTAAGTACATTATTTGAATCTCAGTGTTAGGGTGCTTGGTGGTCTAGACTCTTTCAAAAGTTTTCCTTCACTGAATCCGTGATGCAGAATGTTGCTGAGAAAAGAGGCCTAGAATAGCCCCTCCATTGTTCAGCGCGATCCCTTTGCCAACTTGGCTTCAGGTACATGGTCAGGTTGGGTCTGCGTTTGCATGGAGGTCTCTGCTTGTAGGCCTTATTGTTACCACAACTAGAGCTCTCAACTGCCTGCCTTTTATAGGAAAATGGAATCAAAAAGGCATACAACCTTAGGTTCACAAAGCATACTTTGAGCTCTTGGGTTCTTTCTTTAGTTCTGTAGGAACAAAAGTGGAGGATACATTTGTGGAATCCTGGCCCTAACGTTTATTCTTGGGTGGTGAGCAGGAAGGGTGAGGTGTAGGTACACTTTTCTTCTTGCTAGTAGAGTCTTACTGAAGACAAGACTTTGTGTCAAGTTTTGTCCCTTGAGATTCATCAGCTAAGTCTCACCTCCTATAAGACTTGACCCTCAGCCTCCTTGTTAGGAATTGAACGGTGTCCCGCAAACATTGTTGTAAATCCTAACCTGAATGCCTGTGGTTATAATCCCCATTTGGGAATGGGTTACCTGTGTTATGTGAACAAGACAGTGTTAGTGTAGGGTGTATTTTGAGTCAGTTGCTTTTGAGATAAATGCAAGCTAGCAAGCAGAGATGAGGGGAGACAGATGCCAAACCACATTAAGATCACCAGGAGCTCAGAAGAGATAAGAACCTTTCCCCAGAGCAACAGAGAGAAAGCCTTCTCACAAAACCAGCACCCTGGATTCGGACTCCTAGCCTTGAAATATGAGAAAATAGTTCGGTTTGTTAAAGCCACCACCTGTGGTATTTGTTTATGGCAGCAATGGATAACAGAGTCACCCCTCAAATAAGCCCACTCTACAACACTACACTTCTAGTGACAGTTTTACAAACCCTGGTCAGAGAAGCTCTCACACGTGTTATTTTAACTCTGATTGTGCGGTGGGCAGGAGAGGAATACATAGAGCAGGGGTGGGTGGGAGCTCTGGATCACAAAGCCTAGAGAGGAGCTTGTTGGGAAACGTGTTCCCCAAGTACTCAGCCTTGCCCAGCTTCCTCTCCTTCCCAGTTCGTCCACCACCTCAAGAGTTCAGCGGCATCAAGCCCAAGGACAGAACTGCAAAAGTACAGACACAAAACACCAAACAAATTGGAGGTGGGCTCCTGGCCGAAGGGGTGACAGAAGTTCCTTGGGTCAGGGCAATTTCTGGCTTTGCAGCCTCTGGGTATACACGGGCTCTGGGGTCTCCCAGCCAGCTCAGTGCAGCGAAGAACTTCGCCCCGCCCCTTCTTCCCTGGGGTCTTCTAGAAACATCTACACAAGGGTGGGGCTTAGGGGGAAAGCCCAAGTGGGGACCGGAGAGTGGATGGCAGTTTCATTAAAGCAGAGTTATAGCTGCCACGAGTGTCCGTGGGCGGAACAGGTAGTAGAGGGCTGGGGGGTAGAGGTGGGCGTCTACCCAATCACAGTGCCCTCTGCCGCATCCTCTGTCCACTTTCCTCTGGTGCACTGTAGCCGGGTCTCCAGTTGTGCTTGATCAGAGCTTCGAAGGGTGGTGGCAGAGGCACTCAGAGGCTGTCCTGGGATGGGCCCTTGCAAAGTACTCCACCAGATGTGCCACCTCCTCTTCCCTTCCCCTTCCTCCCACGGTCTGTGACCCTCAGACATGAGTCTGCATCCGCCGTTGCAAGGGCCGGCTGGGGTCAGAGTTCTGGGAAGAGGACTGGGAGTGGTGGGAGGAGGAGGCCGAGGCCTTGCTGGCCTTGTCGAACTGCACGTAGCCGTCCTGCTTGCCGCTGCTGCTAACGCTACTGTCGCATTGTGTGTCCAAGAAGGAACTGCTGTCGCTGAGGGAGCCCCTCTGGAACTCCCGTTCGCACAACTCGATGGATGAGCTGCCCATGCCCAGCACGAACCTCTGCCCGTAGTCGTAGAGACGGCTCTGGCCACTGAGGGTGCTGTAGATGTTGGTGAAGGACATGCCTGTGGGCACTCGCTGCTTGCCTGCAGGGCGCAGGTCCGGCTGGCAGCTGGACAGTGATATGGTGGGGGTCGAGTGGTGTTCTTTGAAGGTGTTGACGCTGTAGTAGCCGTTGGTGGGGTCCTGAGAGGGGCGAGAACAGGAGGTGCATTATCAAGTGGAGCCTGCATTGAACCCAGATGGTGTGCTAGCTGAGCCACTACCAATCTGATATATCGAAGGATGGGAAAGACAGGAGCAAATGGGAAGTCATGGAATAGGAATGCAAGGAGATGCCAGGAGACAGCCAAGGGCATTGACGGTGGTGGGGACAAGGAGAAGGTACATAGTCAAGTGAGGGCTAAAGCAACAAGAGGTGCCTGACTGGGTATGTTTTGTTATGTTAGGGCAGTGCAACTTGATTTAAAAATCAAACTTTAATCGTTTTGTGTTGTCTAGAACATGGAGACTTTGTGTTGACATTTATGTGTGAGGAGGTTGTGGGAGAGGATTATGGGAACTCTGTAGGGAACTCTGTACTTGACCACAAGGTCAGCGGTTCAAATTCACCAGCCACTCCTTGGAAACCCTATACAGGGTCTCTGATTCAGAACAGACTCACCAGCAATGACACCTGCGAGAGTAAGGCCTTAGGCTAGGCAGTGTTCCACCTTAGGCAGTGACTGGGCATTTCTGTTTCTTGCTGTCACTCTGAGCTTTGTAGCTTGGGCCATCAGAGCCGAGGAAGTTCTGCTCTTACCTTTAGGTTCTGGAACTCCTTCTCCTCCTCTTTAAGAACCTCTAGCTGCTTCAGTACAGAGTCTTGTTGGAATTCACCACGGTCCATCTACAACCCAAAATTGGAGGCTCAGTGGATAGGAGGCGGGTTAACCTTTCACATCTCCCAAGAAAAAGATGGGGATATAAATACACAAGATTGCCAACCCCCTACCGGTCCCTCCTGGACAAGGAGTCAGGAGGAAATTCCAGATCGCCTCTTTGTTGCTGAACCCCCATCCTAAGAGATAGACACAGAGGCATGGGGGCAGGTCTCTAAGACCATAAGTTCTTGACTTGAACTAGGGTATAACCTTTAGCAGTATCACTTTGCTGACTCAATCCAGTATTTAATTACAGGGCAGGTGATGTGCAGAGGGTCAAGGATAGCAGGTTAAGATACAGCTCTGCTCCTCAGGGATTATGGATTTTAAATAGGTAAATAATTACAGACATCATCTGCTACACACAGGTGGGGCTCTTGACTGGGCAATCCACTCTTCCATGGCTAGGGCTTAATGAAGGCCTTAAGAAGGAGCCATAAAGAGTAAATGACATGTGTGATGCTGGCAATGTAGACCGTACCTCTTATTCACAACAGTGACGTAGATGTCTTAGAAAACTATCTGCTTTGCTGGGGGCCAATCAGTCTGAAGGCAAGAGTCACTTTTTGTTTATCTTTGGGTCTCCACTGCACCTATACCATTGTTTTGTATATTGTAGGTCATGGGTCAAAATACTTTTTAAATAGAATTTTCAATTTAATTGTTTAATTAGTTCTTCAATTTGCCAGTGCCGAGGAATCCTGGTGTTGCAATGGTTAAGCACTTGACTGCTAACCAAAAAGTTGGTGGTTTGAACCCACCAGTGCTCTGGAGGAGAAGGATCTCGCAGTCTGCTACTGTAAAGATGACAACCTTGGAAACTCTATGCGGCAGCTTTACTCTATCCCATAGTGGCTCTATGAGTCAGAATTGGTTGGTTTTAATACAGTGCTTGATATATAGCTATAAACATTATATTTCTATTGAATGAATGACTGAAGTGGTATAGCTGTGAATTACTGAACATTAAAATAATAATTAAACATGAGATGATAAACAAAGACTACCCTGCACCCAGTGGGAGTATTAATTCTCCTGCATAACCACAATGATGCTAATCCTGTGACACACGCTTCCCTTTTATCACTTCCACTAATTACATAATCTTTGCCAGGCTCCCACCTCCTCTCTGAGCTGAGCTGTTTTTCCTTCCTTGCAGCCTGCCTCCCTGATCTCTTTCTTGAGTCTCGTGGAATCAGCTAAAGTGCTTCTGTCCTTTGATCACCACATTAATACTGCTTTTTTGTTTTCCAGTAAACGCATAAGTTTTCCCACCAGATTCAGCAACTGAGCTGACTCCTTAGCAATGAGGTTGTACGGAGAGCAGGGAGTAAAACAGGTGGAGAAAGGAAAATCTCCTCAGGGACAGGTTGAGCTCCAGAGCTCTCAGAAAGTCCTGTTTGCTGGAGTCATACCTGTGCTCTCAACTGGCGTCTGATGGATCCCAACTCTTTTCTTAGAGTTTGGATCAGGTGGTATGAAGACCAATTGCTGCCAAGGGCTCTGACTCATAGCAACCTTACATGTGGCAGAAGAGCTGTGCTCTACATGCTTTTCTGTGGCTGAGTTGTTAGAAGTGCTTGCTCCACCCAGAGACTCCTGTGTGAGATACCCTGAGGGGATCCCAATGTCCCAACAGATGGAAATTCCAAATTCCATCTAATGGGAAGGGCAGCCTGGGTATTTTCATGACAGAATGGATGAAGCTCATCTGAATAGACCACCATCTAGGTGGTGGTTTCCTCTTTTGTAAAATTAAACTCCTGCCTGTCAGTCACCATGTTTGGCCTGGGGGCAGTAGATAAAGAGTGGACTTGAGTACGTGACCTTTGCCTTTAAGGAACTCTGGAATAGTTGGGGAGGCTGACTTGTAATTAGGGCAGTGCCCTAGAGGGAAGAATAAGCAAAGTGTTTTCAGAGAGCGGAGAGCACATAACCCTTGGAGAATCAGAGCTAATTCTTACATGCAAATGCAAAATTCAACAAACAAAAACAACAGGCAGAGGGGAAAGTCTATGCAAAACCAAGAAGGTTGGAAATCGCTAGTTTTTTGGTGTGATTGGAGTGCAGGAAGATGTGATTGGCAGGAAGATGAAGTTGGGAAGTTGGGAAGAAAGGTGGGTAGCCACCTCCCCGATACAGGGCCTTGGTGACAAGCTAAGCAATTTGCACTCTATCCAGGAGGACCTGTGTGTGTGTGTGTGTGGTGCTGGTGGTGGTGGGGTACTTACGGCTTAAAAGTAAGAGAGTGAAAGTAAGAGAGTGACCTGGTCAGGTTTGCATTTCAGAAAGACTTCCTGTCAGAGTCTGGATGGGGGATTGAATAAAGTGAGAAAAGTCTAGAATGGTGAGAACAATTAGGAGAAGGTTGTAATAGTCCAAATGAGTCCAAAGTCACTTCCTGAACTAAGGAAGTGACAGATTCAAGAAATGTCACGACAAGTAGGACAGTACCTGAATACCAGTTGGATACAGAAAGAATAGCAGAGGAAAAAGTCAGTTCAATCCAAAATCTTTTGTGAGCATCTCCTAAGGACTGTGTAAGGTTATGGAGAAATGGGGATTGATAAGGCAGCACATGATCTAACATTGCTCACCATCTAGTGAAGACAGGTCATTTTAGAGCAAAACAATAATATTTATTTATTAAGCACTTTCAGCTGTGATTCTGGAAGCTATGCCAGTGGTATTTCAAATACTAGCAGGTTCACCCATGGTGAACAGGTTTCAGCAGAGTTTTCAGACTAAGAGACTAAGAAGAAAGGCCTGGCAATCAACTTCAGAAAATTAGCCAATGAAAACCTTGTGGGTCACAAACCAAACATTGTCTAATAGAGTCCTGAAAAATGAGTCTCTGAATACACAGGAAGGCACTCAAAATACACAGGGCCACAACAATGCATTCAAGCATAGCGACAATCATAGGACTGGGTACCATTTCTCTCTGGTACACTTGGGGTCATCATGAGTTGGGGCTGACTATGGCAACTCACAGCATTGAGCAGTTACTGCATTGCACAGTGTGCTAAGCTCTCTCCAGGCAGGAATGCATGTAATGCTTACCACAGCCCCGTTACTATTAGTTCCATCCCCATTTCACAGATGAGGACACTGACACACAAAGAAGCCCAGGCTCTTTACCACTGTGCTCTGCTGCCACTCATTACAACCAGGACACAGTATGGACTAGTTTCCTTGTGTGTTCTGGTCTAGGTTTCCACTTAGACAGCTGAGTGGATTAGGTTCCATTACTGGGGGTCATTACCACAGATCTGTCAATTTGTCATGCCTGGAAGCTCTGTCACTGGTATTTCAAATACCAGCAGGGTCACCCATGGTAGACAGGTTTCATTGGACCTTCCAGACTAAGACAGAGTAGGAGGAAAGGCTCATTGATCTACTTCCAAAAATTAGTCAGTGAAAATCACTTTCTGCTTTGGACATGTTATCAGAAGGGAGCAATCACTGTTTGGTGAAGTTGATGACTAACAAGGTTCTGGCCATCCCTGGCTGAGAGGACCATAAGGACTGAGTCAAACATGCTAGCGATCCTGGGGATGGCGTATGACTGGGCTAACTGGTGTTCTGTTGCACATGAGGTTGCCAGGAGTTAGAGTTAACTCGACGGCAGCTGACAACAACAGTAGGGATCAAGAAGATGGGGCGCAACAGTAGGGATCAAGAAGATGGGGCGCAGGTCTGGGGTTGCTGGAAAAGTTATGAGTTTGCTTCAGAAGTGCAATCCAGTGCCTGAGAAGGAGCCTATATATATATATTTTGTACAGATGTTTCTGGGAAGAGAGCAGCATGCACTGAATGTAATATCTGTGTTTGTATGTGTATAGGATGTATGCTACACAACAATACATAATGGCAACTTATGCATATGTCTTCTCTCTCTATTGAGTAGCCAGGGCTTTTGAAGACTAGGATTGCATTTTAAATGTCTTGAGTCCCCTGGAAGACCATGCTCAATATAGTAGGCACACAGTAAATATTTGTGGACCGAGAGAATGCGCCTGGCTTTGGCAGATGCTCTGCTTCTCGGGGCATCTAATGTACTAGGAAGCCTCCTTTCCCATGATGCTCAGGGAACAGGGCTCACAAGGTGGGGACGAAGAGTACAACAGCATTCTTACCATCAGTTGCTTGATGGTGGTGTGCTCTTCAGACTCCCTGCCAGAGGCAGGCTCCTTGTGGACAATCTCCACTCGGATGTCATTTTTGGCCGACACAACACCTTTTAGATCTGGACATAACATAGGAAAGTGTGGATAACAGACTCAGTTCTTACTTCTGGCATTAGGGTCTGAGACATCAAGACGTCCACTCCAGCCCCCTCCCCCAAAGCTTACCCCCAAACCCTGAGCTCAGCAGCTTCACCCACACTCCCACCAACAAAATGCCTATACAGATCTGCTGTGTGTTGTTTGGGCCGCACAGGAAGCTGACCGTGTCACTGCTGGTACCTCCAGTCTTTCACCGTCCTTCCTGTGTCCTCATCCATGTGCCCATCTTACTGAGTTCTTTGTAATGAGGTAGATCTTATCCATTCTACTAAATCCTCACGTCCTACTGTTCTTTGATGGCTACCAGGGATGGGAAGGGGGAGGAGGAGGGAGAATCATTTACTAGATAACTGATGCATGTTAATTCTGGTGAGGGGAAAAGGTAATTCACAATACAGGGGAAGTCAGCACAATGTGACCAAGGTAAACAAAGACACTGAGAGGTATGCAAGAATAGAGGACAACTACGGAAAATGCTGTAACATATACAGTTCTGCAGCAATGGTATAACTAAAAATTTGTGAGTGGTAATATATTGGAGTCCTGGTGTGGTGCTCTAGAATAAGTACTGGACCAAAAGGTTGGGTTGAACTGCACAATTGTCGGTTCAAACTCACCAGCCACTCCTCAGAAATCCTATACAGGGTTGCTATGAAGTCGGAACCAACTCGACTTAACAACAACAACACTATAGGTAGATATGTATGCTACATCAGGTGGGGTGAATGTATGGAAGTACATGTGTGTACATACATAGGTATAGTTGTGGCTATTTGTGTATACGTATTTGTATGCACTGCATATACATTCATGTATATAATAGAACACATAGGACGCACAGTTGTGGAAACTTCCTAGACATATTAAAACACTACATGGGTTTGGATATGTCGAGGAAGTTACTGGGCCCTGGTATGGCACTGTAGGATAAACACTGGGCTGCTAACCTCAGGGTCAGCAGCTCAAACCCACCAGTGGCTCTTGGAAACCCTATTCAGGCTGGTATGTGTTGAAACCAACTGTATAACACACAAAAATAACAATGATAGGAAGTTAATTGTTTTGACAGGAAGTTAATGGCTTTGAAGTCTCAAGATCATAGTCTTGGGGACATGTAGGTCAGTTGCCATAACATAATTCATAGAGATTATATTCTACATCCGAGTTTGGTGAGTAGTGTCTGGGATCTTAAAAGTTTGTGAATAGCAATCTGAGATACACTGATTGGTCACCTTCTATCTGGAGCAAAGGAGAGTGAAGGAAACTAATGACTCACAGGCACCATGTTGTTGTTAAGTGCTGTTGAGTTGGTTCCAACTCATATCAACCCTCTTTAGGGTTTCCAAGGAGTGGCTGGTGAGTTTGAACAGCCAACCTTGCAATTCAAACCAGCCTTGAGGTCGGGTGCTTATCCTAAGGCACCACACCAGAACTTCACATGAACCATAGTCACCTCTAATCTGAGACCAGAAGAACTAGATGGTGCCCAGCTACTGGTACCAACCACTCTGACCAGGAACACAATAGAAAGTCCCAGTTAAAATGGGAGAAAAACGTAGAACAGAACAAATTCACAAAAAAGACCAGACTCACTGGACTGATAGAGCCTGGAGGAACCCCCTAAGACTACTGCCCTAAAACACCCTTTTAATCTGCAACTGAGGACACTTTCAGAGATCACCTTTCAGCCAAATAATAGGTTGGCCTACAAAATATATAATAACACCCATGAGAAACTTGCTTCTTAAAACAACTATACAATGGGAAACATTTGTCCAAAAGCGAAAATGAAAAGCAAAGAGGGTAAGGGAAACTGGAGAGATGGAAACGGGGAGGCTAGGGTAGAAATGGAAAGAGCATTAACACATTGAAGGGACAGCAACCAATGTCATGGAACAGTTTGTGTATGAATCATTGAATGGGAAGCTAATTTGCTGTGTCAGCTCTCACGTAGAACACAATGAAATGGTCAAAATAAAAGAATGTGAAGGGGGAAAATCCTTGCTTCAATTTAGAAGTCCTTTCTGACTTACTCTAATAGTCTCTGATCTCTTAATTAATAGAGTCACAGACTTTAGTATTAGAAAGACTCTTAAGGATCCCTGGTCAGCCTGTCATTCAAAGCAGAAACCATCTCTCCAATATCCCTGACCTGGGGAAATCTATCTTCTAGGATGGAGATTTACTACTTGTAGAAGACGTAACTTGATTAGAGTTGAATATTTCTGCTAGAAAAGTCTTACTAAAATTTGCCCCTGTATAACTTCAACTGAGGAGCTCTGGTAGCACAGTGGTTACGGATCGGGCTGCTAACCTCAAGGTCAGCAATTAGAAACTACCAGCTGTTCCGCGAGAGAAAGATGAGGCGTTCTGCTCCCGTAAAGATTTATAGCCTTGGAAACCCTGTACATGGTCGCTATGAGTCGGAACTGACTCCATGGCACATAACAACAACAACAATAACTTCAACTAAGAGAGCAGTCAGGGAGGTATTGAGACCACATCACTAGGCTCGTCAAACTTGGAGGGGAGAAAATGTGAGGGGAGCACAACTGCTTTCTTTCTACATGGAGGCTACCAAGTGCTAAGGGAGTAGACCTACTCTAATTATTCATCTTGTGCGTTAAGCTCCTAGAATTTTAAAACTAGAAGGGGTCATTAAAGCCTTGCCATCTACAAATGAGGAAACTGACCTTTGGCTTGTCCAAGGTCACAAGGTAAATTAATGGAATTAGAAGACTGTGCCTTGACTCTGCCACCCCACTCGCTCCATCGTATAGATGCCTGCCTCTTGCACTGAGCTCAGTCTGGGAGTTCCAGGTGCACACACTTCTTCAAGAGAGCACACACACCAGAATTCCAGTGCTAGTGACTAAAGCCCTCTACAAGTCTGTGCAAAGCAATTTCATGAGTACTTTCTGTCCCTGTGTTGGTGACGACATGCTTTTCTGGTTGAACTAACAGCTGTTTAAAGGGCAAGAATCAAACCATCTCTTCCCCTCCCCACCCCCCTGATTTTAATCCAGTTCCCAATCAAAAGCACTGTGTATGATCAAACCAAGGTGTTAGCAGCTGACTGCTCTGTCTGATGACATTCTTTTTCGTCAACATCATGTGATTGCCCACTTGGGTGCCAGATGCTGTGCAAGGCACTCCCAATGAAAAGATGAAGAAGACCCATCCCTGTCCCAGGGGCTCACCACATTGTTAGGACCCCTGCTCATTGCACTCCTGCTTACTTGCTGTCCGGGGCAGTCTAAGCCTGGCCTTTTTCTCTGTCCCCCTCCCTGAGATCCCGGGTCTCCCTCCCGTACTTCTCTGGGAGCGGGCACAGCAGAAGGCCACGATGGTTGCCAGGAGGACGAGGAAGGCCACACCGGCTCCTACGGCCACCCCAATGATGACGGCCATTGGCACAGACTCTGCGGGAGAGAAGCAGGCACAGCTGATGAGGGGTTCCCCAGGACCTCGCCCGGTCTCCTTGGGGCCAGACTACTGTAGGTGGGCCCCTCCTGGGAAATGCCTTGGTGGGGCCTGGGCAAGCACAGGTGGGCTGTAAAGAAGAGGTGGGGACACAGGGGTGGAGGAGAGGTCAGAGAGACACTAGGAGGGAGATAGACACTGGAGGCAGTAGTGGAAGGAGAGGGAGGCAAGCAGACACAAGAGAGGGCAGGGCTGGGGCAGAGGGGCACAGGGAGTGAGAGGCAAGGCCAGAACAATTTCGTCCTCTTTCACATTGTTAGCACTGTTGAGTTGGCTCGGACTCTTAGCGACCCTCTGTAGGGTTTCCTAGGAGCTCTGGTATGGCACTGTGGGTTAATACGCTGACTTCCAAGTCAGTTTGACCCACAAGGTTGGTGGTTCAAGCTCACCAGCCGCTCCTTGGAAACCGTTACTGGGTTACTATGAGTTGGAACACATTCGACGGCAACTAACAACCACAACATAAGGTTTCCTAAGGTTGTTTCATTGACCATTTTGACCACCCTGTGCAGTCCTGGTGTGGCACGGTAGGATCAGCACTGGACTGTGAACCATAAGGTTGACGGTTCAAACTCACCAGTTGCTCCTTGGAAACCCTATACAGGATCACTATGAGTCAGAACTGACTTGACAGCACTTAACAACAACAACAAGAAACCCTTTATTTAAGGAGAAATTCCCCCTTTTCCTGACTCACCCAGTCCTCTTCTTTTTCCTGTTAGCCTAGCCCTCCCCACAAGAGAGGAGCCTGAACTCTAGGCAGGCAACTCCCTACTCCCTGCTGAGTTTGGTCAGTCTATCGCCTGCCTGCCAAGAGCTGCATGAACATGGGCAGGCTAGTGATGAATGGGGGTTCTTTTCCTGATAGCCCTGGCCCGCCTCTGGTTGCCTACAGGGTCTGAGGACATGCCTGAATATTCCATTAGGGATAGAATAATAGGGTGCTGGAGCAGGTTGACCTTAGGCAACACTGAGTTTAAGCCTTCCATTTTACAGATGAAAACACTGAGGCCCAGAGAAGGGAAGTGAGTTAGTCAGGGGTGCACAGCTATAGTAGAGCCAGAGCCAAATCTAGGTCTCCTCTCTACCATGCCCACCACTTGCCTGGCCCCTCTCCATCCACTATGTCACATGCCAAACCTCACATGCTCTATACATCTGAGTAAAGAGCAGGGAGCTGGAGTCAGATTTCCGGGCTATTAGGACCTGGGTTCCACCACTTCTTTGCTAATTACCATAAGCAAGTTACTTTACCTCTCTTTTCCTGTAAAATGGGGATAGTAATAGTACTGACTTCTTTAGTGTCAACAGAGTTGTTCTTGGGTTTAGGTGAGTGAATACAGGTTAAGGCCTTGGAACAGAGCCTGGTACATAGCCTGTGTTTGCTACTGTTACTGTATGTGGAGGGAGGGCTGTAGAAACTGAAGGAAGTTCTTTTTAAAGAATTGAGCTCCCTCCTCAGCCCTCCATTGGTGAGTGACCCTGTGGGACAGTTAGACATTTGTTCTGGGGCTGTGGATTAACTTCTCCTGGCCACTTTCTTTGCAGAAAGAAAACCTCAAACCCTGGTCTCTGGAGAGGCTCTGGAGAGAGTTGGTATAGTTTAGTGTGCAGTATTGGTGGTTGGGCTAGTAGATTTCTTTGCACCCAAGAATTGTATTCTAATTTATTGGTTACCAATTTATTGGTGGCTGGGAACACGGTGGGGTGGTGAGGGAGGGAGCAAAGAGGAAGCGGGATTGGGAAACACTCCAAGATTGGAAATGGGAGGTGTTTGGGTTGGTCTCAATAGTGGGGATTGAGAAAATGGACTTGACCTCAGCCCAGTTGGACTTCTTTTGACAAACAGATGATTCTGTCTCTGGGTTTTAATTTCCACTAGGAAAGGAAAACTGCTTTGGGAGTTCATTGGCTCTTGGCTTTTGATGTTTATTAATTTGGGTTTGATTCCGTTTGTCCTTGGAGTCCTACTAAGTTTCCTTTGAAAAACTCTGGTGGTGTCTCAGCTGAACTCAGAGCCAAAAGATGACCATGGAAAGGTTCCCAAACTCTCCAGATTGTTAAACTCCCAGTGTCTCAGGTATACCTTTTGAGTCTGGCATCCTGTGATTGTACATTTCCACTGGTTATTAACAGCTTGGGGGCGCTGGAGGACCACTCAGGGTGAGGTGGGGCAGAGCTAGAGGAAGCACCTGAGTGGTCCCAGGGGATGTGTGTTCCCTTGCAGCCTGCCAGTGTGTGTTTCTCTTTGCTCCAGCTTCCAGAGGCTTGGCCTGGGCTGCTTTGTGCAGGCTTTCCTTCTGGGCCAGAGCATCCCTCCTGCTGCCCTTTGGAAAGACTGTGGGAGGGAGGGACTGCTCTCCTGCTCTTGGCTCAGTTTCTTCTCCATCTGGGTCTTTGAATGGGAGGAGTCTCAGCACTTAGATGAAGTGTTAGCAAAGTGAAATAGAGTCAAAGAGGCAAGTCTACCCTCCAGCCCTCTGCAGGAGGGAAGTCAGGAGGTTCTGGTTGTTGGTGTTGTAGATGTTGCCTCTGCCTGGGCTGAGGGGCCTCAGTGAGCCTGCCTGAGTCCTGGCTTCTTGGTACTCCCTAAGGGACCTATCTACTAGGGGCAGGGGCGTGTGCTCCCCTATGAAGCTTGCTGAAGGAAGTGACTTTCCTAGGGGTGGAATGAGAACTGAGGAAGAGGTCCCTATGTGTGCAGCATGGCCTGGGTCTGCCCTGTGGGGTTTGACATGCACACAGGGGGATCTGTCTCCTGTGGGGCAGCACCCAGAGAGCTTGCTTGGCTAGTACTATGGGCCAGGGGTCTGGGGAGAGGCCCTGCCCAGCAGCTGCCACCTGGTGGTGAGATGACACATGGCACCCAGCGAGAAGGCATGGATAGGGAATAATGACTAAACTGTGATGATGTGGAGAAGCAGGAGGAGCCAGGGAGGGCCTAGAGGGAGGCCGGGGTTTCTCCTGAGAAGAGATGGAGCAATGGAGGAGAGGACCCAGAGCCGGGATCCTGGGAGAGGGCATCTGGGGGCCCTGACAGCAGGGACACAGGACTCAGGGGTCCTGACCAAGCTGGCGAGGAACCCCTCTCCCTGCTTAGCCTGCACTAACCCAGAAGCTCTGAGGGAGGGCAGAGTATGTTAGCAGCCTGCACAGGCCTCTCTACCCCCTCTCAGGCTCCTTCCCCGACTAGCCAAGCAGTCCCTTCCTCCCATCCCTGGGGGGTCTCATCCACTCCTTCCATACCTGCTTCCAGCCCGGCTCCCGACTTCATTTCCGAACCTGTTTGGAAATAAAGCAAGCGTCCACAGCCAGGGCCTGGCTGACCAGGGTAGGGGGTTCTGGGGGAGAGGCTACCTAGAGGGGCTGGGGTCAGGGGGCTCTTGTCACTCCTGTCTGGCAGAGTGATTTGAGACTCCAGAGGGGAGGGACTAGAGAGAGAAGTAGAGGAGGGGGGCCGGGGAGGTGGGGTGAGACACTGAGGAAGACCAGGGGGTGGAGCACTGGGAGAAAACAAGGAGGGTAAGCAGGGGGGCGGATTGAGATGATGTGTGGGATGATACTATGCAAGTTATGTGCAAAGCATTATGCCAAGTAGCACTGCTTAAGGGACAGGCTTTGGGACATCTGTCTAATCAATAGGACAGCCTTGAGGCCTGGGGGTGCCTGGCTAGGGACACTTCCTTGACCAGGGCCTGACAGACTTTGGGTGGGCCTTCACCTCAGGGTGGGGGAGTCAGAGACTGTTGGGCTCTAGGTCTCCTGGATGCTCTGTCCCAATGCCCAGGCAAACTGAGCACCAGGGGACCTAGCCCAGGCCATCTCAGGACGGAGAGTTCCCTGGAATCAGCCCTCTGTGCTCTGCAGAGGCAGCTGCTGCTATTCTCTAGTAGAGCCCCAGCACTCTGAGTATAGACTGGAATTGCTTTCCACTCCTGTGTTCTGAACCACTTGGAGGGGGTTCTTTTCTCTCCTCCGCGGAGCTGGAGCTGCCGTTCTGCCCGCTGTGCCCTCTAGAGTTCTGTGGCTGAACTGCAGGGGTCTCAGCCCAGCCCCCCACTCCCATCCTCAGGGACTTTAAGAAAACTGGACCGACTAGTCTTAACTGGGGCCAGGCGATCCCCAATACTTCTATCCTGGTTTATTCTCCAGGCTGTAGCAGGGCCAGGCCAGTCCTCAGCAGGCCACACTCCTTTAGGCTGGCTTGGCATCAGGCTATGGCGGCCACTTGGGAGAGTGTACAGAAGCCAGAGCTTGGTGGCCTGTTACTGTGACTAGTAGATTGGTCTCATTCTGTGGTCACCTTTCCCTGAAACATTGCCCTCAAGAGTCACTACTTTGAGCAATTTCCCCTCTTTTTGCTTCAGGTGGAGGCAGTCCTCTATGCTACAGGGGGGGAGCTGGGGTCACAGGAAGACAGCTGCCTTACTCAGTGTCCTATTGAAAGTAGGCCTGTAGTCTTCCATTAAGTGCTATGTCTGCTCATGACCCCAGGAGACCTTGCTTATGGCTGCCCATTCCCCAGAAGATGTTCTAGCCCAGCCCTTGGCAAGGAGGACTTGAAGGTCCTGCCTCAGTTCCCCTCACGGTACTGGCAGCCCCACCTTGCTCCTTGAGCCGGATGATCTCTGTGTCGGAGCCAAAGCTGTTCCATGCCGTGCAGTTGTAGATAGTTTGAAAGTCAGCCCGCACGATGTTGCTGATGGTCAGGGTGGAAATAACGCCCTCCTCAGTGCTGACCGTCTCCACTGTGTAGCGCCCTGAGGTCCCCGACTCCAGCACGTTCTCCTTCCAGGACCAAGCCTGCCCAGGGTGCGCAGAATGAGGAGGAGGATGCCTGGCTGAACCACAGACGCCAGGGCCACGGAGCCACCACCCTCCTGCTAGAGCTCACATTCAAGGTCACCAACCCCCTCCATACACATATATACATAGTACACCCATACAACATACATATAACATATACACACCACACCACACAACTTCACACACTGGTTGGGATCCCTCTACTGAACATACCTATTCAAAAGAAGGTCTTAGGGTATCTATGGAGTCCCTGGGTGGTACACATGATTAAAGCGCTTGACTGTTAACTGAAAGGTTAGCAGTACAGGTTTGCTCAGAAGCAGCTCAGGAGAAAGGCCTGGTAATTTAATTCTGAAAAGTCAGCCATTGAAAACTCCATGGAGCACAGGGTCACCATGAGTCAGAACCAATTCCATGACATCTGTTTTATTGTGTTTTAATGTTTTTCAGGTAAAACAGGAACTTTTATGAGGACTGTCTGATCCCCACCTGTGGACCTTGCAGAGTGCTCTCACTCCTGGGGCGGGCCATAGCCGGTAGGGGGCCACCACCAGCTCTGGAGTGACTTTGTAGCTAGTTTTATGGCTTTGCATGTCTATTTTTCAAAGTATGGTTAGAGAATTGTATTTATGACAACCTTACTATATCTGAGTTTACAAGGATGATAGTTTTTCAGAGTCATTTCACCCGTTATAAACCCCTTCTCACACACAGTGGTGCACAGTGTTTATGAGAATGTGAGGATGCAGGTGAGTGCATGAAGGGCAACCCAGGGCAGCCTTACTACGTGGGAGTGCAGGACAAAGACTTGCCTTCTGTCTCTGGTTTCTCAAAATAGCCCTTGGGTTCAAGTTGTCTTTGTTTTTCTAAAACAGACAAGCAACATGTGCAAATGAGTTGGGAGTCTTCATCTAATTACCTTGGCAACAGGTCTCAAGAAGGGAGAGGGGTAGGCAGAGGCCTTAGTACACCCTCCATCCTGAGGCTAGATGTGTGTTG
>NW_006408805.1:2232924-2242797 GCF_000296735.1 Chrysochloris asiatica
CCAGAGCTGATAGCAGGATTTAAAGGGAAGGGTTATCCACCTTCCTTTGCCCTGCTTTATGCTGATCAGTTGGAAAAATCTATATTGCTCTACATGTAGCTTTGGGGTTTAAAAATGGCTGGCCAATGGACCTTCAGAGTCCCTTGGTTATGGTGCTAGGTGGACCACCCTTAGCAAACTAAGTCTATCTGACCAGGGGGGATCAACAGAAGTAGGCCTCCTTTGAGCCCTTTTCCTGTGATCCAAAGCATAGAAGAGCCATTATCTCCAGCCAGCCCAGTCAAGAGGGAGCTGCCTCAAAAAGGGATCTGCATTTGGTCTGGTATGCTGTCTGCTTCTTGTTGTAAGTAATAAAAGCAACTTTCCACGTGTTAATGTGTTAAGACTCTGACTGGAAGGATGTGATAGTCATGGAGGAATCACTATTAGTGATTAGTCCACATTTTCTAACAACTTTCTGGTGGTGGTGTTTGGTGGTTATGTGCTGTAGAGTCGATTCCGACTCATAGCGATCCTATGCAGGGTTTCCAAGGCTGTAGATCTTTATGGGAGTAGAAAGCCTCATCTTTCTCTCATAGAATGGCTGGTAGTTTCGAACTGCTGACCTTGAAGTTAGCAGACCAACTCCTAACCACTATGGAAATCTGAGATGATCTGTTCATTGTAGTCTGTTTAGCAGCGTCCTTCACCACTAGATGCCACTAGTACCCTACCCCCTAACTGTGAAAATCCAGATCACTCTGCAGACATTGATAAAGATGCCCTGTTGTTGGTAGGTGCCACTGAGTCAGTTCCAATTCATAGTGGCCCTATGCACAATAGAATGAAACACTGCCATCCTTAACATTGTAATGCTTGAGCCCATTGCTGCTGCCACTGTGCCAATCCACCTCCTGCCAATCCATCTCCTTCAGGGTCTTCCTCCTTTTCGCTGACCCTCCACTTTACCAAGCATGATGTCCTTCTCCACAGACTGGTCCTTTCTGATAACATGTCCGAAGTTTGAGAGACAAAGTCTCATCCTCTGGCTTCTAAGGAGTATTCTGGCTGTACTTGTTCCAACACAGATTGGTTTGTGCTTCTGGCAGTCCATGGCACTTTTAATATTCTCCTCAAACATCATAATTGAAATGTACCATTTCTTCTGCTATTTTCCTTAGTCAGTGCCCAACTTTCACATGCATGAGATGATTGAAAATACCATGGCTTGTGTCAGATGCACCTTAGTCCTTAAACTGATCTCTTTGCTCTTGAACACTTTAAAGAGGTCTTGTGCAAACAGATTTGCCTAATGCAGTATGCCACTGGATTTCTTGACTGCTGCTCCCATGAGTGTTGATTGTAGAACCAAGCAAAATGAAATCTTTGACAACTTTAATCTTTTCTCTATTTATTAATAAACCATATGACTGTCAGATTCAAATGGTTACACCAGCCCATTTCAGCTTGACCATGCAAGGATGTGGATCTTTATGAGTTGTGTTTCATTTTTGACAGCTTCCAATTTTTCTAGATTCATACTTCGTACATTCCATGTTCCTGTTATTAATAGATGTTTGCAGCGGTTGCTCCTCATTTTGTGTTGTGCCCCATCAGCAAATGAAGGTCTCCAAAGCTTTGCTCCATTCATGTCATTATGGTCAATTCTACTCTGAGGAGACAGCTGTTCCCCTAATGTATTTCGAGTGTCTTCCAACCTGAGGGGCTCATCTTCTGGCACTATAGCTGACAATATTCTGCTGCTATCTATGAGGTTTTCAGTGGCTAAACATTCAGAAGGAGTCTGCCTCTCCTTCTTCCTAGTCTGTCTTTGTCTAGAAACTCAGCTGAAACCTGTCCACGATGAGTGACCCTTGTTGGTGTGAAGTGCTGTTGAGTCAATGCTGACCCATAGCAATCCTATATAGGGTTTCCAAGGAGCAGCTAGTGAGCTTGAACCACCGACCTTGCAGTTCAAACGACTTTGCAGTCTGACACAGTAGCCCACAGTGCCATACCAGGACTCCATGGGTGACCCTGCTGGTCTTTAAAATATTGGTGGTACAGCTTCCAGCATCTCAGCAACACGCAGGCCAGTACAGTATGACAAACTGACAGATGAGTGCTAGGAAGGTTCACGGGTGGACCCAAATCACCCCTGGTTGAGAATCACTGCCTAAAGCATAGAGTTATCTATCTCTGAAGAAAAGGATGGTATGCATAGCTCTAGAGTAAATGGAATAGTTTATATGTATGATGTTTGAAAAAAATAGTGATGTGAAAAAGAGGTGTCTGGATAAGTTGTATGTGTGAATTCTTGTAATGTTTTTGTGAATCTTTTCAAATGGTGAATGAAATGAATGCCTGCAACGTGTGTTCACAAGGCTGACAGTCTTAGTTCTTTAAGAGTCCTTTCACACGCATTATGAGCAGCCACACAGGGGGGCTCACAGCCGGGTCAGCATCTGGCCCTCCCTGGCTCGACCTCACTGTGAAAAGCTAGAACTGCCTTGTTGACTTGACCCCTGGGTCTGTCTTCTAGAAGGATTGCCTTAGGCATTTGGGATTTCTAACAATAATATATTTCCCCAATATTGCTTATATTAGATGGACTTGGGTAAGAAAAATAACCCCAGCTCATGGCGACCTCATGCATATCAGAATAAGAAGGTACTCCAAAGGGTTTTTCAATGACTGAGTTTTTGGAAGCATGTTGTCAGGGTTTGCTTCTAAGGCAGCTCTGGGTAGATTTGAACCTCTAATATTTGTTAGCAGTCAAGCAGCTTACCTGCTTGTATCACACAGGGACACCTTGCATTATTTAAAAAATGAAAATATTCGGGAGGGCTAAGTGGGAATTACTCAGATGATCTTAGCTGCATTGCAAGGGGGTAAAAGTTTTGAGGAAGGGAAGGGGAATAATTATTTTAGGTGAGAGCTTTTAATAAATGATGCCAACTTGGAGATTGATAGGGGCGGACTCTGGGAGGCACAGAAAGGAGTGTGCCAAAGAGAAACTTTACTCTCTTTAAAAGATTTTCCAAAGACTGGCCTTGAACCCAGAAAAGGGAAAGAAATGGTTTCTTTGGCCTCACTCATTTGCCCCTCTGCTCCTAGGAGGCAGATTTCAGTGAGATTGATCAGTATGCTTTCCGCTGAATGGCTGAACGGACTTCAGTGCTCTTCGCAGATGAGCTCAGGGAGCAGTGTCTTTGCTGATATTGGAGACTGGCTGTCAATTTGTCTTCACAAGGCCTTTCCATCAGAGACAAGGTAGGTACAGCTTTCCCCATTGAAGCCCCAACGGGTATACCAGCTACCAGGACCACACAGCTGCCAGGAGAGATGCCCCCGGAGATGACCCTTCCCGTGATGGTGACAGTGGTGACAGGACTCACTATTCGGTCTGGTGGTGGTGTGCTCCGGATGAAGCACTTGATTTGGCCCTTCTCCCCATGGAGGGCGTGCTGGGTCTGGGTGCTGGAGATGATGGGGGGTCCTGTTAGGGAGACAGCATCACAGTACAGATTTGGGAAGGGTAGATCCCTGGATGCCCCACCTCCCTCAGCAGGTTCAGAAGATTATTCATTAGTTTAATCATTAAGCAAACATTTACTGAAGGCCTGTATGTACAAAGTAAAGTACCAGGTAGGGGACTCGATAGATTAGACATTTTGTTGTAAACCTCTCAAGGGATCATGAGTGAATGCTTCTAAGTCAGAATTCCCAGAAGATATAAATAACTATAATAAAAGGTGGTGAGTGTTAGTACCGTGGAGTGGTACAGATAAAGTGCTAACTGACTTCACAGAAGAGGAAATAATTCTACCAGAGGACAGGAAAAGCTTTATGATGGAGGTGGTAAGCCTGGGAAGGGAGGAGGGGACAGTGGAGACTTAAGGAAGAGCCACTATCCAATATAATGTCACCTCCACATTAGCCAGCTGTTCAATTTCAAGGGATTTATCAGATGTCCAGTAGAGGGAGCACTTGCCTAAGAAACTGTGTGTCCTTGCGGGGCTGGGCCTGCCTGGGAGGAAACTAAACTAGCATGCTCTACCAAGGGCTGGGAAACACCCTGGGAATCACCCAGCGCTGGGCATGTTCACAGCCAGAATTGCGCCTTTGTTTTAGGAGGCCTTATAAGACCTCTAAGCAGCTCTGGTAGCCTAGCGGTAATGAATCGGGCTGTGAACTGCAAGGTCAGCAGTTCGAAACTACCAGCTATTCCGCGGGAGAAAGATGAGGCTTTCTGCTCCCGTAAAGATTTACAGCCTCGGAAACCCTTGTACAGGGTCGCTATGAGTCGGAACCGACTCCACGGCACATAATAACAACATAGTTCATTGCTTTGTCTCCTTTCATACCCAGACTGCCTCAGATGAGACTAATGTTCAGAAACTGACTGTGTGTGTGATGTTCATGAATGTTAGGTTCCAAGAGTGCGTGGGTCATTTACTGCATTGGCTAGCCTTTGGGGGCATCCAGCAACTCTTCTATCTGCTCTGCTTTATATCTAACCCACATCTTTCCCGTCTGACAGGGATGAGGAGAATGGTTGGTTTAGTATTGCTCAGGTCACCTAGGCCTTTTGGGACTGCTGAAGTGATGGGTGTAGGAACAGAAACCTCCTGGGGGTTGTTGTCATTGTTGGGAAGTGCCATCAAGTCAGTTCCGACCCATAGTGGCCCTGTATAGGGTTTCCGAGGAGCAGCTGGTGAGCTTGAACCGCCAACCTTGCAGTTCAAACGGCTTTGCAGTCTGGCGTATTAACCCACAGAGCCACACCAGGCCTCCTCCTGGGGTTTAGATAGCAAGAAATAGAGCATAGAGAGGAGGAACAAGAGACCTGGAAACCAGGCAAACTTATGCTGGGAACAAAACAAAAATTGCTGCAAACATAATTGCTGTTTATTAGGCACCTTAATTAAAACAGATTTGCATTTCTATGAGTAGCTCTCAGCCAAGGGGGGAAATGATACTCAGACTTCTGTCGAGTTTAGGATGGCAAATGAGGTAGATGTGGGGACCCTCAAGGTAGGAATCTCAGCCTCAGTGACTTTAAGCCCTTCTTTTGTCTCATAAAATCCTTGAGCACCAAGGAGGTCTTGGGCCAAAGGAGATGAGGAGTGGAGGATATTTTAGGAGCCTGGATGGTGCTTAGTTTTATTTCTTGACTGAAGGTGATGATACCATAGAACCTTTCCCCTTCATTCCCAGGAACTAGGGATTCCGTGGGGGTGAGGTTCTAAAAGCCACCAGGCAAATGCATGTGTGTTTATGGGCTTCTTAAAAGGAAACAAAATCAGAATGAAGGGAAATGAGGTTGGGAAAGGCTAACAGCAGTGGTATGGTTCATCTTCCTGCTTCCTACAGATCTTGGGTTTGAGCCTAATCTGTGTCAGTCCTTTCCTAGTGGGCACTGGTCAGCATCTCCATAGGCTGGGCTTGTTTGGATGAAAGCCTTATCTCATTCTGAATCCTTACATAATGTCAGATCCCTTCAGCACATGCTCACATGACTTTCCAAACCACAGCTCCACTATAGGATAGGAGCCCTGGGCAGGCTTCTTCCCCTGAGCCATTGATTCCATCCCCCTGCCTCAGGACAAAATGACACTGCTGCTGCAAGGAACATATAGTTGAGTCAGTTCTGACTCTTAGTGTCCCTGCACAGGGTTTCCTAGGCTGTAAATCTTTATGGGAGCAGAAACCTCATCGGTCTCCCAAGAAGCAGCTGGTGGATTCGAACTGCTGACCATCATGTAACCCACTATACTACCAGGGCTCCATAAGTCCAGAAAAAAAAAACAAAGCAGCAGATCTCTTCATTCCAATGTCTTCAACATTCTGCTTCCCAGCAGTTGAGGGAGCTCCTAACCTCATCCCTGATTTTTGTTTTCTTTTAAGAAGCCTATAAACACACATATATTTGCCTGTTGGCTTTTAGAACCATTTCCTAAGGAATTCCTAGTTTCTGGACAGTGGAGGGGAGAGGAATGGTTTGGAAAGATGAGCCCAGTGACCACAGATTAAGCACTGGGTAAATTCCAGGTCCCAGCCAAGAATGTCCTTCCCAAGCATGAGTTCCCCCAGGGGCTGTTCTCTTTCCTCAAGAAACCACTTCAAGTCTCTATTGGGGAAATGTCTGCCATCTAAAATGGCAATGGAATGTCTGTTCCTCCTTTCCCTACTCACCCCCGAGAAAGGAGGATGTTAATTTCACAGCTTTAGGTATGGTGACCCTGGACAGCATGTAGGAGTCTGAAAGCCCCAGCATGCTGGTCACGGGGCAGCAGACTGGAACTGGCCACTGTCACAGACAGCCCCAACTCTCCAGTGTCCCCAGTTTAGCTACGGGGAGCTGTCGATTCCACTGATCCCTTCATGACCATGTCAGACACTGGGCCCCGGCAGGAAAAGGCTGCAGCCGTGTTGCCATGGATATAATGGAGGCGTGATCAGATGCTGTTATTTTTAGCCCTGCAGTACCAATTTATTGGTGGCTTCCTGGGGACACATAGGAAAGGCTCAAGGTTCTGCTCAGGCATTCTGAGCATTCTGGGGTCTGGATGGAGCCAAACTCCCTCGGGGGCTAGTTAATGGGGACATGGAGTGGAAGAGTTGAAGAGGCACCAAGTTGGTTTTGGTATTTTAGTGAAGAAGGGGGAATAGAGGAGGAAGAATAGTGGGCACTTCCTGGGTTAAGATGAAGCAGAATTGTGCGGATTTTAGAATATTTGCTCAGCCCTTCCTTAGGGCGCTGATCTTGAGCGGGGACTCTTGGACTCAAACGCCCTACAAACATCTGGATGAATGCCTTGGGGTATTGGTAGAGAAGAGGGCTTGGGGCATAGGTGAGGCCTGAAATCTGAAACCCACCCAAGTGAGGACATTTGGAAAAGGCAGAGAGATGACCTTTCCATTTCTTACCCCCTCACACCAGCAGTTTTGGTTCTGATCATGCCCAAGTACATAACATGGCAGGGACTTCTGGAATTTTCCTTCTGGTGCTCCCAGATCACCATGACCTTTTACATCCCATTATCTAGACCTCTTCTGACACCCTTGTCCCTACATGTATCACTTAATAGGCATCTACTAACTACTGTCTTGGAGAATTATGAAAACATGCGCCTGCTATAATTCTTCATGTTATACTTGGTCCCAGGGGAAGACCACAGATCTTCTCAGCTCTGTGGCTCTAATGCAGAGAAGAGGCCAGTCAGGAGCCACAGAGATGTCTCCTTAAATTTCCCACCAGGATCATAGATACTTTGGGTAGGTCAAAGAGGTGACTATGGATTCTACATTGGCCGCTCAATGGCTCTCTGACCCTGTCTTCTTTGACCCGAATAAAATTCATGAGCTATGGTTCTTAAGGCTGAGATTCCTTAAGCGGCAACAAAGAAGAAGGGATACACAGGTGGTTTATAACCACCCAAGTTATAAACTTCTGAAGTATCCACAACTTGTACTTGCCCTTTAATGTTATGTAAATGTGCCCTCACTTTGAAAGGATTGACCCAGCCCCTACTTGCAACAAATTCTTCATCATAGTCACCCTCACTGTTGCACATGCAGCTTTTAAATTATTGAGAAGGCTTCTAGTCATTTCTTGCACTAAAGTAAGGCTAACTAAAAACCATATGTGCCTGCTCTGATTTATCTACAAATTCTTTAAAATACAGTTAGGAACTGAGCTCATAACCTAGAGCCTGCCTGTATGAGGAAATTATGGTAACATCAAAACAAAATTAAACAAAACCCTGGTCTGTCCTCACGCAGGGTTGGGTTCCAACAGGTTCTACATGGGTGGAAATCAGCGCTACCAACCCATAGTGGGAGGTAACAGCAAGGGACAGGAATGTGACTCCCCACTGGGGCAATGCCAGGTACCATGATGCAGGGGCTCTTCTCCCCCACTGCTAGCCCCACCCTAGGCTGAGTGGTCTCACCATTGACAGTCAGCGTCACCTCTCGCTCCCCGGCTCCCACTCGGGGTACCACTGCTCGGCACACGTACTTTCCAGCATCTTCCTGACGCACAGTTTTGAGGGTCAGGGTTTTTTCGTTGCTCAGGACCTAGGAATAATGGAAGAGTCAGACACAAAGGTAGGGGCAGACATTGGTAGGTCAACGATATAATTCTCAGCTTCCATGGGGGAGAGCCGGTTACTCCCTGGCCAATGTGCTCATGCGCAACCACCACTGTCTGTCAGTGGAGGTGTGAGTGCTGCTTTAATGCTGAGCAGATTTCAACTGCGTGAGTTTCCGGATGAGGAGGGCTGAGAAGGGAAGTTGAAAATTAGCCAATGAGAACTCTATGGATCACGGCAATCTGATTTGCAAATAATCATGGAGTGCCACTGGACTGGCGGCCTTTCATTTCTTTGTACATGGGGTCAGTGAATCAGGAGTCAACTTGACAACAGCTAACAACAACAAAAAATGATTGGGGGATCCAGAGGCTCCCTGGTACAGGGAAAGGATGCTGGTCTTCCTGTATCTGTAATGATGTCTCCTCTCCCAGTCTGTCCACGGGTGAAGTTATCCCTGGAACTGTCTAATCTGAGTCATTTTCAGTTTCCCTTTGGGATAAGCTTGGCACTAGATAATTCAGCGTGTGAATCCTGAATCCACCTGTGAATAACTGTCGCATCGGATGGATTGATTTGGCACTAATTCTGTGACAGATTTACTGTTTTACATGTTTTGTAATTAGCCAGTGGAGATCTGGCAGCATAATGGATTACAAATTGGTTTGCTAACCACAAGGTCAGCAGTTCAAATCCACCAGCTGCTCCAAGGAAAAAAGATGAGGCTTTCTGCACCAGTGCAAGTTTATAATTCTGGAAACTGTAGGGAGCAGCTCTACTCTGTCATATAGGGTCACTATTGAGTCCAGTCAACTAAGAAGTAATGGTTTATAATTAGCCACGAGGCTGTGAATCCTTTGGACACCATGATCATCTCCCTGGTCTGGATGATTCATTCATGTCTTGTCTTGTCTGTGTCTTTTTTTTTTTTTTTTTTAAGGTTTTTATTGTGAATTGAGCAAACGTTTACAGGACACATCATCAGTTTTACATTCAACAAATTATACACCTTGTTTCATTAAAATGATTATAATCCCCACCTTGTACCATCAGTTAACGGTATTTCTCTCTATTCACTTTGGTGGTGGTGGTTATGTGACGTGGAGTTGGTTCCAACTCATAGTGACCCTATAAAGGGTTTCCAAGACTGTAAATCTTTATAGGAGCAGAAAGCCTCATCTTTCTCCTGCGGAAGAGCTGGTAGTCTCGAACTGCTGACCTTGCAGTTCACAGCCTGATTCGTAACCACTACGCTGCCAGAGCTCCTATTCACTTTTGCTCTCTTTTTTTTTAAACACTCAGGCATATATAGTAATTTACACCACCAAAGGACACATTCTACAAGTCTGCCTCCTGGCCGCCATCTCTTAGTCCCTCTTTTCCCATGAATCTAGAATCCTCAGCTGCTCCCTCTCTCCATGTTCCCATCTCTGCCTCCATCTCTGGTGTCACTGCTTCTCTGCATAAGGTCCCGCATTCCACTTGTGCTCTTCCCCCTTGATGGCCCTAGGGTCCTTTGTTTCTGGACTGTAAGATTAACTACTCCCGTTTTTGTTACAAAACTTCTACCTTTACAACTGTGACAGTCGCAATTAGTCATGATAACAATTACTCACTATTGAATCATAAAAATCTTATCCACATCCCTTTTAACCAGACACATCTAGACAAGATGAAAACTATTCAGTGGGGACTCTTTTCCCCCACACCCTATTAAACTAAACTCCCCCTTGAAACCTTGTAAGCTAGTCACTTTGTGCCTTTATCGCCTACTCATTTTAGGTAGCCAATGTCT